>NC_055997.1:73371926-73709567 GCF_018446385.1 Zingiber officinale | reverse complement strand
TAGAAATAAGAATCACATTGGTCAAATGTCTACATTTATGATAAATGTAGTTGCTCAATTAATTTATATTGTAGATAACATGGTGTGTGGTGTCACACACAGAAGATCATGTTATCGGTTCCTTATAAATTATAAACAGTAGCTCACGACTAAGATGGAAAGGAACAAACCATTGGAAGGTCATAGTGTAATTAGGTGTTAGTTTATCTTAACTATATAATTACACTAGTACACTTAGAGTGTATTGAGTAGGACCATTTGAGGTCGTTCTTTTTATACTGACTTTATAAAGGAACAAAGACCTCAGTTATTATGGAAGTGTGTGCTCTTAATCCTAATATAATAACAAGCACATATATTTGATATTTATTTCTTTAATTTATCAATGGGTGAGATTTAGTTCGATGAATCAATAAGCCCGATAAGTTGGGAAATGATATCACTTATAGTGTGTGTTGTTGATTATAGAAGGAACTGTGTCCTAGTGATACTAGGTTGATAATGTCCTCAAGAGGAGCTCATAAGGATTGTCATGTTAAACCCTGCAGGTGGACATAGTCCGACATGATAATAAGGTTGAGTGGTACTACTCTTGGACTAAGAAATTAATTAAATGAGTTGTCAGTAACTCACTTAATTAGTGGACATTCGATATCTTAAACACAGGGAGACTAACACACTCATAATAAGAAGGAGCCCAAAAATGTAATTTGGGATTGGTGCGGTAGTTCAATGATAGTTCTCTAGTGGAATGAATTATCATTGATAAAATTAAGTTGTGTGTTCGGGGCGAACATGGGATGCTTAATTTTATCGGGAGACCAAAACCAATTCCTCCTCTCGGTCCCTATCGTAGCCTCTTATTTATAGAGTACTATACCCACATATACCCACCTTCTATACCCACCTAAAGAGGGCCGGCCAAGCTAGCTTGGGAACCAAGCTAGGGCCGGCCTAAGCTTGGGTTTAAGGTGGCCGGCCCTAGCTTGAACCCAAGCTAGTAGGGCCGGCCATAATTAATTAAAAAAAGAAAATTTAATTTTAATGTTTATTATTATGTGGAAGATTTAATTTAAAAGAGAATTAAAATTAAAATATCTCTCTTGTAAAAGATTTACAAAAGATTAAAGAAAGAGATTAGATCTCTTTCCTTATTTGTAGATTGGAGAGATGTTTTATTTTCTCTTTAAAATTATTCACATGTTAATAAAATTAAAATTATAGATATTTCCTTTTATTAACCATGAAGAGATTTTAAAGAGAAATTTTATTTTTTAAAATTTCCGGAAACAAATAAGGAAAGTTTTAATTTTTGATTGAAACTTGTCCAATTTGTTTCCTATTGATTTGGCCGGCCATCATTGTTTAATTGGGGAAATATTATTTTATTTTTCTCAATTAAATCATGTCAAGGAAATTAAGGAAAATTTATTGTAATTAAATTTCCTAATTTACCTAGGCCAAGGAATATAAAAGAAGGGGTGAGGGTGCCTTCACAAGATACAACATCTATTATTCCTCTCCCTCTTTTGTTCCTTGGTGTGGCCGGCCATCATCTCCTTCTCTTCCTCTTGTGGTGGCCGAACCTCTCCCTCTCCCTTGGAGTTCTTGTGGTGGCCGGATACTACTGGAGAAGAAGAAGAAGAAGGAGAAAGCTAGCATCTCTTGGAGCTTGGTTAGTATTTTGGTTTTCTCCTTGGTAAGGCTTTTCTTTTGTGGCGAACCTTGCTTGGAGGAGAAGAAGGTGGTTGGTGGTTTCTCATCTTGGAAGATCGTTGCCCACACAACGTCCGAGGTTAGAAGAGGAATACGGTAGAAGATCAAGAGGTTTTTCTACAAGGTATAACTAGTAATTTCTATTTCCGCATCATGCTAGTTATTTATGGAAATAATACCAAATACAAGAGGCTTACGTTCTAGTATTTCAATATGTTTTTCGAAGTTGTGTTCTTTGTTTCTTTCTTTTCCTTGTGATTTGATTGTTCTCTTTGGTTAACCTAAAGTTATTTTAGGAAATTAAATATTAGCTTTCTATTAAAGGTTTTGTCTAGTCGGTGGTGGTTGCTCCCATATCCAAGAAGGCCATGTGCCTCGCCACGTCAGTACTGGGAACCTTTTATGGAAATTAATATTTAATGGAATTAATAACTTAAGGAGACTTGGGTCGAACGTGTTAAGTTCCGCAGGAGATCCAAGTCAAAACCTAAAAGAACAAATAGATTAAGTTTTGGATCAAACGTGTTAAGTTCCGCAGGCGATCCAAAATTTAATTTAAAAGAACACATGGTAGCTAGGAAAAGGTTCAGACCTTTGTACAAAATTTTTGTACAGTGGAACCTCTAGGTTTTCCGAGTAGCAACCAACATATGTCTAGTTTATTTTCCTTATTTCTGTTATGAAATTATGAGTTTATGATTGAGTTTGATGTGCATTGTAGCTTATTATGCTTCATTCTGCGAGCTTGAGTTTAGTTCATGTTGCTAGATTAGTTTTTGATTATGATATGATTTATTACTGCGTGGTTGTGAATAAATTGTGATCCAGCCGCATGTGGCTGTGTATATATCTTGTGTATTATAGATTTGGTCACCGGTACAGGGGAGACTCTGCCGAAATTTTTCGGTAGGAATTTCTCTGAACCGTGATAAATCTAAGTGTCGCTAATAATAGCATAAGTGACACTAGTAAGTAGAGTAGGAGTTAGGTAACGGTCGCCCTTAGAGAGTAGTAGTAAGAAGGGTGGTTGTTACAGTTGGTATCAGAGCAGTGTTCCATTCTTCAGCATCACACACACATCAGCATCATCCTCGCCGTCTCCAAGTAAGAAAGTATTTAAATCATTTCTTTATTCTGCTTTTCTTATTATTAACTGCAGTATAGAGTACTTATTTTTTTTGAGTACTAAAGTAAGATAGAAGATTTAGTTTCCCTTGTCTCTATTCGTATTTATGTATGATTAGAAGGGTTAAAGTAAGATATCAAGCCTTTACCTTGCATAATTGGATGTTAAGAAAAAGGATGTTCTCGTACCGTTCGTACTGAGAACCAAGATCAGGAGAACGAAGAGCCCAGAACCCCTGGGCCTATTCTCTCTGAAATTGTTACTCAACTTTAGAGACAAGTAGCGAGCACTGCAGCAAGTGATTGCCAATCTAATGGCCAATCAGAAACCAGCTCCTCCCACTTCCCCAACCATTAATGTGGAGACCCCAGTAGTGACTGAAGTCCTATCAGTTGCCCTGGAAGTCGCCACAACACCTAGAAGACAAGAAGCATACCTTATCCAGTGGCTGAAGCTGAAACCAGAAAGATTCTCAGGCACGACTGAGCCTTGGGATGCCCAGACTTGGTTCAAGACACTTGAGAGCACAATGGAGCTTCTTGACTGGCCAGAAGTCGAGAAGGTCAAGTGCGCCTCTTTCTGCCTGTCTGGAGATGCTCGTATGTGGTGGGAGAGGATAAAGACCAAGAGAGCAGCCGATCAGATGGCAGATTTTCAGTTAGAGTTCTATGAAGAGTTCTATCACCAACAAGCACTAAGAGGAGTTTATAGAGTTCAAGTCAGCCAAGATAGAAGACAAGACAGTGGGAAAACAGAGACCCCAGTCAAGTAAGTGTAGAAGAACAGAAAGAAGGTAAGACAGAGGGGGGTTCGGGTGGTTTGCGAATATCCCGAAGTGTTCTCAGCAGATCTACCTGGACTACCTCCCAATAAATGAGTGGATTTGAGATTGAATTGGTTCCTGGAACCGGTCCAATTTCAAAAGTTCCGTATCGCATGTCTCCAGCAGAGCTGAAGGAGTTACAAGAACAACTACAGGAGTTATTTGACAAAGGCTTCATTCGCCCTAGTCACTCACCCTAGGAAGCTCCAGAGTTGTTCGTTAAGAAGAAAGACGGATCCATGCTAATGTGCATAGATTTTAGAGCGTTGAGCAAAGTAACAGTTAAGGACAAGTACCCTCATTCCAGAATAGATGATCTATATGATCAACTAAAAAGGGCAATAGTGTTTTTAAAAATACACCTGCGCTCTGGGTATCATTAGTTAGAAGTGAAAGAAAGTGATACATCTAGAACAGTTTCCAGGACCAGATCTAGACACTACAAAATTTGTAGTCATGCCTTTTGGAGTGACTAATGCAGCTGCAGTCTTCAGGGACTTAATGAACAGAGTGTTCAGAGAATACCTTGATAAATTTGTCATCGGATTCATCGGCGACATTCTAGTCTATTCAAGGACCCCAAAGGAGCATGACACACATTTGAGAATAGTATTGTAGACCCTTCAGCAAAAGCAGCTTTATGCTAAATTCTCAAAGTGCGAGTTCTGGTTAAATCAGGTGACGTTTTTAAGTCACATTATTTCTGGAAAAAGGTATTCAAGTGGATCCAGCCAAGGTGGAAGCGGTCAACAACTGGAGTAGACCCAAGAATGTCAGAGAGATCAGAAGCTTCCTTGGTCTAGCAGGGTACTACAGGAAGTTCGTGGAGGACTTTTCCAGAATAGCCTCTCCACTTACAGCTCTCACCAGAAAGAACAAGAAGTTTGAATGGTCAGATAAATGTGAGCAGAGTTTCCAAGAGCTAAAGAAGAGACTGATCAGTGCTCCCATTCTGACAGTTCCAGAGAGTGACAAGAGTTTTGACATCTATAGTGATACTTCCAAGATGGGCCTAGGAGCTGTACTCATGCAAGAAGGAAAAGTTATAGCTTATGCTTCCAGGCAACTCAAAGACTACGAGAAGAACTACCCCACTCATGATCTCAAGCTGGCAGCTGTAGTTTTTGCACTTAAACTCTGGCGACATTATTTGTATGGAGTCCAGTGTAGAATTTTCACAGATCATCAGAGTCTTAAGTACTTCTTCACTCAGAAGGACTTAAACATGAGACAGCGTAGGTGGCTGGAGTTGGTCAAAGATTACGACTGTGAAATTCTCTACCACCCAGGCAAAGCTAACAAAGTGGCAGATGCACTCAGCAGAAAATCTAGTGCATCACTGATGTCTTTGTCATCACTAGCCCTGCCACTGCAGAAGGAGTTGTCAGATTTTGGGCTTGAAATTATCGAAGGACAGCTCTCTACATTGACCTTAGAGTCTACACTGCTTGTGGAGATACAGAGAAAGCAAAGTGAAGATCCGGACATCCAGAAGATCAAGCAAGGGATACAGAAAGAAGACAACTCAGAGTTTAGAGTGACAGATAGCGGAATTCTTTATCAGGGGAGTCGCATTTGCGTGCCCAATGATGAGGAACTGAGAAAGAAGATCTTAGAGGAAGCTCACAGTACACCATATTCCATGCATCCTGGTTCTTCCAAGATGTACCAAGATGTGAAACAGAGGTTTTGGTGGTCAGGACTCAAAAGAGATGTAGCTAAGTATGTCAGTACCTGCTTGACATGTCAGAGAGTCAAAGCAGAACACTAGAGACCAGGAGGAGTTCTTCAGCCTCTTCCAATACCAGAATGGAAATGGGAAGACATTTCCATGGACTTCATAACAGGTCTTCCAAGAACCACCAATAGATATGATGCGATATGGGTGATAGTAGACCGATTGACCAAGTCTGCTCACTTCCTAGCCATCAAAGTGTCCCACTCCATAGAGCAGTTGGGCCAGCTATATGTTAAAGAGGTAGTCAGACTTCATGGAGTTCCTAAATCTATCGTTTCTGATAGAGATGGGCGCTTCACCTCACACCTTTGGGAGTGCGTTCAGAATGCACTAGGCACCAAACTCAAGTTCAGCACAGCTTTCCATCCACAGACTGATGGACAGACAGAGCGAGTGAATCAGATTTTAGAAGACATGCTCAGAGCTTGTGCGCTAGATTTCAAAGGAAGTTGGTGCAAGTATTTGTGCTTAGCTGAATTCGCTTACAACAATAGCTATCAGGCCACCATCAAGATGGCACCTTATGAAGCACTTTATGGCAGGAAATGCAGATCACCCATATGCTGGCAAGAAGCAGGAGAGAGAAAAGAGATAGAAGCAGAGTTGGGCATTCAGACAGAGGTGATAGAGGAGACTACTCAAGCAATCCAGAAAATCAGACAGAGAATTGAGACTGCCCAGAGCAGACAGAAGAGTTATGCGGACACGCGCCGTAGGCCATTGGAATTCCAAGTAGGAGATTCGGTTTTCCTCAAGGTCGCTCCTATGAAGGGAGTGATGAGATTTGGCAAGAAGGGCAAATTAAGTCCTCGCTACATAGGACCTTACCTAATCATAGAGAGGATTGGGAAAGTAGCTTACAGGCTGGACTTACCACAAGACATGTCAGCAATACACAATGTATTTCATGTCTCCATGCTAAAGAAGTGTCTCCATGACCCGAGCCAAGTGATTCAGCCTCAGTCAGTGCGGATCCAAGAGGATCTTAGTTATGAGAGCAGACCTACATAGATAGTGGACAGAGCAGTCAAGAGATTGAGAAACAAAGAAGTACCACTAGTGAAGGTCGTCTGGCAGAACCAGAAGCACGAGGAAATCACTTGGGAGCAGGAGGACAGTATGAGACAGAAATATCCAGAGCTATTCTAAGTTCGAGGACGAACTTTTTATAAGGTATGGGGGATTGTAACAACCCAATTTTCCCTATTTCAAGTTCTAAAAGTCCATAAAAATATTTGGAAATGCTTTTACAATATTCTAGAGATTTTTAGAAATTTTTAGAGTATTTTTACGTAATTTTTGGAGGTCGTTTAGTATGGTTACAAAAAAAAAGAAGTTTAGGTAAAAATCGTTGAAGGCGAGGTTCGAACCCACGACCTCGGGTCGGACTGACCCAAGCCAAAACCGGCTTGACCAACTGAGCTAGGAGATTTTTGTTAACTCTATGTAGAAAGAAGTAAGGATATAGTATAGTTAGTAAATAAAATCCTAGTTATTAAAAGACCTAGGTTTCTTTTCTCCCGAGCCGACACCCTCTCGACACCGCGCGATTCTTCTCCTGTTGCGGCGGAAACAAACAAAGTCGGCTTAGGGCTTAACTCCGGCGACCGGCGAGCTTCTTCCTCCGAGGGTTCGGCACACATCCGAGCTTCTCTCGGCAAGGTGAACGCACGGACGAGAAGGGACCGAGATCTTCAAGCTCCATCCGACCCCTAAATTTCTCCTTCTCGGTTGTAAGTCCAAGCAATCAAGAGTAAGTACTACTCACCTGCGGTAGGAGTTGCTCCGAGCTTCGATTTGTTTTCCTTGCTTCGGTTTTTGCCGTGCCGAGTAGTTCCGAGCTTCGATTGGTTTTCCTTGTTTCCATTGCAATTCGGATTTGGTTTTGAGGTTGTTGACGTGAGCCTCAAATGGGAACAAAGGAAGGAAAGATGGTATAGGTTAGGGATTTTAGTTCCTTGCTTTGGAACCTGCTGTGACCGGATATGGTTGCTAGAAATATAGGTTCTTTTTTTAGTTCAATTGCTACTGTAAAGAATGTTTAAGGAATGTTTAATTCCAAAGTTTTCTCCTTTGGAGTTTGCTGGAATTTTTGGTTTCCTTCCATAGCAGATGGAGAGCATGAAGATATGTTGTTATTACCTCTTTAGTTTCTAGTAGCAAATTTAATGATTTAGCGTGAAGAATTTATATACAAACATGTACAGAACTGAGCATGTGATTTTAGATTCAATTTCATTGCTATATGAGGAATAAGAACAATTTTATTAGATTGTTTTGTTTAGAGCTTTAGTTACTGCCGTGGCACTACAGATAGTTGCAACAAGTTTTGATTTCTGTTGCCTTGTGAGAGTATGAGTTTTCTTTACAACAAGTTTATACAGATTTTAAGCTTCAGTAAGTTTTAGTGATGATAAGCATGTGTACAGATTTAGCGTATTTTTGTGCATGAAGAATTTATATGCATGCTATCTTAAAGTATGTAGCTTGAGATTTATGTGCCATTTAATTTAAGCATGCAGAATTAGACTTTTCCATGCTACTACCATGTTTTAGAAATTCTGAACCATTTTGGAAAGTAATTTTGGATTATAAGCACATTAAGAGCTTAATTAAATGTCAAGGCATTTCCCTTTTAATTTCCCGAATGAGAAAGATAATAAGTAAGTAAAGTAAGAGGCTAGTACCCGACATCCAAGAGCTTGTCGTTAAACAAATCCAGGTGACCATTTCCGAGGTCTTGGCCCTGGTAGACCGAGGTCTGCTCTTTTAGGATTGGTGGCTCGCAACCCCAACCTATTAGGGAACGCGCATGAGTTGGTACTAGGCTTGGGCCCAAGAAAAGAAAACCCAAGAAAAGAAAACCAAAGGAAAGAAAAGTTAAGTAAGAAGGAAGAAAGAAAAGAAAAGTTAAGTAAGAAGGAAGAAAGAAAAGAAAAGTTAAGTAAAAAGGAAGAAAGAAAGAAGAAGAAAGTAAAAGATAGAAATTAAAAGATTAATTTCTAACACAAGGATACAAGAAATGAAATAAGTTCCAAGCTTAGAATAAATAAGAATGGTTAGTTTTCTTTGATTCTAAGTTTACATTGTTAGTTTCTTGTTATCCTGCTTGATACTGAGTATGATTTGTATTCTGTTCATTTTCTGTATACCATGAGCACATGCAGATAGCTTTATTATTTCAGTTTCAGCACTTATGCATTTCATTTATGCATTTCGAGTTTTGTGAGATAGATTAGTACTTACTAAGCGTTTTCGCTTATAGATCTTGTCTTCTTTCCTCCTACTGCAGATAAAGGAAAAGCTAAGATATGAAGGGAGGCGACAGGGTGGTGGTGATGATGGATGTGTGTGGTGACTGAACTATGGAGAGGTCCAGAGGGGACTAGCAAGACTTATTTATTTAGAGTTTATGTCTAGTTTATTTTCCTTATTTCTGTTATGAAATTATGAGTTTATGATTAAGTTTGATGTGCATTGTAGCTTATTATGCTTCATTCTGCGAGCTTGAGTTTAGTTCATGTTGCTAGATTAGTTTTTGATTATGATATGATTTATTACTGCGTGGTTGTGAATAAATTGTGATCCAGCCGCATGTGGCTGTGTATATATCTTGTGTATTATAGATTTGGTCACCGGTACAGGGGAGACTCTGCCGAAATTTTTCGGTAGGAATTTCTCTGAACCGTGATAAATCTAAGTGTCGCTAATAATAGCATAAGTGACACTAGTAAGTAGAGTAGGAGTTAGGTAACGGTCGCCCTTAGAGAGTGTAGTAAGAAGGGTGGTTGTTACAGTTTGTATGCTCGGGGAGGAGGAACCGCCGACGGTTAGGGCACGAGAAGATGAAGGAAGGCGGCGTCGGTGAAAAGCTCGAGCACGCGGGAGAGAAAGAAGGAAACAGCATGAGAAGAGGAAAAAAAAAGAAAAAAAAGAAAAATAATAGAAAAAGAAAAAGGAAATTAAGAAAATAAACATTTCCTCGCTTTAAATGGGTAGCCTAAGCAGGCTTTCCCGGGCTCTATTTTTATCCCCGTAAACTTGTCCATACGGTCTCTGAAAAATTCCAAAAAATTTCTAAAAATTCTGGAAAATTTCCTTATTATTATTCGTCATTTTTCGGTATTTTACATATCCAGATTCAACCATTCAAGCACTATCAAGTGTCATTGCTAATTCATACTTCCCAGTAAGTGAAATGAATCACGGTAGAGGCTCTTGATGCCAATATTCCATTTGTCACTTTGCATTACAAACCTTCCTCCAAGCTTCTCCTTTCCTTGATATCATTTCTGAAATTTTCATGCTCCATTCATTCCAAACTGCACAACTTTCCAATTGTTTTTAGACCTGCTTAATTCTGAATCTCACCAAATTCTGGATTTCAGATTTGTACACTTGATATCTTCATCTGATGTTACTGCTTTCTCTGTTTAAGCTTCAACAATTTATTTCGAATGAACTTAACAACCATTTAATCAAATAATAGCTTGAATTGCCATCTTGTCTCAACTCATAACATCAATTAGAATGTAACAATTCAGAATTTCAACTACTTGATACTTTCAAACTCCTGTCCAGCAAATTTGTAGAGGATTGAAATGAAAGTAATCCACATTTACTGCTAGAATTACAAGAGTTTCAACAAATTCCCAAAGATCTTAAGGCTGATAATGAAAAAGTTGCACAACTTATTTCCATATGTTTCTGAATTCTGTTTCCAACTTTTAACCTCACTCTTTTGAGTGTCAAATGTTCCCCTTTCCTTCAACTTTCAGAGTAAACTATGCAATGCTCAAGTGTTGTGTTGATGAATAACTCAACAAAGAATCTACAAATTAAAGTAATTTCAATTTGTAATGTAGAAAATTCAGATTCACAAAGAGTTTCAGAATGCAGTTTTGTTTCTGATTTCTGGATTTTCTGGTTTCAGTAATTTCTCATGCTAAAATTTTGATATAAAGTTTGTAGAGGCCATGGAAGTAAGAATACAATTTGTTACAGCACAAAATAGAACTTAACTTGAGTTTCACATTGGTTTTAAGGCTATTCCTGATTTTCGGCACAAAATGCTATAGATTTCTGTAGAATTTAGCACAGTACTGCTCCTTTGCTTCAACTCTCCTATCTCAGTTGAGGATTACTAATAACCACATTCTCCAAAAGCTATAGCAAAACTCCTAATCAGCAACTCCAAATGTAAGTCAAGATTTCAGCATTTTCAAAACCTTCTTGCCACATAGTTTTGAATGTATCAACATAGTATCAAGTCTTAAAATTCAAAGCAATTTGAACTTACTCTTGACATGATAAAACTCAAGATATGGCTACATTTAGCAAGCAATTCTAAACATACTTCATTCACAACAGCATTCTTCCAAAATTCCATCATTGGCTTAAATGAATCTAAAAATTCAAAAACACTATACACTTCCCCCACACTCAATCCTTTATCATCTTGCAAAAATCTCACTTATCAAGTATTCAACCAAAACACTCAATTAAAGAATGACAAGTAAAGATTATCAAGAATTAAAAATTTATAAATTGGAAAGTATGAAGGGGAGCAAAATTGACAAAATTCTCAATTTCCATGTACACAAATGCTATTGTGACTTTGAAAAGAAGCAAAGCAAGTTCTAGAGTTCAATTGTTGTAAGTGCATGCCACACAAAAAAGAAAATAGATTGTAGGCTTAAAGTGGTCCTCTCTAGGTAATATTCATGCAATCATGTCTAATTTATCAAATTGGAATCCACCACCAAATTAACCAATAACATGCAAGTAAAGCATCCAATTATGTTAAATGACTTAAAATTGATGATCAAATTTAAGAAGCTTTTACTATCTTAAAGATATTACATAGAAAATTCCCATGAAGAATCTTTTATTCAAATGAAATGTTATATAATAAACAAAATGTAAAATATGAAAGCAACGTGTGGAAGTAAAATGCAAATATAGAAAAATGAAACTCAAGGAATGTATAAAGCAAAAAGAATCAAAAGCAAGGAACAAACTCCCCTTAACTCCGGGCGGTGGTAAAAGATTAAGGAGAAGAAGCCACGCTGAAAGTGGAGAATATTAGTTTTGATAGAAGATTTGTCAAGAAATGATTCACAACTAATAAAAATAACAAATGGTACCTCTATTGAATTTTCTGATAAATCACAAGAAATACTCACCTTGTCATTTTGAAAAGTACCTGGAGTGGTGATTGTTACCTCCTCTTCATCAAGATATGGCTCAAGCTCTTGTTCTGTTAACTGTACATCCTCATGTAGTGATTCTTGGGTGCTTGTCTCTATAGCACAAGGCCCTATACTTACATCTTCAATTCTTGGTGATTCTTGAGGTAATGCTTCTAGTAAGCAATCCCCTACACTTAAATCATCTTCAAAAAAATGTTCAGAACCTGAATCACTAATAACATCTTCAACAACAATATCAGTAGGATGAGAAATTTGTATAATTACATCATTATCACAAAAAATACTAGAAAAATCATGTGAAGTAATGGAAGTAGGGTAAGACCTGACAGAATCGCTACTTTCCATATCTCCACTGGAGTTTTGTGCTTGCAGTTGATTGTTGGATGATGCAATTTGATCTAACTGAATTTGTATGTTCTGTATCCTTGAGAATTACTGCTCTTGATACTCACTCATTTGTTGCATAATCTCCTTTAATTTCCATGCTGACTCATCCATCTGAGGATCGTTTTGTTGAAAAGGTTGTGGCATAAAAGATGTTGAAACTTCTTGGAACCCATATGTATTATGGTAAGTTGGATATGGCTCAATAAATTATCCTTGTGCACTTTCATACCTGAAACATGAATGATCCACCCAATTAGCATTAAAACCATTTAAAAATGACTCATACCTATTTTGTTGATCCATGTTCGGGTAAAATTGATACTCAGGTTGAAAATACTGATTTCTATTCTACCTCCAAAATTCTAAAAATATGGATCCATGCTAAAGAAATCTACTGTTCTTCACTACAACTCTAAAAATCAATGTTAGAAGACTCAAGAGCATTAAGTCTCAAAAACATGAAAATTTGAACCGTAAAAGCACTTAATAATTCAAGAACAAACCAACATGAAAATACAAAAAGAATTAATCAATGAAATAATTCTAAAATTATTCAATGATCAATCTAAAATCAACACACACTACTAGTTAAGTCCCCAACAACGGTGCCAAAATTTGGTGTTTGCCTTTTTACATATCACGTGGCACATCAAATTAATAAAGATTGGAACATTTTAAAACTAAAGATAACACGTGTAGTATGGAGTCCCAAGTCGTATTTTTCCAAGGCTACCTAGTGAATGTGTGTGAATACTTGAATTGGTTCCAATCAAATTCTTATTTCAACAAAGTTAATTTAGCACTTCCCTTTGATTCATATAACAAATTAGCTTCATCTAATAAAATCATTAATAAAATCAAAGAAGGGTTATTCACTTCTAAACATGATCCACTTTCTGTCTCACCAATTTAGTTTCAATTTAATTCGGATTTAATTGCACAATTGAATCAAGAAAATCACTCATCAACTCTTCAATTCCCAACATAATCTTACTTATCAATTAAACTCAAAAGCTCAAACAAAATTATATTGAACAGAGGTAACAATCAATATGTAAATATGGTCACAGTCATAACCTGTCAATGAACCAAACAAAAGCCTTGCTTACTAAATAACCGAAACTAAACAACTTATATTAATCAGAACTCTAATGCAAAACAGAAACTAATTGCAAACTAATTATGTGGTTGAACATGAGTTTTGATTACAGAAATCTAAAGAAATCAGAGTTGCAAGTAAGAAATCAGAAATTGGATGGCAAAAGAAATTCAAACCAGAACAAAATGGCAACGAAAGTAAATCAAATTATTAGATCTGAGTATAAACATCAACAATTCAAAGATAAAGGAAACTAAACCTAATAGCATTCCACTACCCAAATCCGGATCAAAATTCTCCACTCTATTGTGAAAAAAGAGGTGCTCTCGGAAACCTCCCCTCAATCACCCTACTGCAATGTACAAGCTTACAACTATTTCCAGAAGGTGCTCATAACTCTTGGAAACCTCCCCTCAAGCTCACACGCAATTGGAAACCTCATCGGCAAAAAAACAAAGCTTAGATTCTGTGAATTGCAAACCAGTTCGATTGATCAGATCGTTCCAGTTTCACTGCGGAATGGAGATCGAAAAAGGATCAGAAACTCCAAGAAACCTCCCTCAAACAGGATCGCGGCAATGAGCAGAACCGAAATTGCAATCGAGAAACCTCCCTCGATCAGTCTCTTCCCTCGGGAGATGAATGCCGGCAGCTCGCAATCGCTGTCGGTGATGGACTTCAACTCTTAGATCTAGAATTGTGGAATGGGATCTCGGCGACGCGGAGAAGAAGAAGGATACACAGTGAAGAATCACGAAAATGCCGAGTCTAGGAAGCACTGTAGCTTCTCACGGGTTTTTAATCTCCTCAGATCTGATCCAACGGCTGAGATGCTTCGGAGCTTGATCAACGGTAGAAAATCGCCTAAAATATGATCCAGAAGTACTGATCTTCATCTACGGTCCAGATATACTCCTCATTAGGTTGGATGAGCTGGATCTTATTTGGATGGCTCCGATCTTCTTGATCTTCAATGGAAGATCCAAAACACTCCAAGACTTGATCGCTTCGTTTAGCCCTAGATTTGAGATCAAGTGTAGCCTGATCTGATCGGGTTCATGACCCTTTTGATGCCTACAAAATAATAAACAAATATTAACATCAAATACCATGAAAATAAGCTAATTTGCAATTAGGTCTAAAATCATAGGTAATTATGAAATATGATGTAAATGTGAGATTAAGATATGAATAGACCAATAAAAATATGCATTATGATTCAAAATAATATAGAAAAATCATAGTTAGGTGTCAGCCTTTTAGCATGTCACGAGGCGCTCCAAATTAATTAAAATTGAAACTCATTAAGATTAAGACAAATGTTGTAGTAAGGAGTCCCTAGTCGTATTTTTCCAAGGGTAACTACTAAATGTGTGAGTATTCTAGAATTGGTTCCAATTAAATTCTTACATCAACTTAAATACATTTATTTCTCTTTAATGCACTAGAACAATTAAGAGAGGATCAAAGAAATGTTGTTTTCGTCTTAACATGATTCTCTTCCATCTCATCGAGTCAAAAACAATTCAATTTAAATTCTTATGTATCGTTGAATAAAATGAGTCAACTAATGTCCCTACAATTCACCATCTCAGCAACAATTAATCTCAAGAGCTCAAACAAAATTATATTAAACAGAGGTAACAATCAATATATCAACATAAGCATTCCAAATGTAAGCTTGACCATAATCATAACATATCAATGAACCGAACAAACGCCTTGCTAACTAAATAACTGAAACTAACAAACTTGTTGGATCCCGTGGTTGTTTTGATATGATCAACCAAGTTAGTTAGGTCCTGTTTGTTTTTAATCCCTGTGTCTAAGTGTGCAGGAGCTTATGAGCGTAGGAAGTCGAGCGGAAGACGCAGCTAGCGAGAAGGACAGCACGGGAAGGGAGCCGACGAGCTCGGTGCGTCCGAAGGATGAGAGAGATGCGGAAGAGTACACCCGGTGGGCGTGAAGAATGTGCGCGGCGTTCAAGGGACGTAAAGCCGGGATGGAAGACTGTTCGAAGAGAAGGTCAGGAACTGGGTTCGGGTGAGCCCTATTCCGGATGGCCGAAATCACCCAAGCATGCCGAACCAGAGCAAGTCAACTAGGATGTTGACTTGATAAGTGTTCGGTCGACCGAACCATCTGATTGGTCGACCGAACCCCTTTTCATCAGAAGCCAACTGTTGGAGACACGTCGGCAACCACGTCAGCAACCAATGGCTGATCGGTCGACCGAACCCTCTGATCGGCCGACCAAACCGAAGATAATCACCAGAACACTTAGTCGAACGTACTGATCGGGCCAACTCAGAGAAACCGTTGGCAGATCGGTCGACCGAACACAAGGATCAGTTGATTGAACCCTAGCTCGATCCAGAGAGACTGCACCTGGACGGAAGGCTGGGCAGGTACAGCAAGTTCGGTCGACCGAACCTGGGGATCGGTCGACCGATCCCTCTCGAGTCAAAACCTGATCCCAAAAATTAGGTTATTTGATAAGTCTTGGAACCCCTATATAAAGGGGTCTCGAATAGATGTTCAAAAAACAACGAGAATCAACTCTGTAATTCTTGTTTAAGCAACCTCTGTACTCTCAAAGTGTAAAAGGCTTCTCCGCCTTCAAAGAAGGAGACTCTTTTAGTGCGTCATTCCACCGCCTTGGATTAACAACCGTCTCGGTTGTAACCAAGTCAAATAGCTGAGTCGTTCCCTTTTTCTTTTCTATTAATTATTTACTTTTTAGTGTTACTTTATTTTAAGAGTTGAAAGTTCTTGAGGAGGCTATAATTTTTATTATAGGCAATTCACCCCCCTCTTGTCGGTCCCCGCTGCACCAACAAGTGGTATCAGGGCCCAATAGCCTCAGATGGACTAACCGCCATTTGAAGCAAAAAGATCTAAACAATGGCCGGCGGGAACATTCATCCCCCGAAGTTCGACGGAGATTTCGCTACATGGAAGCGAAAAATGGAGGTATTCTTTAAAACAGATTTTGACATTCTTATTACAATGAAATATAGTTTTGCGGCTCCAAAAGTCAAAAAAGAAAACCAATGGACGAAGGAGCAGGCTGATTTCGTCGCTAACGGAAAGGTTGAGTTCCACTTGCTTAGCGTTCTTCCGCCCCAGGAGGTAAATAGGATCGGAAGCTACGCACTACAACAAAAATCCTCATAGACATCGGTTTTCCACCGATGTCTATTACATTTTCCATCGATGTCTATGAAGGCGATGTAAAAGGTCTGCCATTTTAGAGATCGGGTTAAAACCGGTGTAGTATCACTTAACGACATCGGGTGTAAAACCGATATAATATTATATGTTAATAACACCAGTTTTGGCAGCGGTATACGACCGATGTAATATTAGTTAATAACACTGATTTTATAGCGGTAGAAAACTGATGTAATATCAGTATTGTTTAACGACACAAATTCGATTTCCGAAATAGTGAAAAACCAATATTATCACCAAGCAAATCATAAAATTAAGTTAATATTATTAATTCACTAAGAAAATCACAAATAAAAATACACCGATGTATCTAAACACACCAAGTCAATATCTATATAACCAACACATAAATATTCTTCTTACAACATAAAAAGATAATAGATATTGTGCACATCAAGTCAGTATCCACAAATTACACATAACTATTCTTCCTGAGGGTGACAACTGATTGGTGATTCTTTGTAAAGGAGGCTTCCATCTTAAAGGAGCCACTGGAGGCTTTGGGAACTTTGCAACATCCTTCTTGGTTTTCCTCTCACCATTTAATTGATTCTCTAGTTCTCTTACCTGAATAAAATAAAACAAAATAATCTGTTATAAGGCATCTTAAAGGGTACCATGCCATTTGGTTAAACTCGCACCTTTGGTTCATCAGGAGGATCATATTAGCCAATCCAGCCCTATGGCTAATCAACAAGATGTGGCATTAAGATTAGACAATGCATGAATATAAAAGCAAAGTTTAACTTACCACAGCAGGAATATCAAGTCCACGAGCAGCAACATCAGTGCAGACCAGTATATACCCTTTTCGGCTTTGCAGAACTCAAAGAATGTACTAGTTCGTTTCTGCTGCTTCTGCTTTCCATGGATATCGAGACAATCAACATGAATGTATCTGAGAAGCTCAGAATGGTACTTGACCGAATTGCATGAGGAGAAGAAGACCATTATCTTCTTCGAAAGGTTCCTCTTAAGAAAAGCATACAAGACCAGAAACCTTTTATTGCTAGGCACGACACAATAGCCCTGCTGCGACCCTTCGACGGTCACTTGAGAAAGATGAATTCATGTCAACCTTGCTATTGACGAAACAACCGAGTAAAAACAATGATAAAATAAATCTGGAGATTACCTTCGACCTTCCATCATCAACACCTACATATACAGGCTTTTCCTTAAATGACAAGTTCGCAAAATCCTCAACCTGCAATTTTTTTTTATAAGTTAAAGAAAATGAAAACCAAAATGATTATGAATAGTAGTTAGAAAGAAATAGAAACCTGCTTAGTTTGGGTAGCTGTAAATAGAGCAGTTTGCCTTGTCTGCATATTAGGGAGTGAATGTGATTATTATAAAACATGATGCCGACTTTGCAACACTCCTGTAATAACTATAAACCGAAGGGAACTAAATAGCATACCTTTGGCACCCGCTTAAATATTTGCTCCATGTCTTCCTCAAAGTTAGCCTCCAATATTCGGTCGGCTTCATCGATTATAAGAAACTATATTTGATGCACCAACACCCAAAATTAGTATCTCAATGTCAAACAAAGGAACATATGAAAATAATTATTGATCTCGTGGTTAGGATTAAACATGCTAGCAAATAATCATTAGCATGGATATGCGATAAGATGAAACACGCAACTAGTTGGAGAACATAAGTAGAGCTCATTAAAGCAAAAAAGAAAAGAAACAACAGATCATTTAGTAAAAAGAACTCAATGAGTACTGAGGGCATTCAATGGAAAGATATACAATTTCAGTATGCAACCACTTCAAACTACATCCAGTCACCTCCACTTTGACATTCTAGTATCTTTCTCAATATGGCTAGCATGCTGTGCTGTGCTTAGTTACATTCAATTTCCAAAAACAAATTTCAATAGAACAATGCTAAATGAGATTTTCAAAAAACTCTGCTGCCTAAAAATGCAATACCAGAGTTCTGTGTGCTAAAAGAAAGAACAATTCCTCAATCCAATAGTCAACGGTTAAGGTATTGTTTAAATCAGTTCCTCACTACTTTTTCTGCTATCATTCCATATAATTGCATAATTTATCAAAACATAAATGACCAGGAACCAAAACACAGAAAACAAGAATAAGCCAATAATTTAGATACATGGGATCAAACGCTTTACAAAAATAAACCATTTACTACAATTTTACTTATTTGCTCAGCTTTTTTGATCTGCAAATTTGAAATAATCTGTTATACAGCAACAGATTTGAAAGAAGCTAAATATAGTGATGCATGGTGTATAGTAGATTATTATGATTTTTCTTGGAATATATAAAATAATTTATTCACACTATCTTCAAAAAGATTCTACTTATATTAACATAATAAATTTTCAAAAGAATAAAATGAAAGATTCTTCATTCTTAAACCTCATAAATCTAAGCAGCATGGAGGAGGCATGATTATAATTAAACTTCCACATAATCAATAGATGTGCATTCACATTATGTGATCCGAATACATTAACACTAATTTATTGAAAGGTTCATTAAACATGAGATTGAAAAGGAACATGAATTCTTCCAAAAAAAAAAATAATGCTCTAGCTCAAAGGAGGTGCAAAATGTGGGCTAGAGAGCACCTAGAACCTTGGCTTGCATATTCCTTGACCTCTTAGATATAACTACAATCTTGGTAAAAATTAAACAGAATCAAAGTAAAAGGAATAATATTTATCCAACTCCAAGGCATCAAAAGAAAATCAAAATATCAATGGAAGAAGTAACAAATAACATTTGATCTTCACATACTTCAGAACAAATACTATGACAAATTGTCAAATAAAAACAAATGTCACATAATTGCACAAATAAAATTGAAAAAGAAAACCACCGTTTATATAGATAAGATATGTCAATTCCTCACCCAAGTAGAATCCTTTACCACACTTTATCTCAATATTAATAACCATTAAATTGATGGGATAATTGACCAAGATCCTGATACAGATAGTAAAGTGTAATAGCAAAGTGTATAAATACAACCTGATTTAGATTAGGAATACTGAGAGAATGACCAAAATATAGAGAAAACATCAATGAAATTTGTAAGGTAATCAAGTATAGTATTTCAAGTTCTCTCTGCAATCTATCTAAAACTTACAAAAATTATATTAGGGACCCTAATATTGTTAAGAATTATATTATGTGAAGAATTATTGTTACAGAGGATTGTTACTACCTAATTTCTACCGGCGTAACCAAATTACAGGAAACTAGTACAAGGGATTTAACGATATTTACAAGTGAATTGATTCACCGAGTCTGGTGTATATTGAGCTTTCTCCTACCCATCAACCCGAAAGAAATGCAGCAGCTTTAGAGGCTTCACGTTTTCCTATTCATGATTTAAAAAAAAATGTACATAATATTAAGATGAAGCGTGTTGGTTTTCAATGGGCATATACCAGTAAATGAACTACTAACCTCACAATTGCTGACACGCTCATATGGGAAATGAAGTCCAGTGGAGCATTTCTGAAGAATTTCAGGATGCTTCATCCATGCCTTGTTAGCTTCGATTGCTTTCAGTTTATATAGGAACATCTGGAGAGATTATAAAAAGAACAACAAACCATCATAAGAAGGGAAAGTAACAAACAGAAATTATTCAAGAAGCAATTCAACTGATTGCGAACCTCAGACAAGGGAATTGTTGGTTTTTCAAGCTCTTCTCCTTGGATGGCCACACCAGTACCCTGGCACTCAGTGCAAAAGATAGAAGAAATTTTATTTTGGAGGGTTGCTTTGCCTTTGCGTCCCCTTGAAGGTCCCTAATTATCCCTAAAAAAAATGAAGCAGAAGCAAAACCAATCAAAGATTTGTACCTCTGACCTGAGAAGCGAAGTCAAAACCAAGAATAAAAGTAAATACTAAAAAATATTAATAGATCTACACCGTCACCTTAATTTAACAAGCTTTAAACCCCTCAAAAGAAAGTCTAGCCATCAAAACAACTAGCGCGAAGAAATTCCAACAAGGAACTCAAAAATCCCAACAGATCTAGCCCAGAGCCGACCGATTTCCTCCAAGAAAACACTAAGAAACAAGCTAAGCATACAAGGATCAACGAGGGATCACCTCCGTGTTTGACGAGAGCCGCCATGAGTGCAGACGACGAAGGAGTAGCCCTGAGGAGCCAAATCCGAGCACCAGCAGCGAAAATAGCAACGGAATCAAGACGATTTCCGGGGAAAAGGCCGCCGACGAATCAACAGAGAAACCAGAAAGCATGAGGAGAAGAAACCCTAAGAGATGGAGCAACCCGCGAGAGGGCAAAGATGGAAGGGAAAGGAGAAGAGAAGGGGAAAGAGGATATGGATGTGGTCGTTTGGGAAAGCGGGGCATTCCGCAGACCTCACAAGGGAGGGAGTCGTGTGTTGATCCTGATCGGGAGAGGAAGGGGCGTCGATCTAGGAAGGGGACGGACGGCGCGATCTAGGAAGAGGAAGGTTTAGGTTTGGAGGGAAGAGTGAAGTGTTGTAAATTTTGGCTAAGTATTGGTGGAAAAATTAAATTATTATATTTATCATAGACACCGAGTTTTAAAAACCGCTGTTAAAATCGGTGTCTATTAACGAAAAAAAAGACGCTCATAGACATCGGCTAAAAAATCGATATCTATGAGCGAAAATCTACGCTCATAGACATCGATTTTTGGAAAAACTGGTGTAAAATACTCAAAGACATCGGTTTTTGCTTAAAACTGTTGTTGTTCCACCGATGTCTATGAGGGTTTTTCTTGTAGTGACGACTCCGCAAAAGACCTCTGGGAGAAATTCTTAGAGCTCCACGAAGGTACCTCGGAAGCTAAGCTAGAGAGGCGCAACATCCTCCAGACACAATTAACGAACCTCCGGATGAACCAAGGTGAGAAGGTAGCGCAGCTCCAAGCAAGGATCAAAGAGCTAATCACGCAACTAACCAATCTTGGAGAAGAAGTAACGAACCAGGACTCTATCCGGTACACACTCAATGCCTTCCCTAGAACTCCAGAGTGGGCCTCATTAATTGATCCGTACTACATCTCTAAGGACTTCGAGGTAAGTACTTTAGAAAATTTGTTTTATACATTTGAACTTCACGAATCTCAGATTGCAGAGCCCATTAAAGTGGAGAAAGCAAGTCAGAACATTGCCTTGAAGGTAAGAACAAACGATTCTGACTCCGAAGCCTCAATCGACGAATCTGAAGCTGCATTAATGGTAAGACGATTCAATAAATTTTTTAAATCTAACAAATTTAGATCGCAGAAGCATGAGCGAAAAAGAAGAATGGTTCGTTGCTACAACTGCAACGAAGAAGGGCACATCAAGGATGACTGCCCGAAATTAAAGAGAAAGCAGAAAGAAAAGGAAAAGGTCAAGAACAAGAAGCCAGAAACCTCCAAGCATAAGAACCTGAAGGCAACATGGTCCGCCATGCACTTTCCACCTGTGTACCTACATTTACCTCCCTCCATATCCGTGGGACCGGCTCTACGGGCCGCTGATGTAGCGATTCCACATTTTTTTTTCTGAAGGCAACATGGTCAGACTCTTCCTCCGAATCAAACCTCAAAGAATTCTCGGGGTTAGCACTAGTGGCAAGCCATCAGCTAGAAGAAGAGTCAAGCTCAGAAATGAGCATAGATGAAGGGGGAGGAACTTCAAGCGAAGAAAGCGACGATGAAGGGGGAGCATCACCGAGTCAGGTAAGTAAGGTACGTAATTTAACCCCGACTCAGTCTTTTCACTTTATTAAGTGTCTTTCTAAAGACTTATTCAAATTAGAAAAATAAAATGCTGAATTAAAATTGAACCTAACAAAAGCATGTCCACTAGAAATGTATGATAATTTAAAATTAGAAAATGAAAAATTAAAAATTGAAATTGAGAAATTGAGAGATAATGATGCATGCTTAAATAAATTTCCAAAATCAAAATTAAGAATTTTTGGAAAATTGAACTGGTATATAAGAAAACATTAGGGCCAACTTAGAAGAATACCTAAAGGATATGTACCCCCTAAGTTTTTGACCAACCCTGCAGGAAGGAACCTTTATTGGGTTCCAAAATCTTTGCTAGTTTAAAATTTCTCTTTTAGATAAAAGCTTACAGTGAGAAAATTAAACATTGAGTCTCCTTATGGAAGCTTTGTCTAAGGAAGTGGTTGTTGCTCCAATAACCAAGAAGGCCTAGTGCCTCGCCACGACCTGGAAGCCGAAATATCAAAATAAAAATGTTTAATTAACTTTCTGATAAAAGCATTAAAATTAGAATTAAATAATGCTTTGAAAAATTTTTAAACATTTCCTTAGAAATTATTTAAAATTTTTTAATTAACTAGAAAAATGTTTTTTGAAAGTTATTTTAATTTTTTTTTGGAAAATTCAAAAACTTAATTCTGACTTAGAAAATTATTTTAGTCAGAAATTTTTTTTAAGAAAATTATGAAAATTCACTTTGACTTAGAAATTTTTTTTCTTAAATATTTGCTAAATATTTTTTAAAATACTCTCTTATTATTACCCCGTTTTGCTGTAATCAAAGGGGGAGAGAGAGGAGTACAAGTTTAAAGGGAGAGATTTTTTTAAAAAAATTAAAAATATTGTGCTTAAAATGTTAACTCTTTATTAAGTAGTTGCAATTTTATTACAAATTTTGTGCTTAAAATGTTAGTTTAGTAATTTTCTTAAAATTACTATTTGCTTCTTTTTACCCTAACTTGAACTTGGATTGATGCACATCAAAAAGGGGAAGATTGTTGGATCCCGTGATTGTTTTGATGTGATCAACCAAGTTAGTTAGGTCCTGTTTGTTTTTAATCCCTGTGTCTAAGTGTGCAGGAGCTTAGGAGCGCAGGAAGTCGAGTAGAAGACGCAACTAGCAAGAAGGACGGCACGAGAAGGGAGCTGACAAGCTCGGTGCGTCCGAAGGATGTGAGAGCTGTGGAAGAGTACACCCAGTGGGCGTGAAGAGCGTGCGCGGCATTCGAGGGACATAAAGGCGGGACGGAAGACTGCTCGAGAAGAAGGCCGGGAACTGGGTTCAGGTGAGCCCTATTCCGGATGGCCGAAATCACTCAAGCAAGCCGAACCAGAGCAAGTCAACCAGGATGTTGACTTCACAAGTGTTCAGTCGAACGAACCCTCTGATCGGTCGACCGAACCCCTTTTCATCAGAAGTCAGCCGTTGGAGACACGTCAGCAACCACGTCAGTAACCAATGGCTGATCAGTCGACCGAACCCTCTGATCGGTCGACCGAACCGAAGATAATCACCAGAAGACTTAGTCGAACGTACTGATCGGGCCAGCTCAGAGAGACCGTTGGCTGATCGGTCGACCGAACACAAGGATGGGTCGACCGAACCCAAGCTCGATCCAGAGAGACTGTACCTGGACGGAAGGCTGGGCAAGTAGAGCATGTTTGGTCGACCGATCCCTCTCGAGTCAAAACCTGATCCTGAAAATTAGGTTATCTGATAAGTCTTGGAACCCCTATATAAAGGGGCCTCGAATAGCTATTCAGAAAACAACGAACATCAACTCTGTAATTCCTATTTAAGCAACCTCTGTACTCTAAAAGTGTAAAAGGCTTCTCTGCCTTCAAAGAAGGAGACTCTTTTAGTGTGTCGTTCCACCGCCTTGGATTAACAACCGTCTCGATTTTAACCAAGTCAAATAGCTGAGTCGTTCCCTTTTTCTTTTCTGTTAATTATTTACTTTTTAGTGTTGCTTTATTTTAAGAGTTGAAAGTTCTTGAGGAGGGTATAATTTTTATTGTAGGCAATTCACCCCGCTCTTGTCGGTCCCCGCTGCACCAACATGATCAATAGTATAAAATCGCCTAAAATATGATTCAGAAGTACTGATTTTCATCTACGATCCAGATCTACTCCTCATTAGGTTGGATGAGCCGGATCTTCAATGGATGGCTCTGATCTGCTTGATCTTCAATGGAATGTCCAAAACACTCCAAGGCTTGATCTCTTCGTTTAGCCCTAGATTTGAGCCCAAGTGTAGCCTGATCTGATCGGGTCCACGACCCTTTTGATGCCTACAAAAAAATAAACAAATATTAGCATCAAATACCATGAAAATAAGTTAATTTGTAATTAGGTCCAAAATGATATGCAATTATGAAATATGATGTAAATGTGAGATTAAGCTATGAATAGACAATAAAATTATGCATTATGATTCAAAATAATATAGCAAAATCATGGTTATCAAATCCCCCATACTTAACTCAATATGAGGAAAGGATTGGAGTAAAGGTTTAATTACTCAATATTGTTGTGAAATTTCTGTAATGCTGCATTCTGCATTTCTGCATTTTTGCATTTTGCATTCCTGCTCTTCAGCTCTTCAATGACCAGAGAATTGCAGTGAAATCTTGACACAAAACCTGTTGATACATTAGTTTCAGGTCTCATTTCTGCATTACCTGAATTATTGCTTTCTAATCATATCTGTCTTTGCAGCAACAATTCAGCTTGAATTTAGCTTCTTCCCACTTCACTTAAAGTCTGATACCCAGCTATAGAATTAGTTCAGTCTTAAATTTCCAGCTTTTTTTTCTATTTGATATCAAATTCATTGTCTAAGAGTCTTGTAAAATCTGGAGAAGAAACATAACCACTAATCAATATAACTTAGCAGTTGAGTTTCAAGTTTCTCTATAAATCAATAGCCTTTGGACTCCCTTTTGCACAACAACCGCTGATTTCAATATCTCCTTCAATCCTAGACTTTGTATCAATCTGTCACTATTAAGTCACAAAAAATTCCAACACTTCTTCGTCTTATCTCTTGAGACACTTTACACTGCATATTTGAAGGTTTTCCAATGACCATCAGCTCTTGCTCATCACAAACCTCTTCCCAAAGTGGCACAAAAATGTCAACTTCATTTCTGCAGAATCTACATCTCCAAGTCACTGTCTTATTTTATTTATTCTTTTGTAACCAGATTCAACCTTTCAAGCACTATCAAGTGTCATTGCTAATTCATACTTCCCAGTAATTGAAATGAATCTCGGTAGAGGCTCTTGATGCCAACATTCCATTTGTCACTTCGCATTACGAACCTTCCTCCAAGCTCCTCCTTTCCTTGATATCATTTCTAAAATTTTCATGCTCCATTCATTCCAAACTGCACAGCTTTCCAATTGTTTTTAGACCTGCTCAATTCTGAATCTCACCAAATTCTGAATTTCAGATTTGTACACTTGATATCTTCATCTAATGTTACTGCTTTCTCTGTTCAAGCTTCAACAATTTATTCTGAATGAACTTAACAACCATTTAGTCAAATAATAGCTTGAATTCCCATCTTATCTCAACTCATAACATCAATTAGAAGGTTACAATTCAGAATTTTAACAACTTGATACTTTCAAATTCCTGTCCAGCAAATTTGTAGAGGATTGGAAAGAAAGTAATCCACATTTGTTGCTAGAAATACCAGAGTTTCAACAAATTCCCAAAGATCTTAAGGCTAATAATGAAAAAGTTGAACAACTTATTTCCATATGTTTCTGAATTCTGTTTCTAGCTTTTAATCTCACTGTTTTGAGTGTCAAATGTTCCCCTTTCCTTCAACTTTTCAGAGTAAACTATGTAATGCTCAAGTGTTGTGTTGATGAATACTTAACAAAGAATCTACAAATTAAAGTAATTTAAATTTGTAATGTAGAAACTTCATATTCACAAAGAGTTTCAGAATGCAGTTTTATTTCTGATTTCTAGATTTTCTGCATTGTTTCAGTAATTTCTCATGCTAAAATTTTGATATAAAGTTTGTAGAGCCATGGAAGCAAGAATACTATTTGTTACAGCACAAAATAGAACTTAACTTGAGTTTCACATTGGTTTTAAGGCTATTCCTGATTTCCGGCATAAAATGTTGTAGATTTCTATAGAATTTAGCACAGTACTGCGCCTTTGCTTCGACTCTCCTATCTCAGTTGAGGATTACTAATAACCACATTCTCCAAAAGCTATAGCAAAACTCCTAATCAGCAACTCCAAATGTAAGTCAAGATTTCAGCATTTCCAAAACCTTCTTGCCACATAGTTTTGAATGTATCAACATAGTATCAAGTCTTAAAATTCAAAGCAATTTGAACTTACTCTTGACATGATAAAACTCAAGATATGGCTACATTTGGCAAACAATTCTAAACATACTTCATTCATAACAGCATTCTTCCAAAATTCCATCATTGGCTTAAATGAATCCAAAAATTCAAAAACACTATACACTTCCCCCACACTCAATCCTTTATCATCTTGCAAAATCTAACTCATCAAGTATTCAACCAAAACATTCAATTAAAGAATGACAAGCAAAGATTATGAAGAATTAAAAATTTATAAATTTGAAAGTATGAAGGGGAGCAAAATTGACAAAATCCTCAATTTCCATGCACACAAATGTTATTGTGACTTTGAAAAGAAGCAAAGCATGTTCTAGAGTTCAATTGTTATAAGTGCATGCCACACAAAAAAGAAAATAGATTGTAGGCTTAAAGTGGTCCTCTCTAGGTAATATTCATGCAATCATGCCTAATTTATCAAATTGGAATCCACCACTAAATTAACCAATAACATGCAAGAAAAGCATCCAATCATGTTAAATGACCTAAAATTGATGATCAAATTTAAGAAGCTTTTATTATCTTAAAGATATTACTTAGAAAATTCCCATGAAGAATCTTTTATTCAAATGAAATGCTATATACTAAACAAAATGCAAAATATGAAAGCAACGTGTGGAAGTAAAATGCAAATATAAGAAAATGAAACTAAAGGAATGTATAAAGCAAAAAGAAACAAAAGCAAGGAACAAACTCCCCTTAACTCCGGGCGGTTGTAGAAGATTAAGTAGAAGAAGCCACGCCGGAAGTGGAGTATCCTTGATTGCGATTAACTTCTTTTTATTGACCATTTTTCCATTGCAAATTCTTTCTAGAGGTCTTAGGCGGTTCAGTTCAAGCATCCACTCCGGAAGCTTGTATTCTCCTACAACATCAATAAAAGACAAGAACTCCCATACACATGTGGGATTAAAAGAAAATAGAGAATATTAGTTTTGATAGAAGATTTGTCAAGAAATGAATCACAACTAATAAAATCAACAAATGGTACCTCTATTGAATTTTCTGATAAATCACAAGAAATACTCACCTTGTCATTTTGAAAAGTACCTGGAGTGGTGATTGTTACCTCCTCTTCATCAAGATATGGCTCAAGCTCTTGTTCTGTTGACTGTACATCCTCATGTGGTGATTCTTGAGTGCTTGTCTCCATAGCACAAGGCCCTACACTTACATCTTCAATTCTTGGTGATTCTTGAGGTAATACTTCCAGTAAGCAGTCCCCTACACTTAAATCATCTTCAAAAAAATGTTCAGAACCTGAATCACTAACAACATCTTCAACAACAATATCAGTAGGATCAGAAATTTGTATAATTACATCATTATCACAAAAAATACTAGAAAAATCATGTGAAGTAATGGAAGTAGGGTCAGGCCTGACAGAATTGCTACTTTCCATATCTCCACTGAAGTTTTGTCCTTGCAGCTGATTGATCGATGATGCAATTTAATCTAACTGAATCTGTATGTTCTGTATCCTTCAGAATTGCTGCTCTTAATGCTCACTCATTTGTTGCATAATCTCCCTTAATTTCCATGCTGACTCATCCATCTGAGGATCGTTTTGTTGAAAAGGTCGTGGCATAAAAGATGTTGAAACTTCTTGGAACCCATATGAATTCTAGTAAGTTGGATATGACTCAATAAATTGTCCTTGTGCACTTTCATACCTGAAACATGAATGATCCACCCAATTAGCATTAAAACCATTTGAAAATGACTCATACCTATTTTGTTGATCCATGTTCGGGTAAAATTGATACTCAGGTTGAAAATACTGATTTTCTATTCCACCTCCAAAATTCTGAAAATATGGATCCATGCTAAAGAAATCTCCTGTTCTTCACTACAACACAAAAAATCAATGTTAGAAGACTCAAGAGCATTAAGTCTCGAACACATGAAAATTTGAACAGTAAAAGCACTTAATAATTCAAGAACAAACCAACATGAAAATAAAAAAAGAATTAAGCAATCAAATAAATCAACATTCTAACAAATAAAATCACTCAATGATCAATCTAAAATCAACACACACTACTAGTTAGTTGCTCCCCGGCAACGACGTCAAAATTTGGTGTTGACCATATTAAATATCACGAGGCACATCAAATTAATTAAGATTGGAACCCATTTAAAATAAAAACAAGTGTCGTAGATATGAGCTCAAGTCGTGTTTTCCAAGGATAACTTGCAAATGAGCTTGAATTAGATTGTAAAAGCCTTATTAGGTACCCGAATTGCAAAAGAAATTTATTAATTGAACCTAAAGTCAAATTTACAATCAAATGTGAAACTTCAATCAGATTATAATCTAAGTTATGCTTTTATTAATGATCAACTCAACCAAAAGTTCTAGCAAATGGATTTTTTCTCAATAGCCTCTATTTAAAGTTTCCAAACCAGAAAAGTAATTCAAATCAAATTGTAATTTAACTAAGTGTTCAATATCAACTTATTCCAGCAACTCTAACTACTAAAAAAAAATTGATCCATGCTGATTACCAAAGGAAAAGAAAATTTACAACAAGAATAGAAATGAAACCTTTACTCCAATCCTTTCCTCAAATTGAGTTAAGTGTGGGGGATTTGATAACCATAATTTTGCTATATTATTTGGAATCATAATGAATATTTTTATTGGTCTATTCATAGTTTAATCTCACATTTACATCATATTTCATAATTGCATATGATTTTGGACCTAATTAGAAATTAGCTTGTTTTCATGGTATATGATGCTAATATTTGTTTATTATTTTATAGGCATCAAAAGGGTCATGGAACCGATTAGATCAGGCTACACTTGAGCTCAAATCTAGGGCTAAACGAAGTGATCAAGGCTTGGAGTGTTTTGGACCTTCCATTGAAGATCAAGCAGATCGGAGCCATCCATTAAAGATCTGTCTCATCCAACCTGATGAGTAGTAGATCTGGACCATAGATGAAGATTAGTACTTCTGGATCATATTTTAGGCGATTTTCTACCGTTGATCAAGCTCCGAAGCATCTCAGCCGTTGGATCAAATTTGAGGAGATTTAAAACCCGCGTGAAGCTACAGTGCTTCCTGGGCTCGGACGTTCGCTATCTTCCATTGTTCCTGCATCTTCTTCCTCAGTGACACCGAGTTCCCGTTCCACAATTCAGATCCGAGAGCAAACTTTCTTCTCCGACGGCGATCCTGAGCTGCCGGCGTCCATCTCCTGAGATTGGAGAGTGCTAGAGGGAGGTTTCTCGGCACGACTTGGAGTCTGTTTCATCGCTATGATCCTGTGAGAGGGTGGTTTCTGAGAGTCTCTGATCATCTTTCCGATCTCCATTCCACTGCAAAACTTAGACGATGTGGCCATTTGATTCGGTTTGTGAATTTATAGATTCATTCTCTGTTCTTTGTTTGATGGGGTTACCAGTCGGATGTGAGTTTGAGGGGATGTTTCCAAGAGTTATGATCGTTCTCTGGTGATGGTTGGGAGCTTAGTTGATTGTTTGTTGGATGTCGGAGGGGAGGTTTCCAAAGACATATCTGTTGACAGTAGATTGATGAAGTTTGGTTACGGTTTGAGTTTGTGGAATGTTTAGGGTTTTATGTTTAGTTTCCTTTATCTTTGAATTGTTGAAGTTCATGCTCAGATCTAATGATCTGATTTACTTTTGTTGACATTTTGTTCTGGTTTGAATTTATTTTGCCATCCAATTTCTGATTTCTTATTTGTAACTCTGATTTCTTTAGATTTCTGTAATCCAAACTCATGTTCAGCCACATAATTAGTTTGTGATTTAGATTTTGTTTAGGATCAGAAGTTAGGATTGACACAAGTTTGTTAGTTTCAGTTATTTAGTTAGCAAGGCGTTTGTTCGGTTCATTGATATGTTATGATTGTGGTCAAGCTTACATTTGGAATGCTTATTTTGATATATTGATTGTTACCTCTGTTTAATATAATTTTGTTTGAGCTCTTGAGATTAATTGTTGCTGAGATGGTGAATTGTAGGGACATTAGTTGACTCATTTTATTCAATGATACATAAGAATTTAAATTGAATTGTTTTTGACTTGATGAGATGGAAGAGAATCATGTTAAGACGAAAACAACATTTCTTCGATACTCTCTTAATTGTTCTAGTGCATTAAGGTGAAATAAATGTATTTAAGTTGATGTAAGAATTTAATTGGAACCAATTCTAGAATACTCACACATTTACTAGTTACCCTTGGAAAAATACGACTTGGGACTCCTTACTACAACATTTGTCTTAATCTTAATAAGTTTCAATTTTAATTAATTTGGATCGCCTCGTGACATGCTAAAAGGCCAACACCAAATTTTGGTGCCATTACGGGGGAACAACTAACTAGTAGTGTGTGTTAATTTTAGATTGAACATTGATTGGTTTATTTTGTTAGCATCTTTCTTGATTTGATTGCTATTCTTTTTGTATTTTCATGTTGGCTTCTCTATCCGATATAATGCTCAAGGGAACACCATGCAATCTGATGATCTCCCGACAATACAGCTCTGCCAATTGATCATGAGAATTAGTCTTCTAAATCGCTAAGAAGTGTACGGATTTGGTTAATCGGTCAACGATTACCCAAATCACGTCATGGCCTCAGCGTGTCCTAGGCAATCCCACCACAAAATCCATAGTAATGTGCTCCCATTTCCACTCCAGAATAAGAATCCTCTGAAGTAATCTGGTAGGTCTCTGGTGCTCAGCCTTCACCTGCTGACAGACTAGACATCTAGCTACAAACTCCGCGATGTCTTTCTTCATGTCGTTCCACCAATAGGAATGCCTCAAATCTTGATACATGTGAGTTCCACCTGGGGGGCTAACAAATTGGGAGCGATGAACCTCCTGAAGTAATTCCTCCAGAACCGGGTGAGATTGAGGTATGCATAATCTGCCTCGAAAATAAGTAATACCCTCATCATATTGGGTGAACTTTGTCTGCTGTCCGAAAGCTATCTGGCTGCTAATAGACTGTAAGCGCTAATCACCAACCTGGGCCTCTCGGATCCTCATCCTGATCGATATCTGAACAACCATGTTAACCAGAATACCCTGCTCTGTCTGTCCCTGCTCCTCAAGGCCCAACTCGAAGAAACTCTGAATCAAGTCCTCAAGACCAGATGTGGGATTTTGGTAGATCGGGAAGTACGATTCCTGAAGTCCGGATGTGTGATTCCGGAGGTAACCCTACACCTGGTAAGTAGAGATAAGTCACTAGAGAGAGTGACCAAGCAAGGATGTGTCCTTGTTCGAAGGGATAGTAGGCGTCGATCCTATTTAGGTCTATTTTAGAAACCTAAATCGAGACCTTTGACTAGATCTTGATCTCGGGGAGACAGGATCTAATTACTACTCTTTACTATGATTGTGCTAACTCTATTTTTGTAGGGTACACCTTGTATTATTGGACTAACATATTTTGCAGGACAAAAGGAGCACAAAGGCCTCGGGTGAACAGTGCCTGAGGTGTTGGTTGGTCCTAGGAAGACCGTACCGGTTCCATTGCACAAAAAATTTTGTACAAGTGTCAAACCTTTCCTAAACAACCTATTGTGTTCTTTAGAAGTTAAATTAGGAATCACAAACAGAACTTAACATTATTGATTCCAAATTTAACTTATCTGTTTTTAATGGTTTAGATTTGGATTGCAAGCGGAACTTAACACTATTGATCCAAATCCAACTATGTTATAAATTCAATTAAATATTAATTTCCAAAATTGGCTTCCAGGACTGCATGGCGAGGCACATGGCCTTCTTGGGTATGAGAGCATCCACCACCGCCTACACAAAGCCTTTTAAGGAAAGCTAATATTTAATTTCCTTATATAACTCTAGGTTTAACCAAAAAGAACAATCGAATCATAAATTCGAAAAACAAAAAAAAAACACAAACTCGAAAAATAAATTCGAAAAACTAGAATCTATTGCCTCTTGTGTTTAGAATTCTTACAAAGAAAATAACTAGTATGATGCGGAAGAAAATTACTAGTTATACCTCTTCTTTGTAAGCTAATAACCTCGAGATCTTCTGCAGTATTCCTCGCCTCGCCTTGGACGTCGTGTTGGCGATGATCCTCCAAGATGAACACCACCCAAAGCCTTCTTCCTCCTCTAGAATTCGGCCACCACCACCACCAAGGAGCAAAAGCGAGCAAGGGGAAAAGAGAGGGAGAGAGGGCCGGCCATAAGAGGATCACCAAGCAAGAGAATAAGAATTGTTATCTCATGAGGCCTCCTCTTCCCTTCTTTTATATTACTTGCCCAAGGCAAATAAGATAAGACTTTTTACAAAAGTTAAAATTTTCCTCTTATTTTTCCTTTTCCCTTTTTATTTTCCTTTTCCTTTCTCTTGATTGATTCAATCATCAATCAATGATTTAATTGATTTGGACAGCCCCTTGCTTGGGCACCAAACAAGGGTGGCCGACCCCTATAAGGAAGGAAAAAATAATATTTGTAAAAATTGTATAAGCTCTTATAAAATTTTACAAGCTCTCTTTTAATTTCCTAAAGAAGAAGTTAAAAAAGGAAAGTTTTAAAAAATTAAAACCAAGTCTTAAAATTTAAAACTTCTCTTCTAAAATTTCCTTTTTTAACATGGTTAGAAAATTTTCAAATTTAAAACTTCTCTTCTTTTTTTCTTAAAACCATGAGGATGGTTAAAAAAGGAAAGTTTTAAAACTTTTAAACTTTCTTTTAAACCATGCGACCTAATTCAAATAAGAAAAGTTTTATATTTTAAAAACTCTCTTTTAAAACTTGTAGTTTTCTACAAAGAGAAGATTTTAAAAATTCAAAACACCCCTCCTTATTTAAAATATGTGGACGGCACCCTTCAAACTTCTTGTGGCCGACCACCTTAAGGAGTTTATGGCCGGCTCCTTTGGCTTGGTCACCAAGCCATGGGTCGGCCCCTTCTTGGACACCAAGATGGGCTTTCATGAGTGGATTAGAGGCATTAATGAGGCTACGACAGGGACCTAGAGGAGAAATTAGTTTTGGCCTTCCGATGAGCTTGAGTATCCCGTGTTCGCCCCGAACACACAACTCAAGTTCATCAACAATAACTCATTCCACTAGAGAGTTATTGTTGCACTACCACACCAATCCCAAATTACATTATGGGCTCCTTCTTATCATGAGTGTATTAGTCTCCTGTGTTTAAGATAACGAATGTCCACTAATTAAGTAAATTACTAACAACTCACTTAATTAATATCTAGCTCCGAGAGTAGTACCACTCAACTTTATCGTCATGTCGGACTAAGTCCACCTACAGGGTTTAACATGACAATCCTTATGAGCTCCTCTTGGGGACATTCTCAACCTAGATAACTAGGACACAGTTTCCTTCTATAATCAACAACACACACTATAAGTAATATCATTTTCCAATTTATCGGGTCTATTGATTTATCGAGCTAAATCTCACCCTTTGATAAGTCAAAGAAATAAATATTAAATATATGTGCTAGTTATTATATTAGGATTAAGAGCACACACTTCCATAATAACTAAGGACTTGTTCTCTTATTAAGTCAGTATAAAAAGAACTTGCCTTAAATGATCCTACTCAATACACTTAAAGTGTACTAGTGTAATTTATTAGTCAAGATAAACTAATACCTAATTATACTACGACTATTCCAATGGTTTGTTCCTTTCCATCTTAGTCATGAGCAACTGTTTATAATTTATAAAGAACTGATAACATGATCTTCTGTGCGTGACACCACACACTATATTATCTACGATATAAATTAATTGAACAACTACACTTAATATAAATGTAGATACTTTTGACCAAAAGTGATTCTTTATTTCATAATAAATGTTTACAAAAGCTAGACTTTTAGTATACACTCTAACACGAGGCACCTTCCATGTGAAGGAAGGCGCCTTCTATGAACAATAGGAAGGCGCCTTCAGTGTTGTTGAAGGCACCTTCCGTAGGATAGATCTTGGACCTCATCATAGATAAGGTAGAACAAAGTCAGGATCAGATTTCTTAGGATGGATTCGCCTTCAAGGTCCTTGAAGACACCTTCCAAAGCCCTTATAAGGGCTTCTCTCTAAAAACAATTGACATACAAGCTTCTGCGCATTCAAACGGTTTTTTGACTTCTCTGACTTTCTGTTGCTGCTCTGTTATGCCCAACTGTTGCCGAGAAGATAACCAAATACCGAGCTTAAACCGACAAACTTCAGACATTGTTTGGTAGCTAAAGTTTTGTATAACATTTAATTTCTACAAATGGGAAGTGTAAAATACCGAAAAATGGTGAATAACAATAAGGGAATTTTTCAAAATTTTTAGAAATTTTCTGAGAATTTTTCAGAGCTCGTACACCGGGTTTTGAGGGGATGAATTTATGGGTACGGATAAAGCCTATTTAGGATACCCGTTTACGTGAGGAAATGTTTTATTTATAAATACATTTCCTTTTCTTTTCCTTTTCCCCCCCTAAACGCCGTTTCCTTCCCTCAACCCGCGTCGCGCCACTCTCAACCTGTCGTCGTTTCTTCCTCTTCCCAAAAAGCGTCAACGCCGGTGCGGTTTCCTCTTCTTCCCCAAACCGGCGCGCCTTCCGTTTCTCCCTGTGTACAAAGCCCTCGGTTAAGGAAGCCAAGCCTACTCTTCCTCTCTTCTACTGATCTCCCCTCTGCCCTAGGTTCACTGCTCGGTGCTAACTCCGATCACCCGATGCCCTAGCCGTCTCCACCGCCGATCCTCTGCCCTATCGGTGAGCGGAGGATTTTGATTTGGTTCTTCTTCTCCCTCATTGTGGTCACACTTTTGTTTCCATCGTGCCCTAGATCACCGACGCCGAGTGGGGCTCAGAGAACCAAGGCAAGAATCCAGATCTGGCGACGATCTTTGGAGGTGGCTAATCAAGGTAAGGCAGTGATGAGAAGATTAGGGATTTGAGGATCTTGTTTGATCTCGGATCAGTTTCTTGTGACCTTCTTCCTATTCTGTTCGGCTTGATTCGTAGATTGTTTTGGTATTAGGATGTTAACAAGTATTGTTTAATTTGTGATCTTCTTGCCGGATCTCATCTTATTTTGTTCAGTGAAGGAATCCAACAGAAACGGCTGTTCTGTGGACTTTCTGGTGTCGGCAGCAACCTCATTTCCACAGCAACGTTCCTTTTTGTGTGGAAAAAATAGGAGGAAGGGGGGCTGAACTTGAGGTATAATGTAGGGATCTTGATACATTTTGTAATTGATATGGTCTATGAATTTAGAATGGAACATGTGGTTGATCATGTTTTAGATTCATGTGTAGATTGGATTAGTTGATTCAGAATTATTATGTTAGCAGGAAAAGAGTGGGCAACAGTAGATCATCTTTTAATGGTGAAATCCTTTCAGTCGTGAGCCACTATTAGCTGCGACAAATTTGGTGAGTTTGTAGGATGAGAAGGGTTCATGGATTGAGTTAAATTTAATTGAACTAATGAGAATGGATTCCTAATCAGATTAGGGTTAAGTTAGTTTTTTTGGTTCCTGATAGATTTAGCTCACTAGTTCATATTTGACCTAATTGTACCATGCGTTATGTGGTTACAGGACTTTAATCTGGGACGATGTCTCGACGAGGGATCTATTGCGGATACGATCCTTTCTATTAGAGGCGGGTACCTTGACTTATCTTTGATAATGTCATGTTGATATGTTTAGTAGGTTATAACCTTTAGTAATGATTATGCTCGTCTTTGTTTCGGTTGGTCACTACCCGATACCTATTACATGCTTGTTTTGTTTAATTATTATGCACTTCATGTTAGTACCTACTTGATTATTATACATGATTATAGGGTAGTGACACAACCATATGTTTATTATGTTCAGGACTTAGGTTTTTGATACCTTATCTGATCTGTGTACCTTTGATTTGGTTCATTGTCCTACGGTACACATTTTATATATATGGATATTGCTATGCTGATCAGGTTATTGCCATGCTTAGTGTCATGCATCATCTTGCATGATTGCATGCTGTGCGATAGTCAGCTCCATTATTGTTGAGCACATCGCCAGTTACATGCATCTGCACACACCACCATTCATGGGTTAGTGGTATATCAGACAGGTGTGTGGCAGTTCTGCTGTTAGGCTCCACTGGTCTGGTGACTCAGCATGGTAGCCGGCAGATAGTTTTGCTCTGTTAGGCTCTGCTGGTTTAGTGTAGCAGAGTAGTAGCCGGCAAACGGTTGGAATTTGTTAGGCTCCGTTGGTCCGCTCATGGGTAGTGTGATGCAGCGTGATAGCCGGCAGAGATTCCTCCCCATCATTGTGTACCGGGAGATGAGAGCATTGAGGTCCCCCATTTATGATTTGGGGTAGGAGGATAGGTGTACTCCGACAGCATCCCGTCCACTCGGGCACTCATCAAGAGCAGTGATGGCAGAGTGCACGGTTGTCACAGCCCTACCCACTCGATCTCACCATCGTGTGTGAGATGGCTGACTGGCGTCAGGGGTAATCATGTCATTGGCATCATATGCATTATTTGCATTTATTGCTTGTATTTGCTGCACTTATATGTTGCATTTAGGTGGATGCATATGTTTGACATGCATACATGATTTATGATACTCTCGGTCTGACGACCTGACTATTCTGATAGGAGGCCCTGGTGAGTACAGTTCTCTTCAGCCTTTTCTATTGTGCATCTTCCAGCTTTTATCCAGGAGACTGTACTCCATAGTTATTACCATTTGTTATAGTTTACTATACATGTCAACTAGGTATCTACTGAGTTGTTAAACTCACCCCCGTGGACACTCTCTTTTCAGGTACCAAGTTGTTTATGGAGTCACTTGGAGTATTCTACCTACCAGTTCCCACGTCATATCAGAAGACTTACGTTCCCATCTATGTTTTTATTTGTTTTATATATCAGTGTATTTAGCTTTGTGCTCCGATTTTATTTATGGAGTGTTGTTTTGTTGTGGGGTAAGCCTAGTCAGCTAGCAGTCTTCGTTTTTAGTTTATATGTGTTGTCTATTGTATTTCCGCTGTGTTTGGTTTTGGTACAGCCGAGTGGGCTGCCAGATTTACATATAAACTGCGTGGTTGTGTTTTTATTGTATCAGCCGAGTAGGCTGCATATAAACTGCGTGGTTGTGTATATATTCCAACCGTCTGTGGCTGAGGTATATTTTGTCTGTAGAAATGGTTCAGATTGTCACCCGTACAGGGGAGATGCTGTCAGAATTTTCTCTGGCAGGGACTCGCCCGAGGCGTGATAGGAAGTGTAGCGTGTTACACTTCTCCAATATTTTTGTACTTGATCTCCTCTTCCAGTAGTTTCGAAAGAGACATTTAGTGGATTACCCATCGATAGATTCGCGGGACCTGGGACCTGGAGTAGGAGTCACCGAAGACTCTGAACCAAGTAAAAATCGCTTGCGCTCATGTCTTTTACTTGCTTTTCACTTTCATTTTTTCCGCTACATCTTTGCTTTGATTTCAAATCCAAAAAAAATTAATTAAGTTTTTGAAAACACGTGATCATCCCCCTCTCATGTGCTACTTGATTCAACATGAAGGAGCACTCCATCATTGTGGATGGAGCTTTACCAGAAATTATCTTAGAGAGAGTGTAGTTGGAGTAGTGAAGAGTGATGAGTGAGGAGAGTTAAGAGGGGAGATCACAACAGAGGGAGTCATAGGACTGTATATAGGAGACATTATATGAGATAATGATGATGTATGAGAGGGGAGGCCATAGCGGAGGGAGTCATATATTAGAGTATGAGGACTATATGTGGTAGAGATTATATGATATAATGATAATGTATAGGTGAATAGATCGACTTTGGAATGATCTATCTAGTCCGCAGCAAATGGCTAGCTCAGTAAAGATACGTCAAATATGTTTTATGGCTGAGACTTTGATAAAAACCCCAAGAGGGTGAATAGACCCACTATAAAAGTTTATTTAGTTCGCAGCAAACGGCTCGCGGTAAGGACATCACAAATCCACCTATGGCTGGGACTTTCTCTAAAAAGCCTATGAAGGTGAATAGGCTCACCAGAAAGGCTTATCTAGTCCATAATAAACAGCTTGTGATAAAGACACATCAAATCCGTTGACAGTTGATCACTAGCTAATAGTGACTTCGTGAGACTTGGAGGTGACATTTGGCAATCCTAGGTTCATGACACGAGAAGAGTTTGTTAAATACGACTTGGAGGCTCATGGACACAGGATATAGTTTCCAGCTAGGAGGCGGTTGAAGGATACATGCTGGGTTTCAATAGTGATGATGATACATGCATAGTAAGGACACATGATGATGGGTGGTGTTGATTGATACCTTATCTCCGACATCTTGTATGGGGGATGAGTTGGTAACTAGCACATGTTAGAGAGAGATGGTACCCGAGTGAGTACATGTGTGCTATCATGGTTTTCGTTCCAGATTTGATAGTTTGTCAGACATGACCACTACAAGAAAAACCCTCATAGACATCGGTTTTCCACCGTTATCTATTACATTTTCGACCGATGTCTATGAAGGCGATGTAAACGGTCTACCATTTTATGTAACAACCCAAATTTCCTCATTTCGAGTCCTAATAGTACTTAAAAATATTTAGAAATGCTTTAGAAATATTCTAGAGATTTATAGAAATTTTTAGAGTATTTTTATATAATTTTCGGAATTCGTTTGGTATTTTTACCAAAAAAAGAAGTTACATAAATAAAGAGGTTCGGCCGAGGATCGAACCAGAGACTTCTAGTTAAGTAAAGTCTTAAGTTGTTTTGGATGACCAGGAACCCAGCAGGGTCGTGCTGATTAAATAGATAGCGAAATAAACTTAAGCAGTAATAGGAAACAAAAAATACTTAGGTATAAAAGAGGTTCGGCCAAGATTCGAACCCGCGACCTCCAACCCGGTCCAAGACTTAAGCGAAGCGCAATGGCCAAGCGCCCAAGCGGGTCGTGCTGAGCAAATATCAGGTGAAAGTAAATTTAAGTAATAGTAGTTAACAGAAATATTTAGGTATTAAAGGGAGATAAGAGAGGAACCAAGGTATTTTTCCCGTGCCCTAAATCTTTGCCTCTCTTCTCTCTCGCGTGCGACGACAGCTCGGGCAAAAACGCAAGGAGGGAACTAGGGTTTGTCTCCGGCGGCCGGCGAGGGGCTAATTCCGGGAGTTCTTCACAAATACGAGGCCCTCTCGTTGAGGAGAAGTCGTAGGCACGAGGTAGAGGTCGAGATTTCAAGTTTTCCGAAACCCTAGCAGCCCTTTCGTTCGGTTGTAAGTCCAAGAACACTGTAAGTGCTCTCACCTGCGGTAAGAGTAGTTCCGAGATTCGATTCCTCCTTTTATCTCCATTGTAACATGCTAGAAGAATTGTGTTGCTATATGGAAAACTCTAGGATCTGTTGCTATAAGAATTGGGTTTGCTAGGGATTTTGTTCTCTTTCTTTGCTTTCGGAATGCTGTGCAGAATTGAGATTTGCTAGAGGATTAAGAGTAGTTCTGAGAATTGATTCCTCCTTTGTGTTTTCTGCGGTAGCATGCTCAAGGATTTCCTTTACTTTATAAAAGCAAAAGCTGTGAACAAGTTTTACATAGGTTTTATTTTAAAAAACATTCCAGCAAGCATAACTTGGTATTGTGCAATGAAAAAGGGTAAAAATAGCTCCTCTTGAAGTGTTCTGTGGAATTCAGTCGTGCTGGGAAAGGGGCACAAGCAGCTCCCTTTGGGGTTTGCTGTGCAATCCGGATATTTTTGCTGTTAGGCATTGAACATGAGATGGTACATATTTTTGTTAAGATAGTATGCAGATTTTTGTGTTAAGCTAGTATGCAGATTTTTATTAAGCTTGAATGCAGATTTTCGTTGAGCTAGTATGCAGATTTTTGTGTCAAGCTAGTATGCAGATTTTTTTATTAAGCTTGAATGCAGATTTTCGTTAAGCTTGTATGCAGATTTTTATTGAGCTTGAATGCAGATTTTCGTTGAGCTTGTATGCAGATATTTATTAAGCTTGAATGCAGATTTTTGTTAAGCTCGTATGCAGATTTTTGTTAAGCTTGTATGCAGATTTTTTTTGTTAAGATTGTATGCAGTAATTTGTTAAAACGTTTCAGTTTTGTAAGGGGCATTCTTCTATTAGAAGTATTAACAAGAACAAGTATTTTACTTGAAGAGACTAGTACCCGACTTCCGAGGTTGTCGTTAAACAAATCCAGGTGACCAATTCCGAGGTCTTGGCCCTGGTAAGACCAAGGTCTTTACCCTCGTAGAACTGGTGGCTCACTACCTCAGTTTCTATTAGGGAGCGCGCAATGGTACTAAGCCTGGGCCCAAGAGATTATTATTATTTTGAAGTATAAAAGTATAAATTTTAAACAAGTGAAATAAGCTTCACATAAGTTTAAAATCAGCAGGTTTAGTTTCCTTTTATGCTAGCATGTTGTTAGAACTTTATTATTATTATTTGTTATTAGATGAGCATGAGTAGTATTTCTTTTAAGTATTTAGTTTTTAATTTTCTTCCAGTTTACATGCATATTCGAGTTTTGTCAGTTAGATAGTGCTTACTAAGCATTTTGCTTATAGTTGCATTTCCTCTTACTGAAGATAAGGGAAAGGAAAAGCTATAGCGAAGAAAGGCGACAAGGAGGGTGTGGATGGATGTGTGATGTTTGGACTATGGAAGCCTTGGGACTTAGTTTAGAGATTCATTAAGATTTTGTATTCAGAATGTTGGAACTATTCTTTTATGTTGCTGGATTTGCTTATTGAATATTTTGTGTTTTAGAACTCTTCCTTTTAATTGTTGTGCCATTAGTTCCATTATTTGAGTTATATTATTGTTGCATGCAAGTTCATATTTATATATATAATTTCTAGCATGTTCAGATTGATGTATAGTTTTAGTTGTGAACATATGCTTGAGTAGTATGTATAGATGAGTCATATATGTTTGCAGCTACTACTAATTGTATCTCTTGGGTTTTTGAAAATTTTAAGTACTGATATTTACATGTGAGCAACATTAGTTAAGATAAGTTAATAGTCCAGTAGCACTCTACCCTCACAGACTAGTAGGGAGGAGGGTGGGGTGTTACATTTTAGATATCGGGTTATAACCGATGTAGTATCACTTAACGACATCGAGTGTAAAACCGATGTAATATTATATGTTAATAACACCAATTTTGGTAGCGGTATACGACCGATGTAATATTAGTTAATAACACTGATTTTGTAGCGGTGGAAAACCGATGTAATATCAGTATTGTTTAACGACACAAATTCGATTTCTGAAATAGTGAAAAACCAATATTATTACCAAGTAAATCATAAAATTTAGTTAATATTATTAATTCACTAAGAAAATCACAAATAAAAATGCACTGATGTTGTAGGACCGTTGGGCCGGCTAGAAGGGGGGGTTGAATAGCCTGTAAAAAAAATAACAAAGACCTTTCTCGAACTTTCAACAGAACACTTGCATAAAGTAAATTAGCAGTAAATAAAAAGCAGAAAGAAGAGGCTCACAACTTGACTTGGTTACAACCAAGGAGGTTGTTAATCCAAGGAATGAACGTGCACTAAAATATCTCCTTCAGGCGGAGAAGCCTCTTACAGCAGTGAAAGCACAAAAGACAGAAGCTAAACTAGAACAGAATCGTACAAGTGTTTGGAATGTAAATCTCTGAGATCATTTGAAGCTTCTGGACCAAGGCTATATTTATAGCCTTGGTCGGGGCGCCTGGAAGGGTTCCGGGCGCCCTGGAGGGGATAAAATTTTATCCCCCAACGTCCAGAACGCGAAAGATGCGTTCTGGTCAAACTTCACGTTCCGGGCGCCCCGAACTGTTCCGGGCACCCCGGGCTGCTCCGAGTGCCCCGGACAGTTCCGGGCGCCCTGGAGCAAAAAGTCAACTCTAGTTGACTTTTGCGTCTGGAACCTCTGCTCCGTTTCAGTCCCGCCTCGGTCCGGGTCTTCTCCTCCGGATCCGCTCGCTTGGGTGATCTCTGCCATCCGGAATAGGGCTCACCCGAACCCAACTTCCGGTCTTCTCGAGCGTGCTTCCCTCCGGCTTTTCGTCCCTCGGAATTGCCGCATGTTTCCTTCTCGTCCGCCAGCGTACTCATCCGCAGTCTTCGTCCCTCGGTCGTCGACCTTCTCGCTAGCTGCGTCTCTTGCTCCCCGAGCAATCTTCCGCTCCGGCTTTCGTCCCTCGGAACCACCGCGCGCTTCCTTCTCGTCCGCCGGTGTACTCTTCCGCAGCGCCTCGTCCCTCGGACGCACAGTGTGCCGTCCTTCTCGCTAGCTGCGTCTTCCGCTCGAGTACCTGTGCTCCTAAGCTCCTGCATACTTAAACACAAGGTTAAATATACACAGGATCTAACTTAACTTGTTGATCACACCAAAATAACCTTGGGGTTCCAACAATCTCCCCCTTTTTGGTGTGATCAACCCAAGTTAAGCTAGGGTAAAAATTGACATTAAATAAAATTAAGTAAATTAACTTAATTTGTAATTTAAGTACAAAAAGATAGAAAAATTAAATCTATCTACCTTCCTCCCCCTAGACTTATACTTTCCCTTCTCCCCCTTTGATTACAAAAAAAATGGGGTTCCAAGAAAAATAATCTAAGGGCTATAGACTTAAAAAAAAATATTTCAAAAAAAATTCTAAGTTTTTAAGAAATTTAGAAAGTTTTTCTGAGTAATTTAAGCTGAGATTTCTTAAAAAGATTCTTAACTTAAAAAAAATGATTTTTGAGAATATTTAAAAAAATTCTGAGTAAGTAAATTTGAAATAAAATGTTTTGAATAACCTTTTTCAAGCACTAATTAATTCTTGTATTAATGCTTCATTAGTAAGTTAATTAAACATTTGTTTCAATATTTTGGCTTCGAGGTCGTGTCGAGGCACTAGGCCTTCTTGGTTATTGGAGCAACAATCACTTCCTTAGACAAAGCCTCATAAAGAAATTATTTGTTTAATTTTCTCACTTAAAGCGCTAATTTTAATTTTAAAATTAATTTAAGCATGATTTAGGAACCCAATATAGGTTCCAACCTACTGGATTAATTAGAAAGCTTTTAGGGACATATTTTCTTGAAATGTTCCTAATTTGTCCCGGGTGATATTTAAAGTACCAATTTAAATTATTAAATCTTCTAAAATTGGTTTTAGATGAGCATGCATAGTTTTTCAAGTTATCTACTTGAATTTTCAAATCATCATTTTCAAGTTTCAATTTTTCATTTGCTATTTTTAATTTATCTAATTCTTCTAAGGGACAAGACTTAGCTAGAATTACTTTTAAATTTTTATTTTCACTTTCTAATTTGCAGCAATCTTTTGTTAAAAGTTTAACGAACTTAAACATTTTATCGGGAGGAAGAGATCGTACCTGACTTACCTTGTCGATCTCGTTGTCCGTTTCTCCTCCTGAACTGCTGCTTTCTTCCGACGTGTCTCCCCCTTAATCGATGCTCTCGATGCTCATTTCGGAAGAGCTTGAATCGCAGTCGTCGTCTTGATGACTCACCATCAGTGCGAGTCCGGAGAATGCTTCGACTTCCGATTCGTACGACGTATCGTCCCACGTCGCCTTCAGGGCGTTTCGTTTTTGGATAGGCTTCTTACCCTTTTCCTTGTCTTTGTTCTTCAGCTTGGGGCAGTTGTCCTTGACATGCCCTTCTTCGTCGCAATGGTAGCAGCGGATCGTTCTTTTCTTTCTACCCTGTGGATGATTAGTTTTTCTAGAATTGTATAACTTCTTAAATCGTCTTACCATCATTACCATTTGTAGAAAATATATTCTAAATGCATGATAGATGAATTAATTAAATGCGGTAAAAACTTACAGCGATCTCCCGCAGATCTGCAATCGGCAATGACGAAACTTGCTATCTGAAGAGCGATCACAAGATCGGAAAGCCCTCCGCAATTCCATAAACCAAATCCCGCCGCCTTGGATCTTCTCCTCTTACTCTCGTCGTTGCACAATAGCAATTTCACACACCTTGAGCCTTGGACAGACCCCCTTTATATAGGGAAATACACTAGGGGCATAATGGACTTTTCCATTATGTGTAGTGGGGAACATGGGTCACGTTCCCCACTATCCCCATTTCCAACATCTCCCACTTGTCCAAGGTAAGTCACTAAGACTAGTTCATTCAGGTAAGTCACAAAGACTTAATAAATCACATAGACTATTAGAGAGTTTGGTCACATAGACCATATGAGAACATCCAATCCATACTTAGAGAAAATGGTTCGTGCGACAGCAAGCACACTGAGCGATAGTTGCTAAGAAGATTGTTACACCTTAACTTAGCCGCTCTTTGAGTAATCAATGCTAATAAAGTTGTTACACTTTACTTAGCTGCTCAAATAAATTAGAGATACATTCTTCATGGCACATAGCCTCTTTCCTGGTGGCACATAGCCTTTATCCAGAATCCATCCAATCTTCAAGTGACACACATCCATTATCTTGAAGATATCCATGTCTTGCTATTTACCCAGATTAAATAATTTCTATTTACATCGATATGAACATCTCTAATCCCTTATAATGACCATTATGTCATGAGCATGTTCCATATCCAATATTCACATTCATTTCCATAAATAATAGAAATGGGTCGACCAGTGAATAACAACAAAAGATGTAAACATATTTAATCTTCCTTTTTAGCTAGAATCAATTCATTTTAATCAGTCGCTTTCCTAGTTATGCTCCATAGACCGAATCATTTATAGTCATAGGATACACGCTAAAGTAGCAGACACTGATTAAAACTTCAAGTAGATAGCTAAATAGTCACTAAGGCAAAAATTGAGATTAACATATAATCTCAAAGGTCTCACATAGTAGAGAAACAGGGATTCATTCTCCTACTACCTTTATTGTCGCAATAGCACATGTGGTATGAATCACATGCTACGATGTTATTCTCTTTACTAAAAAGAGTGCATGTTGTCTTCAAATTTAACATCGTATAGATTTCGATCTAGACATACCTAACGTCTAATCCTGAATTCAACATATGAATTCTAATCTGGCTTTCAACAGGTTTAGTAAATGGTGGGTTCATTTACTTCGATCATTATTTACACATAAATGATCTCATCTTGATACAATTATCAAAGCGACCTCAACTTATGAATCTGTCTCTAATTTCATAATTTCAGCTACGTAAGCTGTTTCATAAGTAACGGTCTTACCCCTATTTGTACTTAACAAACAGAGATGATTGTCCATGTGAGTGGACCAATCTCCACCTGCTAACATGCTCACCGAGATCTTACATGAATGTAACAAATACAACATATACACTGAATAAATTATGGCAAATGACACAATCATAACACAAAGTCTGATTGTTATTTCAATATTGTTACATTCTACGAAGTCCCAAAGACTTTACATGTTCTTTAAATGACTCTTTAGTCATTGGCTTAGTAAAAGGATCTGCAAGCATAACACGTGTAGGGACATACTCAAGAATGACTTTTCTTTTAGCCACAATATCCCTTACAAAATTATATTTAATTTCTATATGCTTGCCTTTGCTATGATATTTGGGATCCTTGGAAAAAGCTATTGCAGCTTGACTGTCACAGTAGACAGTTACTGGACTCCCACTATCCTCAGTAATTTTCGGATGCTTCAGAAACCTTCTCAACCAGACCGCTGCTGAACATGCCACATATTCAGCTTCCATAGTCGACAAAGCTACACAAGCTTGTTTCTTGCTGTTCCAGGAGATGGCGCCACCATTCAGGAAGAATGCATAGCCTGATGTGGATTTTCTATCATCCAGGTCTCCAGCCCAATCTACATCTGAATAACCTTTCAGACTCATATCTGATCCTTGAAAACAGAGACAATAATCTGTTGTCGCCTTCAGATATCTGAATATCCTTTTTACTGTCTTCCAGTGTCTCGGTCCTGGGTTTGACTGGAAGTGACTGACCAAGCCCACAACATAGCTGATATCGGGACGTGTACACAACATAGTGTACATCAAACTACCAATAGCACTGGCATATGATTTTTTATTCATCTCAGCTATTTCCTCTGGAGTTTTAGGACACATACTCTTGCTCAACACAGTACCTTTAACAATAGGTGTATGTTCTACATTGCAATTAGACATGCTGAAATGATGTAACATCTTATTTATATAAGACTCTTGTGACAGACCCAAAAGTCTTTTAGGACGATCTCTTATGATCTTCACCCCTAAGATGTATTCAGCTTCTCCCATATCTGTTGTATCAAATTGTGATGACAGCCACTTCTTGACTTCATTCACATATCCTATGTCATTTCCAGCTATCAGTATATCATCAACATATAATGATAAAATGACATATTTTCCTTTTTCCCTTTTCAGGAAAACACAATGATCCTCATTGATCATCTCGAAACCATAAGATAAAACGACTTCGTTAAATCTTATGTTCCATTGTCTTGACGCTTGCTTTAGCCCATATATAGACTTTCTAAGTCTACATACTTTTTGCTCTTGGCCTTCAGCAATGAAACCTTCTAGTTGAACCATATAGATTTCTTCGTCAAGATCACCGTTAAGGAAAGCGGTTTTTACATCCATTTGATGTAATTCTAAGTCATAATGTGCCACAAAGGCCAAAATAACTCTTATTGATACAAATTTCACTACGGGAGAAAATGTCTCTTCAAAGTCAATACCCTCCATTTGAGTATATCCTTTTGTAACTAAACGAGCTTTGTATCTGTTAATCGATCCATCTGCTTTCCTCTTTATTTTGAGAATCCATTTATTCCCAATAGCCCTTCGGCCCGGAGGAAGATCGACTAAGTCCCAAACATGATTTTGAATCATGGACTCCATCTCTTCAACCATTGCAGCTTTCCATTTTTCTCTAACTCTACATCCCAGTGCTTCCTCAATGGATTGAGGCTCGTCGTCGTCAATTGGAAGTGTAACCAATGCCTCATTCTCAATATCAAACCTCTTCTTAGGTTTAATCTTACGAACACTTCTCAGTAAGTTGGGTTGTTGAGAAGTCAACTCATGACTCGGCATATCACTCCCACTCGGTTGACTAGACTTAGGTATCCCTTTTGACACCTCTCTTGTTGATAATATCTCATCCTCCTCAAATAGAGGAACATTTTTATCAACATCACCTCTGATTGGGAACTCTGTTTCGAGAAAAGTCGCATCTCTCGAGTCTATTTCGGAGATGGTTCCATCTAGTTGCTCACCTATGAAAACATAAACTTTGGAGGTCTCATGATATCTTATAAAGATACATTTCTTACCTCTAGGCCCTAGTTTTCCATACTTGTGAGAACTATCATGAACATAAGCAGCTGGCCCCCAGGGTCTCAGATTACTCAAATCTGGTTTTCTGCCTGTCCAACGTTCATATGGGGTAGATGGAACTGACTTTGAAGGCACTTTGTTAAGTATATAGGCTGCAGTTAATAGTGCATCTCCCCAATAGGAGATTGGCAAATTAGCTTGCGCCATCATAGACCTAACCATTTCAAGAAGAGTCTTATTTCTTCTTTCAGCTACCCCATTTTGCTGTGGAGTTCCAGGGATTGTCAACTGTCTAATAATCCCTCTATCATTACATATTGTCTTGAACATATCAAACAAATACTCCCCACCACGGTCAGTGCGTAAAGCTTTAACTTTACGTTCCGTTTGATTTTCAACTTCGTTCATATAACGAATGAAGTAATCTAATGCTTCGGATTTGTGAGAAATCAAATACACATGACCGAACCTAGAGAAATCATCAATAAATGTAATGAAATAGGAAGCTCCATGTCTAGCCTTCACATTCATTGGACCACAAATGTCCGAATAAATTAACTGCAATGTTAATTCAGATCTAATAGCCTTACCAAATGGTTTCCTAGTTGCTTTTCCAGCAAGACAATGCTCACATATAGACAATTGAATCTTAGCTCGAGTGCCCAATAGACCCTCTCTAGCTAACCGATTCATACATTCTTGTCCTATGTGTCCTAATCTAGCATGCCAAACCTCATCAGTTATATCTGCATCACTAGTTAAAGCAATGTTTGAAAAACAACCATCAATAGCATAATTGACATCTGGTTCTACATCAAGAACCATAAAATCATTTGTTAAAAAATCATATCCGATTGACACTGAGTCAATCTTAAGTTCAACAGACTGACTGTAAAAATTAATACAAGACCCTAAATCAAGAAGACACGTAACAGAAACAAGATTCCGTCGAATTTCAGGAGCATACAGGACATCATGTAGAAATAAAACTCTACCACCACGTAAGTTGAGTTTGCAAGTGCCGACTCCTTTGACTTCAACTCTTGCATTATTTCCCACATAGATCCACTTGTTGCTAGCTGGTACCCGACGGTACTCAACAAATGTAACTCGTTCCCGAGCTACATGGTTGGTTGCTCCCGAATCTATAATCCACAAAGGATAAGAATCAGCTAACAACACTGAACTAGCAACAAAATGCTCTTGAAAAGAAGACACACTTGGATTTACCTTTTTCGGCTCAGTGCACTCCCGAGCAAAGTGGCCCTTTTTGCCACAGTTAAAACAAGTCAACTTGTTTTTAGGTTTCTTTCCAGTCTTCTTGACTATCTTCTTGATTGGGCCCTGTCTCACACCAGCAGCTTCCTTCTTCTTTCCCTTCCCTTTCTTGAACCATTTCTTTTTCTTGGATCCATATGATCCTGCAGAACCTACAGCCACATAGGCTTGTCCAGAAATCCTTGCGGATTCAACTCTCTCCGCCTCCAATTCTACATGGCGTGAGACATCAGTGAAAGTCTTGATACTCTCACTGTGAGTTAAGGTCTGCTTCATGGTTTCCCAAGAATCTGGAAGTGAACGAATAACTGCTTGAACCTGTTGTTCATCAGTCAACTGATGACCAGCAGTTTTAAGCTCCCGAATCATGTTCGACATCTCCCTGAGGTGTTGAACCATTGATATGTTCGGACGCTTTTTGTAGCTGTCAAACTTAATTGTCAGCTGTCGAAGCTTGCTCAGACTTACTCCACTGTATTTTTCTTTGAGGGCTACCCAGACTGCATGTGCCATAAGATATGACTCATACTCAAAAGCTAGGTCGTCTATCATTGAACTAATCAATATACCCTTTGCAGTGGAGTCCTTTTTCTTCCATGCCTTATAGGCATCAAGATCTCGTCTGTGTTGTGAAGTGGGACCATCTACAAGTACTTCCATAACCTGATTTACAGCCTCTAGAACTTCTTGTTCCTCAAGTACATATTGTATCTTGAGGTGCCAGATCTTGTAGTTATCCCCATTAAGTTTTTCACCTTTGTTGAATTCAGCTATTATGTTTTTGGTTGTCATAATCTATCATAAATAAACAAATTATTTAGTATTCAGTATATATCATATGTATGCAATTTATGATTGACTTAATATTACTTTGAATTTGTTTACAAAATCAAGTGACAACTATGTTTTCACTCATCATCCATATGACCAATCAAATTAATATTAATCAATTCTATTACATACATCCCAACAAATGAACTAATCATTTATAATATCATGAATTCATTAATTAAATGAACTAATCATTTAATATATCATGTTTTTTTTAATTAAATAAACTAATCATTTAATACATCATGAACTAATCATGCATCATGTCAAGCAAACAGCATAAATAAATGAACATATCATTAATATAAAATTATGCTGCAAATTGTTAACATATAACCAACTGACATGAATGAAATGGACTAACTATTGTTCATACAAAACGACAATAAAAATAACAGAACTCTAATAAACTAGATAGGCAACTACCACTCCCACTAGGATAGACACTAGTGCAGTGGCTAATATAATCCCTCTCAGCCTGGACTCATTTGGGGTAATCCCAGGCAAGAAAGCTTCAAGGCTCTCTATTGGATCCACAATTGGATCCTCTTCTGGTTCCTCCTCGATCATTTCCGGGTCCTCTTCAAACTCTTCCGGATCCTCTTCAGTCATATGATGAAGCAGCTCCTCACATAATACAGAATATGTGACGCGTCCTTGATGACGCCCCCAAATATAATCTGCTATCATCCTAGGATTTTCTGGCAATGATTGCATCAAAGCCCAAATCCTATAACTGTCCAGGACTGGAAACTCTTCTCGCTCAAGTTTCCAAAACAGATCATCAAGCCGTCCAATGTGTCCGTTGACTCCATAAGCAGAGTTATACTCTATCTCCTGAATCTCCTCCCTGAGCTGATTTCGTCGCACTTCGCGACGAGTCAATGTGGTAATCGTCCATGCCATCTGAAAAATTGAAAATAAATAAGTCAATACAAAACTGACTAACCAGTACAAAACCGGCTTATTTCAATTTATACAGGCATAATACCAACATAAATAATCAAGAAAAACAAATCTTCTCGATTTTCAGGAGTTCAAGTTGACAATTAGAACTAATCTAATTGGTCAAATTCATTGGATCGGTTGATTAGGGATCCAGATCCTAAGCTCAGTCCATTGTCCTTAATTAGAACTAATCTAATTGGACAGGGATTTGTGTACCTATGTTCTGTTACTTTTCTCTAAGTCCATTTCAACCAATTTCAGACTTATTGATCAAACTCAGGTCCGTTTGATCAAACCAATGTCCATTGGTTTAAGTCCGACCAATTAGAACAAATCTAATTATTTTGATCAAATTTGACCTATTAGAACAAATCTGGTCATTTGATCATATTTGGTCCAAGTCTAATTAATCAACCCAAATTGATTTCGGGGTTGGATCAAATTGGTTCGGTTAAACCAACTAATGATTTAAACCTGAACCGGATCTAAATGGACCAAAATTACTCTAGACCATTTATTATAAATGGGAATTAATTGAAACTAATATTCAATTAATTATTGCATGCACCAAAATAAAAAATACTGTTACGGTAGGCATACATTAACATGTACAGTATGCATGCATTTTTTTTTTAAACATGTTTCTGCATAAAAAATTTGAAACACAAAAGTTTCATTTTTTTTTAACTGCATGCGACATTTTCGCTCACGTTTTTTTCTTTTATTTTATTTGATTTATTTAAATCAAACTTTTCCTCATATTACTGTGCTTCGTTATTTCTTCGCATCGTCGTTTTCTCCGCCGCATTGCTGCCCACGTTCGCATGCTGCACACGCTGCCTTCTCCAATCACGCTGCCCACTCCGCAACTGCGACAAACACAGTTGTCGGCCATGCCAGCCTTCTGCCGGTGGCAACCGGTCCTTTCCGGTACCATAAATTAGTCATCTTTAGGCCCGACGAGATCGCCGACAGTGGTTCTGCCTGTCCTAGCCACCAACACATAGCCGGCCAGCCAGGACGCTAACCACGGCCACGGACTGCCATCGCCGGCAAATCCAGCGGTCTCGATTTTATAAATTTGGCACAACGTGTATGCTACAACACATTAGTCGTGCAAAACAGCGACGGGAAATGACAAATCGAGAAAACATCCGAACAACGATTTTATAATTCGTCTCTAAGCATTTAGAAATAACTACGCGCTCTGATACCAATGTAGAAAATATATTCTAAATGCATGATAGACGAATTAATTAAATGCGGTAAAAACTTACAGCGATCTCCCGCAGATCTGCAATCGGCAATGACGAAACTTGCTATCGGAAGAGCGATCACAAGATCGGAAAGCCCTCCGCAATTCCACAAACCAAATCCCGCCGCCTTGGGTCTTCTCCTCTTACTCTCGTCGTTGCACAATAGAAATTTCACACACCCTGAGCCTTGGACGAACCCCCTTTATATAGGGAAATACATTAGGGGCATAATGGACTTTTCCATTATGTGTAGTGGGGAACATGGGCCACGTTCCCCACTATCCCCATTTCCAACACCATTTCCTCGTCGTCGAGAGAAGATTCCGATTCAGGTTCGTCTCTCGAAGCTTTGAGGGCGACGTTGTTCTTTGGCTCCCTCATTCCTGGACATCTTGACTCGTGCACTTCAAATGTTGAAAAAAAATCTTCTAATGAAATTTTTTCTAAGTCCTTCGAAATGTAAAAGGCATCTACTAATGATTCCCACTTTGAATTTCTAGGGAAGGAATTTAAAGCGTACCTGAGCGAATCTCGGTTACTTACCTCTTCTCCGAGATTCGAAAGTCTGGTGATGAGCTCCTGTATCCTCGAGTGTAGATGTGCAATTGTTTCACCTTCTTCAAGACGGAGGTTAGTGAGCTGGTTGCGAAGTAAGTCCCGTCTCGTAAGCTTGGCTTCGGATGTTCCTTTGTGTAATTCAAGGAACTTCTCCCAAAGCTCCTTTGCCGAATTGTAGGTGCAGACACAGTTGACTTCTTGTGGCGGAAGTACGGTTAGCAGATGGAATTCTGCTTTCTTGTTTGCCACGTACTCGACCTGCTCTTTCTTTGTCCATTGATTTTTTGCTTTGCCCTCGGGAGCTTCAAAACCGAGTTCCATTATTAGTAATAAATCAAAATCGGTACCAAAAAATACCTCCATGTGCTTCTTCCAGCTTGCAAAGTACCCCTCGAATTTTGGCGGGTGGATGTTAGATCCGGCCATCTCGTTGCTTCGTTCGGCGGTTAGTCCTCCTGAAGCGTCTCGGCTCTGATACCACTTGTAGGACCGTTGGGCCGGCTAGAAGGGGGGTTGAATAGCCTGTAAAAAAAATAACAAAGACCCTTCTCGAACTTTCAACAGAACACTTACATAAAGTAAATTAGCAGTAAATAAAAAGCAGAAAGAAGAGGCTCACAACTTGACTTGGTTACAACCAAAGAGGTTGTTAATCCAAGGAAAGAACGTGCACTAAAATATCTCCTTCAGGCGGAGAAGCCTCTTACAGCAGTGAAAGCACAAAAGACAGAAGCTAAACTAGAACAGAATCGTACAAGTGTTTGGAATGTAAATCTCTGAGATCATTTGAAGCTTCTGGACCAAGGCTATATTTATAACCTTGGTCGGGGCGCCTGGAAGGGTTCCGGACGCCCTGGGGGGATAAAATTTTATCCCCCAACGTCCAGAACGCGAAAGATGCGTTCTGGTCAAACTTCACGTTCCGGGCGTCCCGGGCTGTTCCGGGCGCCCCGGGCTGCTCCGGGCGCCCCGGACAGTTCCGAGCGCCCTGGAGCAAAAAGTCAACTCTGGTTGACTTTTGCGTCCGGGACCTCTGCTCCGTTTCAATCCCGCCTCGGTCCGGGTCTTCTCCTCCGGATCCGCTCGCTTGGGTGATCTCTGCCATCCGGAATAGGGCTCACCCGAACCCAACTTCCGGTCTTCTCGAGCGTGCTTCCCTCCGGCTTCTCGTCCCTCGGAATTGCCGCATGTTTCCTTCTCGTCCGCCAGCGTACTCATCCGCAGTCTTCGTCCCTCGGTCGTCGACCTTCTCGCTAGCTGCGTCTCTTGCTCCCCGAGCAATCTTCCGCTCCGGCTTTCGTCCCTCGGAACCACCGCGCACTTCCTTCTCGTCCGCCGGTGTACTCTTCCGCAGCGCCTCGTCCTTCGGACTCACAGCGTGCCGTCCTTCTCGCTAGCTGCGTCTTCCGCTCGAGTACCTGTGCTCCTAAGCTCCTGCATACTTAGACACAAGGTTAAATACACACAGGATCTAACTTAACTTGTTGATCACACCAAAACAACCTTGGGGTTCCAACAGATGTATCTAAACACACCAAATCAATATCCATATAACCAACACATAAATATTCTTCTTACAACATAAAAAGAGAATAGATATTGTGCACATCAAGTCAGTATCCACAAATTACACATAATTATTCTTCTTACAACATCAAAATGTAACATATATTGTACACATCAAGTCCATATCCACAAATTACATTCCATAAAAATGCTTGCATCCTCCAAAGCTTTAAAAAATCGAATACCTTTTATAATCAAATGTAATCTACATATATTCAACCCACTCGAACCACACTTTATCAATTTCAATTGTAGCGTACTTGAGATTTGTAAACTGTAAAAACACATAAATAATAGTAAAACCAAATATTAATCACTTTACAAAGACATTTTTCGAAAGCAAACTTTGAGAATGCAACAAAAAAGCTCTATGTTAGTCTTAGAAAGCAAAATGAAATTCTCACTACACTAATAGGATACCTCAATAAATGTGAGCAACTACATAAATATAGAGCCAGATAAAATACAACAACATTACCATACAAAAGCTATTCATCAATTCACAAGACTATTTTACGTAAAGAATTGTTGAATATCCAAATCTAAGAAGTGATTTGCCTCAAAATAGTTAACTAGTTCGAAATGATATTACAGGTATTACATTGAATTTGTTTATATTGTACTAGATGGCGACAAGGAAAACAACATAATGATCCTCTATTTATGTATCATTCTAGAAGCATCAAATTTCAATCTAGAAAGAAGAGGACTATAAGAATGCCTAGAAAAAGTAAAAAACAAAATTGTTACGTTGAAGACTAATGAGATCAAAAGACCACATTCAATATCAGTGAAAAAAGAATTTTAAGGGGATCTTGGCCAAATTACTTACTCATTCTTTCTAGCTTCTCAATTTGCTCTCGAATAGCCTCAGGATCCTTTTTCAAAATGTCAACCTCACACAGCTTCTTCCTTTCTTTCTTGTTCTATCATAGAAAATATGTTAAGGTTAGAAAAATAAACACAATCATAGGATTTAAAAGATGACTGTTTATCAAGTCCACACTACTATAAAGTCAAATGAAACAAAATGACAAAGTTGAGAGAGGACTCAACCACAAAAAATCACATATATAGATATGTACATGTAAATCTACATGCATACTAAGTAGGAATAACCATGTTCGACAAGATATTAAACTCATCTGATAAAGTTATAATATTAATGGAGAATTGCCATAGAGAAGCAATGTTATTAAGAAATGGAGAATTAAAAGTATCATCAAGAAAATGGTTTCATTAATTTATAGCATCTCAAATGTAGAAATGCCAATGATACCTTTCTAAGAGGATGATCATTGGGTAGGAAGTTTCCTATCGTTTTCCCATACACTTCACATGTTGAGAAGTGAATGACGCGCTTGTTGTTTTCTGAGCAATACCTAACTTGCACATGCCACAATAAACTAAATCAATACCAAAGAAGAGTACAAAAAAAATCCAACTGGAAATGAACAAGCCTAGGGGTCTCAAAACTAACAATTGGGAGAACATCAATGAAATTGCTGAAGATGGTGTCTAGTGGGAGGGTGTGATAATCAGCAGGAGTGCAGATTGCCGCCAAATTAATCCGACATCTTGATGAGGCATTTGAGCCTGGAATCGTGCTTGATATTGAGGCGGTGGAACTAGATCAGACCACCCCAAGGACGGTGCGCAGCTTCTTGCCCCTCCACCACGTTGAATAGGTGCTTGATCTTGTCGCTGTAGACGTCCACTGCCAGCACCGTGTGCAACCTAACATAATGGATAGTATTAATTTGAGATTTTGAGAGAAAGCACACATTTAGTATAAATCACAAAGATATTTATACGGATCAATTTGAATGCTCGATGGTTTATAGAATGCTGGCAGTTTCTCCACCTCATAACCATATCAAGTATAAACCTTTGCAGCCAAAAGAAAGCATAACATAAGGATTAAAGGTAAACAAATGAGAAGTTTTTTCTTCCCATTTTTTGTTTGTCTCCGAATGGAGTTATTACTTTTGAACTAATGATGTCGATCCACATGTTAAAACTTCTGCTACAATGGCACTGAAAAGAGTAATCAAAAAAATATAATGTTTTTTTTAATAACGAAGTAGTTTCATAGATAATTAAGAAGAAAGCATAAACGAACTGTTTGCAAATTGTGACTAACTAGACATTTCTTCAAAAGACTCCAGCTTTTACTTCTGTATCATATTCAAAACTATCTTCCAACAAAACTCCACAACAAAAAGAAACACTTTTATCCTTCGACTAGCCAATCCCAAAAAAAAAAACATAACCAATGAAAGATCATAAAACAACTCCAAAAGAACAGAATTTATAACCATCAGCAAGCAGTATCATATAATTAACCAAACGTAATATAATATCTCTATGCGATGACTGACAGTTAACGTTACAATTTGCAAAAGAATATTTCTTCCTAGCTGGATTAAAGATATGAATATCTCATGAAAAAAGAAATCACAAGTAAGATGAACTATACTTAAGATTGGCATACAATACTGATATTCGATGAAAATCTATTTGTAAATTTCCCCTTTTATCCAATACTTTGACATGGTCCTTAGGAGATGAGATGCAACAATTTCCAATCATAAGCTAATTTTCGAGTAAATCACTCTCCTACACACTACAAGAAGCTAAAAAAAATATAGATAACACATAAGCTCAAATAAGATCACACAAGAGAAGAGTTTTTTTTTTTTTTTACAGATTGTGAACTTATTAGAGTTGTAAGAACAATAGCAGACTCTTCACACCTCTTTTACAATGGGTCATGCTCCAAAAGTGAAACCGAGTTAGAGTAGAAAAATACTTGAACATATATATATGTTTATCGTTATCTTAATCGTATGTCACATTGCTTAATGACTTGGACCGCTATGAGGCAAATGATCTCTAGAGAATCTGGATCACATAGAATCTCTTCTAAAATATCTTTTAGTGTTTCTTGATGCATGTTCTAGTTGACATTTTCTAGATTGTCACTGAAAATTAGAAAGACGCTACTACCTCAATGAGATGAATAATCCAAAATGGAATAATTACTGGAAAATTTAGCTTATTTCTCCTGCCATATATAATATCTTGAGATCCTATCACTTTTGAGAACTTTACTTCAAACAATGTCAAAATCGCTTTATAGTTGGTTGGGGACAATCAACAAACACATTGTGGGCAGTTAAAGTGGACATCAAAGTTCATCCGCCTGGATTAATTGAGAGAGACATAAAAATGAAGAGGCGTGAAAAGAGGAAGTATCATACAATTCAAGCAAATCAGATGCAACCAAAATATAATATGAAATGCATTACCATCAAGGAAAGAGATCCTTGCAAAAAGAAGCACCTTTGGGATTGGGCATTCACCTGTCTGTCACAAGGCGAAATCTTTGAGGTAACTGGGATCCTTCCGGGCTCGCTCCTGGAACTTCTTGAACCACCGGTCAAGGATATCCATGGGCACGACGAGCCGGCTTCCGTCAATCCCGCAGAAGGACTGCATGAAATTGAAGAGGTTCTCGCCAACCCTAAGAGTGAGTCGCTCGGCCTTCTTCTCCGTGCCGGCGTAAGAGACGGGTGGCAAGGAGGTGAGGTCCTCGACCGAGACGCCGATCTTGGCAGAGGTGAGCGCGAGCTGGAGGGGATTAGGGTTAGGGTCAAGAATGGGGGGTTCTTCGGAAGGGCCAGGCCAGGGGAGGGAGAGGAGAGCGGATGGGCGGGCAGGGTGGACGACGCCACAAAAGAGGAAGGGATGACCAGCGGATGGAAGTAGACGGCGAGGGCCTTGCTGGGTGGGAAGGAGGAAGCCGCAGCCGGGAAGAGAAACACACAGAGTTCTCTAACGTCGCGGTAGGCATCGCCGACGAGGGAGTTCATGTCAAGGATCCAATGGAGCGGGTCGATCTGCGCGAACGCCGATGCGTCATGGGGAAGCTCCGCTGTAGTCGAGGTTCTTCTCCATTTTCTTTGATGACTATTTAAAGTCGTCTTCATCGGATCAGTGGAACTTAGTATCACCTTTCCCCCTAGTCATCTTCATCTTGCCTCCCTCCGCCACTACTACTCTGAAACCCTAGAAAACAAGACCAACTCGTCACCTCTCCTTTCTCGAAATACGAAGAAGGGTTCCTCTTCTTACTCAAAGGGAGGAGGTGGAGGAGATGCGTCGTGAGTCAATCCTGATCGGGAGAGGAAGAGGCGTCGATCTAAGAAGGGGAAGAGGGACATTAAGCTGAGAGAGATGGTTGGACGGCCTTCGGCGAGGAGGAAAGTGGTGGTGGCGTCGCGATGGTATACAGTGCACAGCGCGATATAGGTTTAGGTTTGGAGGGAAGAGTGAAGTGTTGCAAATTTTGGCTAAGTATTGGTGGGAAAATTAAATTATTTTATTTTATCATAGATACCGGGTTTTAAAAACCGTTGTTAAAATCAGTGTCTATTGACGAAAAAAAGGTGCTCATAGACATCGGATTAAAAAAACCGATGCCTATGAGCGAAAATCTACGCTTATAGACACCGAGTTTTAAGAAAAATCGATGTAAAATACTCAAAGACATCCGTTTTTGCTTAAAGCTGCTGTTGTTCCACCGATGTCTTTGAGGGTTTAGAGTTTAGGCTAAAGAAAATGAATTTAGAGTTTAACAAAAATAATTCTAGAGTATTAATTTTTAAAAAAATTAAAATCTTTATTAGGATTTAGAGTTTAGGCTAAAGAAAATGAATTTTATTTTAACAAAAATAATTCTAGGTGCTAATTACTAGTAAAATCTTGAAGTTGTGCATGTAGAATCAATTTGAATGAAGATTTCCATTGCGCATTCAGACGACAAGTACAAGATCGAAACAAAGTATATAATATGAGTTATTCACCTTATAGCTCACACGAGTCTTAACAAATATAAATTATATTAATTAATCAATTTTTTATTTTAATCAAAATAATAAGTATGTTTCTAATTATTAATGAAAAGGTTTATTTTTCTTTTTCTTTTTTCAACAATTAAATTAATTTCAATTAGCATTAACCTCCTCAAAATTTCTTATCATTTATGTACCTTTATTTTTTTCTCATTAAATATAAATTATGTTTTTTTATTAAAACAAGGGAAAAATATCTTTAACCCTATATTTTCTATCAAGTATTATTTTACCTCCTGCTTTTAAAAAAAATAACACTTAACTCCTCTTTAACTAAAGTCATATATGAAAAAATTTATAAGGGACAATTATATTCTTATCTTTTTAATAAATTTTACTAATATTAAAAGGGAAAAAATATATTGAATTGATGTGGAAAATAATTACATATGTCTTCGGGGTTCTTTTTAATTATTGATTAGTACACAGAGTAAAATATATATATAAAAAATTAAAAAATATATATATAAAGAAGCATTCAGTGATCCTTCATCACTCGCTCAGATATGTGGTTAATGTCAGTGGTGTCCAGCAAAGCAAAGCTTGTCAGCTAAGAGTTGGCGTTATCGGTCTTACTCTCTTTGACGGCTAAGTCAGCGATGAACTGAGATGTGAGGCTCGCGTGCATGCATGAAAAAGAAAAAGAGCTCAAAGAAGACAAAGAAAAATTTACCTTCACGCAAGAAAAGAAAATTAATCCTTCATCTATTTTTACAGAACCTTATATAATCGTAGATAGCGGCGGATCTAAAATTTTATGTTTAGAGGGAAGCAAAGAAAATAATTATTATACATTATATTCAAAAACTGCGTAGCCAGGACGACAAAAATATACATTTTAAACTACTTAATTTTATTTTATTTATATAATTAAGTATTAATCTTTATATATGATTAGAGGTTATATACAATTTATTGATTTTAATTAGTATATTAGCAGTCATACACATGTTGAAAATATCAATTATGCCATTAAATTTCCTAGAATTAGTTCGGATATCAACAAAGGAAATAGGAGTGAACGTAAATTATCAATAAATTCAATATACTTTTTCCTTCTTACGATTATAAAAATATATCAAAAAGATAAGGACGTTATTAACTTTTACAAATTTTTTCACATTTGACTTTAATTAAAGGAGGATTAACTGTTATTTTTAAATACAAGAGGAAAAAAATGCTACTTAATAAAAAATACAGGAGGGTTAAAGATAATTTCCCCTTAAAACAATGACCTAAAAGGACCTCTACCAATCATGTCGTGCCCCGGGGGAGTCTCTGCCGATGAAATTTCGACAGCATCTCTCTTGTACCGGTGACAAACTGAAACCTGAATATACAACCCTTAGGGCCTCTCAATCCTCAGCCAATATGGTCGGAACATATATAACAAAATAAATAAACATTTCACGCAGTTATAATACAGCCTCCGGCTGACTACACAATAAATCACAACCACGCAGTTTAATATAAAACCTACTCCACCATATTGAGAAAAACACCACCCACAACAGAAAACCATCGCAACGGAAAACATGGGCAGCATACCAAATCTTGACATAAGATCCACGAGTGCAAGACACACACATCACAAGTATGTATATCACATAACAAGAAACATAAGTCTGAAAATAGAAAACCATCTCGACACGAAGTGGGGACTAGCGACTAGAACCTCCTGACAGCTTCAACCTGAAATAGGAATAAAGCAACAGAGTGAGTTCAATGAACTCAGTGGGTATCAATTGGACATGCATAGTAAGATATAACTATCAGTAATAATCATGCACTACAGTCTCCAATATAATAACAAAAAATACAAACTGAACAACAGAAGAGTTGTACTCACCAGGACCTCCTATCCGGATAAGGGGTCCTTATACCAAATACACCATGCCTCCTGTATACATGTCAATCATATGCAACCACAAAAAATGCATTATCCAAAATGCAGCAATCATAAGCAATAAATGCAATCCATGCATATAATGCAAATGACATGGTCACCCCCGATGCCAGTTAGCCATCTCACACGCGATGGTGAGGTCGAGTGGGTAGGGCTATGACAACTGTGCACTCTACCATCACTACTCATGAGTGACCGAGTGGACAGGATACTGTCGGAGTACACTTATCATCCTACCTCAAACATAGTGGGGGAGCCTCATAGTCACCACTACCCATGAGCGGACTAGCGAAGCACTACAAATAAAATAATCCATGGAAGTTAGTCTCTCCATTTCTCGCCTTTGTTCAAAATTTCGGCGGCGCTTATTACCAAAAATAAAATCTCCCTCGCCTCTCTCTCTCTCTCCCTCCCTCTCCCTCCCCGCTCTCTCTCCCTCGCTCCTGATCTTCTCCGGTGTCCGTCCTCCGGGCGACCTGACGCTTCCCAGGAAAGTTCAATATTTTTGGTCTGGCTCGCTGTTCCCCCCCCCCTTCCCTCGATCCCTCCGTCGAAACTCGTCCCTCGCGCTCCCGGCCGGAAAGTTGCTCCGGCGTCTTCAACCGCAGGTCTACCGTGAGATCCTACCACCTCACTCCAATTTAATTTCTTAATCCACACCGTTATTACCTTGTGAAATCGGTATAAAAATAGCTGTAATAATTGTATAAAGATGCACCGCGGCTTTGCTCCCATTTCTAACTGTTGCATCAACTACTACGACTGATGAAACCGTGCTTGTAGGACATGACTTGGATTGGTCATGGTAGAAGGTCGGAAGGACTTATGCTACTCTAATGCCCGAAAATTCTCAAAATAATTATTAGAAATATCCTAGTATTTTTCTGGAATTTTAGGATATTTTTATAGAATTTTTAGAGTATCGGAAGTAGCAAAAACAAATAGAAGCGAAAAATAGCCTACGCGGGAATTGAACCCGAGACCTATGAGGCCATATGTCTTATAGATAGCTCTAGTAACCAAGTGAACCCAGCAGGCCGTGCTGAAAGAAAAGGGAATCAATTATATTTATATTGAGTTGGGTCGAATTACCCACTTAATATAAATAGGGAGTTTAAGTGAGGAATTGTTATTTTTCTTAAACGAGAAAACCTTTCCCTCAAACCTCACCCGCCGACCCTCTCTCTTTCTCCCTCATCTCTCGGCGCCAACCTCAAGAAGACCTAGGGTTCCATCTTGAGGAGCGTAGGAGCACCTCCCGGCGACATCAAGGATACGAGGGCGCTCCTCTCCGCGAGAAGAACGCATAGATGCAAGAAAATTGTCGGAGAGATCTCTTCACCGGAAAACTAGCGACTAGAATCGTAAGAAATCTAGCGCAGGAGGTAAGAAATCCCTCACCTGCAGTATAGGTAGTTTTTTTCGAGGTTTTACGCATTAGTTTAGTTGTATGCAGAATTTTAGTATGTAGGGTGTGAACTAGTGCACACCATATGTTTGATAAAATGTGTAACTCAGTTAAATGCCACCGTAGGCATTTTAATAGCTCAGTAAAATGCAATAAAAGCATTTTTACAGCATGTCCAGTTTTATTATATCTTTTATGGGACTACGGTCCAATGGGTGGGCTCCCACAGTCGCCTCTAGGTTCAGACAACCTAGCTCTAGGTTTAGATAACCTAGAAATAACAAGATAAGAAAATTCAGCTATATCCAGTATTTTATTTTCAGCAGTGGCACTGTACTGGACTAGATGTCCATTGGGCTGGGCTCCGATAGTCGTCCCTAGGTTTAGATAACCTAGTAACCCTACTAGATTCGGGATTTGCAGCCCCGGGTCTAGATAGGGATGCGCGCATAGCAAGTACCGTTGCCGGGCCCATCAGCAGCATGATTAGTATTTTGATCTACTATTATAAATAGTTTTTCAAAACCTCATAATCAGTTATATGAACATGATTTAAATTCAGCATTAGCTTAGTTCAGTTCAGCTCAGTGTTGTATCAGTTTAGCTTCTTCCCATTGATACATGTGATAGTCTCATGCTTAGCTCTTGATATTCCATGACTAGTTTTGATGCCATGTTTTAGTATACATGATTAGTAACTTTAGTGTTTAAATTTCAGCATGTCAGCATGTATTTCAAATAGCATGTTTTGAAAGCATGACCACATCGTATACACGTTTTGTGAGGTAGATGGTTTCTTAATAAGCGAAAGCTTACAGATACTTCTTTTCCTTATACTGCAGATAAAGGTAAGGGAAAGATGGACTAGCGAGGGCTGGAGGTCAATGCAGTGAAGATGTGTGTGGCAGGAACTTGGAATAAAGATTCTTGGAGATTAGCAAGTGTTAAAGAATTGAGTTTCTTATAGTTTCTATTTCTTCATATCTTTAGAATGTTTTAATATTATGAGTTATGAAAGTATGCACTAGATTATGGTTAATCCACTAGTTATCTCGATGATAGACAGTAAATCATACGTATTGGTAGGTCTAGTAGCTTGGTTTATATTTATAGAGTTAATGTATGTGATTGGGCACGAAACAGTGCTGAAATCAGAGTTCAGCTGCGAAATCAGAAACCCCAATCGATCGGCTGATCGATTGGGGAGCTCGTTCCGCGAACAGTAAGCTTCTGGATCGATCAGCCGATCGATCCGGTCGCGTTCTGTCACGAACAGAAAGCTCGTGAGTCAATCAACTGATCGATCGGCCATGGATCGATCAGCCGATCGATTGGGAAATAAATTCTTGGCAATAGAGAGCTATTGAATCGATCACTAGATCGATTGGTCAGCCTGGATCGATCAGCCGATCGATCCAGAATTTTATCCGCGCACAGTAGCACGCTGAATCGATCAGTGGATCGATCCAATAGTTTTCAATCGATTGAGTTCAATCCCAATCGATTGGGAAGCTGGGTTTCGACCAGGAAACCTTGTAATTCAGCTCCTTGACCATAGGGGATGTAGGATATGCCACGTATACCTTAGATTGCACCCCTTAGCACATGTGGAACAAGGAATGTATTAGTTTAGCAAAGTTTTAAATTAGCTTAATTTCCTCACCTCAAGAATAGTTAGCAACAGCATAATGTAACCCCGGCCATACAGCTTAGCCAGTAGAAGGCTGGGCGTTACAGCTACGACCTGGATGGTCGACTGCTCCAACAACCACCTGCTCTCCTGTGGACTTTCATTTGCTGCTACAAGGTGTAGCAGCTTCATGGGGAGGAAGCTGCTACAACGTGTAGCAGTTAACTGTGCATGAAGCTGCCACACCTTGTAGTAGCTACCTTGTCATTTTCTAGCAGAGATTAACGTACTCAGTACCCATAGTTTTCATATTGTCTATATCAACCCGATTCAAAAATTATTTTTAAAAAAATTTTTCACTGCTTCAGCGCCTTTCCTGCTACAGGTTGATTGGAATTCTCTCTCCTTCGCTCCCTCCGTCTCCCTCGTCTTCGTCGAAGGTCGTCCGACTGACCACTTGGGCCCCTGCCGGGAAAGTGAAAGGTCGGCTGCACCAACCGCCTGCTATCCGGTGGACTTTGATTTGCAGCTATAAGGTGTTGCAGCTTCATGGAGACGAAGCTGCTACAACGTGTAGCAGTTAAATCTGCGTGAATCTGCCACACCTTGTAGCAGCTAACTTGGTTAGTCAGATTTCTAGCCCCTTTATTTTCTAGCATAGATTAACACTACTATCAGATTAACCCTCTATTTACAGCTACAATGTTGGTTTGTCGGTCTTCTAGAAGGCCTATTTTCTAGCAGAGATTAACCCAGTAGCAGAGTTTTCATCTTGCTAAAAAAAATGTGAAAATGTAATATGTGATGTTGCACCGGCTTTGCCTTGTTTTTGTGCCACACGTTGAAGCAGTTACTTCGACTAATAAGCACTACACATTGTAGCAGTTACCTCAACATGTAGCTGCCACAACTTGTTGCAGCTAATGCGATAAGGCCCATTTTTAGTAACAGTATTTTTGTAAAAAGATTAACCCTAAAAATATCTACTGGTCATGTCTTTAATTAAAATTGCTTAATAATTAATTTAAAAATATTTCAGATGCTTCAACGCCTTTGATTTTATGCTACAAGGGCAGATAACACAACAAAAGGATAGCAATTTAACATGTAGCAGTTAATGGCGATAAGCTAGCTGCTACACGGGGTTGCAGATTATTTGGATTAACTGCCACACCGTTTAGCATTGACTCTATTTTTATACTTTATGATCTAGCTGGTACAGCATCTAGCAACTACTGCAATAACTAGGACCACAAATGTACTAGCTAGGGGTGATTAAATTTTTTTCACTTTTTTTTCCATTTAAAAATAACCTAGTATTAATATTTTTATCAGCTGTAGATGTGGTGCTACAAGTTGGACTAGCTAGCTTCACAAGACATTTAAAACTTAAATTATTACACCCCATTTAATTTAACTATAATTATAGAGACACAGCGAATCAAAGACGCTGCTTTTGTGAAAGTAATAAATTTATAGAGACACAACAAATAAATAATTGTAACATACCACATCAAGGTCCATTCATCCGTCACGTCCATGGAATGACCACTCGTAGATGTTTTTATGAAAGCTATGACTACTCATAACTGTCATAAATCTTGATTAATGAAGACTCACAAAATCGGGCTTGTCAGAAGCACAGCTATGGTCGTGTCATGGCAAGGCAACTATTCCCATACCGAATAGTAAGCGACTCTGATTTTCTATATAACACCGGCAGGGAGGCTGCTTACATGACCATCTGATTCCAAGATGAGTAGTTCAACTTGGATTTACGTCATTTCACGACACCACCGTCCTCTTTTCTTTCATTGCAACTAGGCAACATATTCAAGTGTTTCTTTCATGTAGTAACGAGGCTCCATATGATTCTTGTGACGACGAACTTCTCCCAACCTTGACCAAATAATGTGGATAAGCTAAGGCGGTCTATCATCGCCCAACACTCTTGTGTTCGCAATGAAGACCCTTAGAGTTCACTGAGGAAATCATAATGGAGTAACCCTACGAATCGTGCCTCCACGAACTTCTCCCACGTCTCCCACCGGCAAGGAATTTTAGTTTTGCAAACACCACTATCAAAGGATCACCGTTCGTTCCTGCGTTATGGCCTGTAAAGGAGTGGTCTGACTTTTGTACAATCTTCCGTTTGTGCACCACAGAGCCTCAGTCATTCCCTCAGGAATTCTCTTTGATTTACAAATACATTATGGCGTCGGCGAGTTTACAGTTACTATAGAATATCTGTAGCAGCTACTAATTAATGTATTAGTCCAATTATATTTCATTGGCATGTGGGGATATGTTTAATCGGTAAAATAAAATGGATTCATTATTCTATATCATTGTCAATAACTAGGAACATGGTGTTGGTAAATCTGGTGCACGTTGTAGCAGCTACAATATTATAGCTGCTACACCAAAGTAGCAACGGGCGGGGTCTGTGATATGGTAATATTCACAAGGAGTTGATATTGTTCATGTAATAAATTTAATATTGTAAATAAAGCTAATAATGTAACACAAACAAGATTCTCTTGTAATTTGATGCTGCATATTGTAGCAGCTTACCGACAGTCAACTGCCACACTTTGTAGCAGCTAGTATTTGTTTACTTCTATCTGGCCTTGCATCATCCCCTTTTCCCAGGTGTAATAAAATATAAGTTATAAACAATTTAAGCTGCGACATGGTGTAGCAGCTTTTGTACATTAATTGCAGGAAGGAATTCAATACATGGTGTAGCAGCTTTTGTGCAACAAGTCCTCGAAAAGAGTCGACCTTTTGACTCGTCAATAACATGCGCTGGGTTTGCCTATAATTACTCACGTAACCTAATTTATAGGTTTAACGTAGTCACGTATCGTATTGGTGCTATATCTTGTTATCCTAGTACTGAGTAGATACTACATTATGTAGCATCTACTGCAAGATGATTATAGACACCGGATAACCATAGTTTTGCACTTGTAGCTGAACCTTCATTTCCATATTACACATTAATTGCAACCGAAGGGGTCGGTCATATAAAATAATACTTTTGTCAATAACATGTGTAAAGTGATACAAATTTCAGTAGCTTATCAAGATTAGCTGCTACACTAAGTAGCAGTAAGTGCGGATCAGTTGCTACAGCTTATAGCAATATAGCTTAACTATAGCTGCTGCACTTTGTAGCAACTACCTAGGATTATCTGATACAACGTGTAGCAGTTATGCTAGTGTTATACTTTATGATGTATCTACTACCATGCGCGGCCACTAGTGCATTGCATGCCAAAACGTTGTCGTAGCAACTGCTGAGTAGAAGTATTTCACTTTTTTTTTCAACTTATTATACATACCAACATTGTAGCAGTTTTTTCTCCTCCATTCCATAAACCGCATTAATGGCAACCTGATGGGGTAGTAAAAATTTAGTATAATTTATCACGCTACATTTTTAAAGCTATCTCCTACAAATTACAGTAGCATCTCATTAATAGATGCAACACTCTGTAGCAGTTATTGCGGGTAAGCATCTTCAAAATTTTTAAGCTTCTCACGATTAGCAGCAACAAGTTGTAGTATCTACTTCCTATCAAAAAAATATACAATTGTCTTTTGCCACATTTAATATACATAATCTTTAGTTGCTATACAATGTATTATCTTCGCAAGGCATTGACAGCAGTATTACAAATAAATTAACACCAAGAAGCCTATTTTTTTGACTCTAATCAGTTTCACATGAATGCGTTTACAATCAGATTATCAATACCTTTACACCCCCACCTTATCATTAATCCAGTGTTTGCTATTAAAAATTTTATGACCAACATGAAAACTATCTCTCATTCCATCTTGTCCAAAATTTGTTGCCCTTCGATACATTAAACTCTCAGCGTATCGCATCACAAAAATTGCACAATCTAGCCTGCAAGATAGAGTTAATATCACACTATCAATAACATAATTAGTAGCAGAGGATAGGACATGTATCAAATTTATGATTAAGCATATCTACTTACGATTTAACTTGTGTTGGCCCTGGGATCGTAGAAACCTCAAATTTTCTTGACATTAAGGAATGTAGCCCTGGATACCACATTTCGTAGTAAGGTGGGTCAATATTTTTAAAAAAATCAACCTGTACAAGTTTGAAGTTTATAACCAATGCACACATACATCCATTACAATATGATTTACTCAACATGGAAGTTACTTACAAACTTTTGAAACTTAGATGTGTATAGTTGTGAGGATCCAAGTGAGTTGTAATGCAAATATTGAGCTTCTTGGAGGTCTATGATCAGTAGGTGCCAGTGATCATCTGCATTATTTAATGGACAGAATATATACCTGAGTGGTTTGTCGGTGTCAGTGCTTGCTGCTAGGCCAAATGCCTCATATGATATCATTGCAAACAAATCCTGTGTATGCAGACAAACATTGTTGGAGGCATATATTGAAAATAAAAACTAGATAGGATTAGTTGCTGTCATCCTTACATCAAAACCAATAGGACAAAATATAGATGCCCAATAAGGGATGCCGGAAGTTTTGGCTTCCTCTGCAATTACTGCAAAATATGCATTTATGCAATCACCATCTCTGTAGCCAGTCCAATCAAAGATACCCATGAAAGATGCCAAACCCAATGATATAGTTCCATTGGACCATATTGGTTTTGTCGTAACCCTACAAAAAACAATAAAAAAAACCTTTACATTAATTTTGTTTACGTCACCCCTCCCAATAGCTGCTACACTTAAAGCAGTTGCCTAAATTATATGTGTTATATAAACTTTAATATCAGGTGTAGGAGTATATTTGCTTAAACACAATGAAATGTTTGATTCACTATTAATTAAGCAAAACCACTTCCAAGATAAATAACCTTGTATTCACAATCAAATGGTATATAACTCAAAAAACTTCCAACTCACGTTAGCTGCCTCAGTTTCAACAACGTCTCTGCCATAACAGCATCTTTATTTTTCGTAAAATATGACTTCGATTGCTGAAACAAAATATATAGGCAAGGTTTCAACGTGAGTATTCAAATGTGAATTAAGAGTAATAGAAGACACATTTAACCAACCTAATCCGTACCTTAAGTATTTTGGATTTAAGTTGGGTAAGGGTAGACAAATTTTCATTCAATGAAGATGTGGCAGCTACATCAGTAGATGGTACATGGCCTTCTTGTACTTTAACAGGAGCCTCCCCAACTGCCTCTCCTTTGCCCTTGGCCTTCTCTACCTCATGCTCATCTTCAAAAATTACTCTTTTACTCCTTTTGGCCAAGTGCAATCCCTTAATCTCTTTGCCAGTTGGGGGTTTCCTTCTCTTTGTAGCACAAGTCTTTGTCCTGGGTACTGGCCGCGTGGTAGGTAATGGGTGAATAACCTTGGCAAGCAACTAACTTTCAAGATCTTTGATTTTCCTCTCTTGTTCTGCTATATTTTGCTCTTTTACTTTTATACTTCTGTCTTTCTCATCTATTATTTTATCCTTGGAAGCTAATGATTTTTGTGCATCAATGGCAAAAAAAAATTTCTCCTGATTTAACTCACTTATTATGCGCTCCATCTGGGCAATGACCTGGTTCTTGCCCTTAACCACAGACTCCAGTCGAGATTTTTCTGCCTCCCAGGCTTGACATTTTATACAAGCCTCTTTTTCCTCAACATATTCTACAGAAAATGGCTCTGGACCTCAATACGGCTTTTCCATACATTCTGCTGCCTGTACAGGAACTTGGTGGGGAATACCCTGAGCATGTCGCCTCTTCATTATATTGCTCAGGAATTTGATCAGCATTGCCCTCCCAAGCTAATTGTAAAAACCCCTCTGCAATTTGTTGATCTATATGCTCTACAATATCTTCTAGGGGATCGTTTGAGAGTAGGTGTGTCTCTAGGTCCGAAGGTTGCAAATCAACAATTATTTGTGCATGAGGTAATTTAGCGATCCTCGACTTTATTATCTCCACGCGGAAGCCTGACCACTTCCATCTGCATATTCTTGGAAGGGCATGTTGTCTATAAGGATCCATTATTCTGACATGTTCACACATCCAGACCTGCAATATAATAAAAACTGTCAAAATTTAATACATTCTGGATTTATCTTATGAGATTATCATTATATTTAGAGACTTACAACAAGGAGATGTGCGAACCCTCTGAGCATGGGAGCTTGCTTTCCCGCAAGGCCCTCAGTGAAAGCATCGAACCAATGACCCCCAGCTGCGGGCTGATATAGTCATATACAGCCTTACATCAATTATACCTACCTAAATTGGCAAAATCATCTACGCAGTCTATTAGTGATTGTACTGATAATCTAGATATACTGCTAGTAGTAGTAAATAAAACACTAACAAAGAAATACAATATTAATAATTAACAAAACAGAGTATCGGTTTCAACAGAGGGAGGTTGGTTGCTGAGGTTTATCATCTTCTTCTCCAGCTCCTTCTGTGTACACTCCACATTATGGAAGTGTTGTAGAAATAGTGGGGTGGTAGCTGCATGCTGTTCCAAAATAACTTCAGCGTCGTGGTCTGGAAGTCCAAGTATCAATGAGACGTCTTTCCTGGTGAAGCTAATCTCCTTGTTATGAAAGATGAAGCATCTGGCTTGCATGTCCCAATTGTCAAACATATTTTGAATAAGACTACGAATATTTGCAATTTCAGGCATGGCTAATGCCCAAGCAAATGGGCTTCCATTGATCATCTCCAGCTGTCGGTCGGTTATGTGGAGTGATGATATAAACCCCTTGAAGTGAGGGTAGTTACTTTTCCAGTGCACTTTCTTGCGATATGCACGGGAAGCTGCAGTTCTCTGGCTCACCATTTAGTTCTGTCAAACACAAACATAAGCTCATAATGCTACTCACTTCCCTTATGTGTAATCTCTATATTATAAACCATAATATAAACCCCGATATTGTTATTAGTAAGTAGTAACCAAACCCTAATACATTACCATGTCTATAATCTCTATATTATCAACCATAATATGAAACCTGAGACTGTTATAAGTAACCAGAATCTAATACATTACAAGTTCTATAATATTTCCTATATATAACAATGTGACTAGTTGTGCTTAACATGAGTACTCTACACGTTGTAGCAGTTAGTGTCAAGTAGCTGCAACATTTGTAAGAAGACAATTGGCACTATAGTGTTTAAGCGAGTTCTTTCATTTTGTAGCAGTTCAATGACAAGAGCTGCACCACGAAAGATATATATTTTTGTTTTAAACTCATTATTCCCTCAAAGTAAACCATCTTAGGTGAGTGACCTAAAAACATTAAACCGCTAGCAGTTAGGAGACGGTTCTCAGCCCTAAATATTCAAATTATCCAAGTAGCCGAAGCTTTGGAACATAAACCCTAACATATTACATACAATAAAGGCAAAGCTTCGAATGACAAAAAGAACGTCGCAGAGCAAAGAGGTTGATTGATGAAGACTCCGTGGGCCACCGAACAACTATCGAAGAAATTCCTTCGAAATATTTGTCACACGGCGAGTTTAGGGTTAAAAACTTTGATCTATGAGGGTAAAAATGTATTTGAACATTATAAATATATATTATCACAATAATTGAAAAACTAATCGAAGCAGCTCAGGCAGAGGAGATAATTTAAAAAAAAATTCATGTTGATAATCTGTGTACAATTAGAAAATCATGGCCACCAACAATAGGACTTACGAATTTAGCTGGCACAGGTTTTGCCAGCTACATGTAGATGTAGCTGCTACAATGTGTTGCAGTTATTAGCCGAGGTAGCTGCTACACCGCGTCGCAGCAAAGCAAATAAAATCAAAGGCGCTGAAGCATCTGAAATATTTTTAAATCAATTATTAAGCAATTTTAATTAAAGACATGACCAGTAAATATTTTTAGGATTAATCTTTTTACAAAAATATTGCTACTAAAAATGGGCCTTACCGCATTAGCTGCAACAAGTTGTGGCAGCTACATGTTGAGGTAACTGCTACAATGTGTAGTGCATATTAGTCGAAGTAATTGCTTCAACGCGTGGCACAAAAACAAGGCAAAGCCGGTGCAACATCGCATATTACATTTTCACATTTGTTTTAGCAAGATGAAAACTCTGCTACTGGGTTAATCTCTGCTAGAAAATAAGCCTGCTAGAAGACCGACAAACCAACTGTTAGCTAGAGCATAGAGCCAATCATTTGATGATTGTATTTTGGACTTGTTGTATCATATTCTATATAAATAAAGGCATTTGGTTTTTTGTTATTATACTTATTTGTATTGGTGTCAAATAAACTAAGTATAATAACGTCCTTGAGTAGACGGTTCTCACCTATATCAATCGGTTAGTTGAACCGATAGTGAGATGATATAGGGAACACTACTCTTAATCATTCCTAGTTGAGTATTAACATTCAGGGACAATGTTAATGCAATAAGACTAGCATGTAGGTCAACTCGATGACTTGATCTCACAAATCATGGATATAGAGATATCAAGTTGACACATGGGTATGCATTGGAGAATGTATACTGAATGACCCGCCATGAGAAAGTATCATGGATCGTTATATGAGTGTCATATACTTTCTCAAATGGCTATTAGTATGACTACTAGTCCTTAGACCTGAAGTCACCATGGATCCCTACATAAGGAATTATGTACTTTGGTTTCGTCAAACGTCACCCGTAACTGGGTGGACTATAAAGGCGATTACTGGGTATGTAACGAATTATGCAGAGGGATGTGAGTGATGTAGATGGGATCTATCCCTCCTATATGACGGGAGCGACATCAATATTCTTGATAGAGTGAGACTACGAAGTGCATGGCCATGCCCAAATGAGTCAATATAGGATATTGAGCTCATTTGATTGAGTGAATCTACTTGAAGTTCAAGATTTAGATTGATTAGAGGATGACACGGTCTATGCCTCACATTGATCAATCTAGATGTCTAGGATAGAAGGACACTTGTCATATTTTGTGAGGAGTCACAATTAGTAGCCACAAAGGTGATGTTGGAGCTCAACATTCTTGTAACATTGGGTAGTAATGATGTGTTGCTAGATACCGCTCATTACTTATGCTCCTAAATGGGTTTAGGGGCATTGCCAACGTTACAAGAACCTATAGGGTCACACATTAAGGACAATTAGATGGAGATTAGGTTCATATGATGAACCAAGAGGATTAGATTCATTTGATGAATCAAATTGGATTAAGAGTAATCCTAATTGGGCTAATTGAGTTAGACTCAAGTTGATTCATGTGTTTAATGAGTCTAATTTGGATTATGACTCATTAAATCAATTTAATTAAATGAATTAGATTCATTATATTAAATTGGCTTGAATTAAATTGTTGGATTAGATCAACCATGAGAGAGATTAAGTCAAGTTTGACTTGACTTGAGAGGAAGATGAAGAGTCAAGTTTGACTTAACTTTATGCCACCTCATTGGTGAGTTGGCATTGAGTGGGTCAATGATGATGCTCCACATCATCATGGTTACTTAAGTGGGATGTCACCTCATGGGAGTTACCAAGAGTTGTGACTCTTGGCATTCCATGGGAGTTACTCACCATCTTAATGTGGTCGGCCACATGAATGGGATGATATGTTTTCATTTTTTGTGAATTAATCTCATTCATTCCATCTTCTTCCTCTCAAGCTCTCCCTCTCCCTCTTCTCCTCTCTTGCCGTGACCTATCAAGGTGCAAGCACACCTTCATTTAGGTCTTTCTCCACCTAATTAGTTCGTGTGGATACTTCTAGAGGGGTATCTATTTTGATACTCTTGAGATCCGGCACCGTTTGGACGAGCGGGAACGCGAAGGGCTTCGCTTCAAAGGCATAACCCTTTTTATGTAGATCTAGGAGTAGATCTAAGTAGAAACTCGTACATGTAAATTTTGAAATCTATCCTTCGCACGAGATCCAGTGGCATGGGTGACTCAGGGTTTCCGCGACGCAAAAACGCGGTTTTCGCGGCCCGATAACCCAACACCAACATTGTAGCTGCAAATAGAGGGTTAATCTAATAGTAGTGTTAATCTATGCTAGAAAATAGAGGGGCTAGAAATCCGACTAACCAAGTTAGCTGCTACAAGGTGTGGCAGATTCACGTAGATTTAACTGCTACACGTTGTAGCAGCTTCGTCTCCATGAAGCTGCAACACCTTATAGCTGCAAATCAAAGTCCACCGGATAGCAGGCGGTTGGTGCAGCCGACCTTTCACTTTCCCGGCAGGGGCCCAAGTGGTCAGTCGGATGACCTTCGACGAAGACGAGGGAGACGGAGGGAGCGAAGGAGAGAGAATTCCAATCAACCTGTAGCAGGAAAGGCGCTGAAGCAGTGAAAAATTTTTTTAAAAATAATTTTTGAATCGGGTTGATATAGACAATATGAAAACTATGGGTACTGAGTACGTTAATCTCTGCTAGAAAATGACAAGGTAGCTGCTACAAGGTGTGGCAGCTTCATGCACAGTTAACTGCTACACGTTGTAGCAGTTTCCTCCCTATGAAGCTGCTACACCTTGTAGCAGCAAATGAAAGTCCACCAGAGAGCAGGCGGTTGTTGGAGTCGTCGACCATCCAGGTCGTAGCATAAGTCCTTCCGACCTTCTACCACGACCAATCCAAGTCATATCCTACAAGCACGGTTTCATCAGTCGTAGTAGTTGATGCAACGGTTAAAAATGGGAGCAAAGCCATGGTGCATCTTTATACAATTATTACAGCTATTTTTATACCGATTTCACAAGGTAATAACGGTGTGGATTACGAAATTAAATTGGAGTGAGGTGGTAGGATCTCACAGTAGACCTGCGATTGAAGACGCCGAAGCAACTTCCGACCGGGAGCGCGAGGGACGAGTTTCGACGGAGGGATTGAGGGAAGGGGGGAGCGGCGAGCCAGACCAAAAATATTGAACTTTCCGAGGAAGCGTCAGGTCGCCCGGAGGACGGACGCCGGAGGGGACCGGGAGCGAGGGAGAGAGAGCGGGGAGGGAGAGAGAGAGAGCGGCGAGGGAGATTTTATTTTTGGTAATAAGCACTGCCGAAATTTTGAACAAAGAGGAGAAAGGGAGAGAGTAACTTCCATGGATTATTTTATTTGTAGTGAAACCGAGCTAGTGGTGCCTCGTCTGCGTGTCGCTCACGGTCGCACACAAAGCGTCGCCCAACATATCAAAACTATATATATATATATATATATATAAAGAGAGAGAGAGAGAGAGGATTGATATCGTGCGCGCCCGCACAGTGCGCGACTGTGCGCGCGCACGATATCAATCGGATTTTTTTTTTGATTTTTTTAATATTTTAAATTTAAAAAATCAATTAAAAAAAATATTTTCTTATATAAATCTCTAATACATTAATATATCTCCTCAACGTATTACAATACTCAATAAATACTTAAATTTATTTTATTTTAATTTCTTTTTTAAACTAAACACTATAATCTAATTGGGAAACCTAAACCCCAGAGGTAAAATATAAAAAAAAAATAGTTTTGACACTATTACCCAAAGCATGAACCTAGAGGTAAAAATCTAAAAAAAATAGCTTTAATACTATAACCCAAAGCCTGAACCCTAGAGGTAAAATCTAAAAAAAAAAAAAAAATAGTTTTGATACTATAACCCAAAGCTTGAACCCTAAATAGCTTTGACACTATAACCCAAAGTCTGAACCCTAGAGCTAAAATCTTAAAAAAAAATAACTTTGATACTATAACCCAAAACCTGAACCCTAGAAATAAAATTTTTAAAAAATATTTTAATTATTTTTTTAATTCAAAAATTAATTATAAAAAAAATAACAAAAGATAGACATTTTGAATTAAAAAAATAATATTTCTTTATATAAGTAGCTACGTTAAGATATCTCCTTAACATATTACAATACTCCATAAATATTTAAATTTATTTCATTTTTAATATTTTTTTAACTAAATATTATAATTCAATTGGAAAATCTAAACCCTAGAGATAAAATCTTAAAAAAAAAATTAACTAAAAATTATATCCCAATTAGGATGCCTGAAACCTACTAATAAAATCTTAAAAAATATATTTTATTTATTTTTTTAATCAAAATTAATATATTCTATTTATTTTTTTAATCAAAATTAAAAACAAAACAAAAAAATCATGATATACTGTCGACGCGTACAGTGGCACACTGTGCATGACGCGCAGTATATCAAAATCGTGTATATATATATATATATATATATATATATATATATATATATATATATATATATATATATAAATATATTCGTTTAGAACATGCAAAGATAATAATGATCGCTTCAAAGTTCTTAGAGCCGGATTTAACATTTTGACAATCAAAATCGTTCTTCAAAATTTATTGATTTTAGGAAATAAAACTCTAAGAAATCACCGAGCTAGGTGAATTAGCAAAGCCGAGAGAACTAAGGAGACATCTGAATACTCGCTCTTGAACTGCCCCAAATCGATAACGCTGCTACCGGACTTCTCCGAATATTTGGCAACAAACGCCACCGAATTGGCTCCGGGGAACAAGTTAGCGATGATCGACTCCTTGATGAACTTGAGATCCTTGACAGTATCGGTGAAAATACGGTAGGCGGCCTCGGCCCGCAGCTTAGTGTTGGCGTCGGTGGCGTTATCGAGCAGCTTCTTTGCGTACGATTGGATCTTGACGGCTTTCTCGTTGGAGATGTCGACCGCGATCAGCGCCACATCACGGGCGTCCTTGACGGTCTTGCTGCGGGGGTCAGGGCCGATTATGTTGAGGCAGGGAATGTTCGCGTAGGAGTCGCCAATTGAATCGCATATGTCTTCAAATACGGACGAAGAGACGGCCGGTGAGAAGGAGAGGAGTTGGAGAAGGAAGAAAGCAAGGAACAGGTACGCCTTCATCTTCTCTTTAATTATTATTCTGAAATAATAAATGGGACGACCTTTTGCCGCATGAAACAATGATTATAAAGAGGCTGAATTTTAATTTTTTAGGACGTTAAATATTGATTTAGAAAATATCCTATTTTATTTTCAACGTATGGAAAGATTGTGAGAATTAAGTGATCTGTATTATTTTTTACCATTTATCAATATCGATATATATGGGAGGAAACTAAATGTTAAAATAGATGAGTATTCTCATAAATTAGAAAATATTGATTTTAATTTTTAGATGATTAAATCGTTAAAGAAGAGGAAAAGGAAATTAACAAATGTAAAATTCCGCATGCCACTAATAAATTCTGGATTTACAAGTAATTTAATAAAAGAAACTTTTAATTATTATTATTTTTTTAACATTCTATATTTATAATAAATTATGAATTGGCAAGCAATAATTGGTAAGAGTTATTATTTTTATTTTCTGTAGTCAGCATTAATGATAATCTAAGGATTCTCTAAGTTAAATATGGAAAAAGAATAACACTTTCCATTATAAGTACTTAACGGAACGTAACCTTATTTGGAGAGTTATTTATTATTTGTGAATTCATTTAAAGAAAGAAAATAATTGGATGATGATTTTTTAAATATGGAAAGACATGCACCATTATATTAAAAGAAAATAATCCAAAACTACATTAGTTTTTATTCTTCAGTAAAAAAAAAATCTGAAATAATAATTAAATAGTTAATGTAGTTGCTTAATATGCATGGCAGTGTCATTATTTTCCTAAAAGTATTATTAAGATTAGTTTAAGTTTGGGTGAAAAATATTATTGCGATCAAGATTTTAAAAATAATGTATATACATTGAAAGAGAAGAAAAAAAAAATTGAAAGCAGCGTTGACCTTGGGTTGAATTTCAGCAGGTGCAAAATGTAATTGATGCGTTAAATTTCATCATGACAATTCTTATCGAGGATTACATTCTCCTTCTCATCGTTATTCTGATCAAAATAGAAATACATATATAATTAATTAAGGCAGCTACTGAGGATTGAGGAGCTCCATGAACCTCCGTGCGAGGAGAATGAGGTCTGCCACGTTAGCTTTGTCTCCGTCCTTGATCCCTCCGTCGCATTTGACAGGCGCCCACATCGCCTGATCCAATAATACTCTCCCAACCCCCGGTTGGCCGCCCTCCAGAAACTTGCGGGCGTAATCCAGCAGAGGGAAATTGTTCTGGTAGAGGAGCAGGCAGCTGTCCAACGAGTTCTTGGCGGCGGCGTTGAGGGACGGTTCGCGGCGTTGCTGGGCGTAACTGGAGCTGATATCATTGGCGCTGGCCACGGAAAGGTCGAGGGAGATGAGGGCGAGGCCGTGGAAGTCGGCGGTCGCGCTGCGGGGGTCGTCTCCAAGCGCCTTGAGGCAGAAGTCAGGGTAGACAAATTTGGCGCAAGCGTCCTTCAGCGAGTCGGAGACTGCGGCGGAGGTGTGATCGGGGGCGGCGGAGAGGACGAAGAGGAGGAGGAGGAGAGGAAGGGCGGTGTAACGTGTCATGGTAATTCGATCAAGTACGGACTTTCGACACGGGGATTAACTTAATTGACGAGGTGAACTCTGTATAAATGGTAGACTAATGGAAAATATATATAATTAATTCACACCATAAATTTTAATATTTCCATTTAAATTTTCACCGACCTAACCCTAAATCTCAAGCCCTAAAAAAAAATTATACTTATGGATTGCCCTGAAATGCCACCATGAACCACTAGTATTAATTTTTTTAAAAAATAAAAATCTTTATTAGGATGTAGAGTTTAGGCTAAAGAAAATGAATTTTATTTTAACAAAAATAATTCTAGGTGCTAATTGCTTAGATGGGTCGTCTAGGCTGAAATAAGTGGCATTCCAAAGTTACCAACAACAAGAGGTATTCCGAAGTTACCAACAAAGATCAAATCGAAGTTATCATTTTATAAATTTGTTTCACTTTCATTTGTAAATTGTATTTGTTTTCGTTATTGTATTGTTGTGAACTTGTTGTAAGAGGCTTCTTCGCCTCTAAAAGGTATCCCAAAAGAAGAAGTTTGTAGTGGAAGAAGATCATTAGAACTACACCTTGAATTAATCATTTCAAGAAGGCCTATACCATGTAAAATGTTGAAATTATACATGTGGAATCAATTTGAATAAAAGTTTCATTGTGCAGTCATATGACATGACGAGTACAAGATCAAAATAAAATAATCTAAGCTATTCACTTCTTGACAAATATAAATTATATAAATTAATCAATTTTTTATTTAAGATCAGAATAATAAGGACGTTTCTAATTATTAAGGGAAAGGCTTATTTTTTTTTCATTTTCTTTTCTAACAATTAAATTAATTTCAATTAGCATTAACCTCCTAAAAGTTTCTCAGTTGTGTACCTTTATTTTTTTCTCATTAAATATAAATTATATTTTTTATTAAAATAAGGGGAAAATACCTTTAACCTTATATTTTCTATTAAGTAGCATTTTATCCCTGTATTTAAAAAATAACACTTAATCCTCCTTTAACCAAAGTCAAATGTAAAATTATTTGTAAAGAATAATTATGTCCTTATCTTTTTTAATTTGCCTTCGCGTAAGAAAAGAAAATTATACCTTCATTTATTTTTTACGGGGCCTTATATAATCATTGATAGGGACAGATCTAAAATTTTAAATTTAGAGGAAAATGAAGAAAATAATTATTATATATTGTATTCGAAGGCTGCTCAGCCGGGATGCCAAAATATACATTTTAAATTACTTTATTTTATTTTTTCGTATAATTAAGTATTAATTTTTATATATTGTTAGAAGTTGCATAAAATTTATTGATTTTAATTAGTAAATCTGTAGTCATATGCACATGTTGAAAATATCAATTAGGGCATTGAATTATCTAAAATTAATTCAGATATCAACAAAGGAAACTGAAATAGACGTAAATAATCAATAAATATAATATGTTTTTTCCTTCTTAAGATTATTAAAAAAAATCAAAAAGATAAGGACATTTTTATAATTTTTTTTACATTTGACTTTGGTTAAAGGAGAATTAAATATTGTTTTTTAAATACAAGAGGGCAAATTGTTACTTAAAATAATGACCTAAAGGACCTCTGCCAATCAAATATTTTCAAATATTATATTTATATTTAAGTTGTTGCTATGTGACCAAAAGGTCACGGGTTCGAATCCTGAAAATAAAGACACCACTACACTACCGTGGTGGCTAGATTCCTCTTCATTAGACACACCCAGAGGCAAACACTCCAGATACAGAGACACCACTCCAGAACTGTTTAGAGGGGGCATACAGACAGGCTACTAGAGCAGGATGCTAGATAGGATATAGGACACCTGAAGGAGCACTCCGTCGTTGTGGATGGAGCTTTACCAGAAGTTATCTTAGAGAGTGTAGTGTGATGAGTGAGGAGAGTTAAGAGGGGAGACCACAATAGAAGGAGTCATGCTATAGAGTATGAGGACTGTATGTAGCAGAGATTATATGAGATGAGGGTGATATATGAGAGGGGAGGTCGTAGCGGAGGGAGTCATATAGTAGAGTATGAGGTCTGTGTGTGGTAGAGATTATATGATATAATGATGATGTACAGGTGAATAGATCAATTTTGGAATGATCTATCTAGTCCGCAGTAAATTGCTAGCTCAGTAAAGATACATCAAATCTGTTTATGGCGGAGACTTTGCCAAAACCGCCAAGAGGGTGAATAGATCAACTATAAAGGTCTATCTAGTTCGTAGAAAATGACTCACGGTAAGGACATCACAAATTCATTTATGGTTGGGACTTTGCCAAAAAAAAAAGTCTATGAGGGTGAATAGACTCACCAGAAAAGCTTATTTAGTCTACAGCAAACAGCTTGTGATAAAGACTAATGGAAAATATGCATGTATAATTAATTCACACCATAAATTTTAATATTTCCATTTAAATTTTTGACTTAACCCTAAATCTGAAACCCTAAAAAAAAATTATGCTTATGGGTTGCCCAAAAATGCTACCATGAACAACTAGTGTTAATTTTTTTTAAAAAAAAATTAAAATTTTATTAGGATTTAGAATTTAGGTTAAAGGAAGTGAATTTTGTTTTTAAAAAATTAATACTAACAGCTAATTGCCTAGATGGGTTTAGGCTGAAGTAAGTGAATTTTTTTATTTTTTTTATTTTTAAAAATAATACTATATGTTTATGGTTATCCATAGAAGTCTAAGCAGATTATAGTGGACCAGACACTTAACTTGATATTATGCATGGGACATGAAGTAGGTTAAGATTGACTAAATGTTAGGTATGGACGTGAAGACCTAATTGGTCAAGATTGATCGGACATTAGGTAATGAGAAATTCCAGAAGGTCACGATGACTGGATGTTGGGTAGAGAAAGTTCTAGTAGGTTGAGGTCAACTAAATATCAGATAAGACGTGAATTCAACCTTGAAAAGACTGAAATTAGTATTAGCAATCGATTGGCGGATATCACAAAATCGATTGACAAATCCTAAGCCCAAAATTTGGGTTTTGCTACTTGAATAATTGATTGGTAGCTTATTTAGATAGATAGAACACTGTTAAGTGGATTAGTGCAATCGATTGGCAACAATCAATTGATTGTTGTAATCAATTGCTCAACTATGGCCAGCAAACAAAAGGTTCAAAATAGATTAGCTTGATCGACTAGAAGCAACCAATCGATTGATGAAGTAAACAAATAACTATTCTGCAAGTTTAAACGGCTAGATGCAACGTGTCAATCAATTGATAAACTCTATCAATCGATTGGTAGGTGGAAATTAGTCCTAATGCAACCCTATAAATAGATAGTTTCGTGAAGATTTGAAGGGGTCGATTCTTGGAGCTTTGAGGATAAAGTGTTGCTGTATTTCCAAACTAACAAGAGGCATTCGGAAGCTACCAACAACGATCAAAGCGAATTTCTTATCTTAAAATTGTTTTTCTTTCATTTGTAAGTTGTATTTGTTTTTGTTGTATTATTGTGAACTTGTTGTAAGAGGCTTCTTCGCCTCTAGAAGATATCCCAAAAGGAGAAGTTCATAGTAGAGAGAGATTACTAGGAGTAGGCATTGAATTAGTCACCTCAAAAAGACATATATCAAGTAAAATCTTGGAGTTGTGCATGTGAAGTCAAGTTTGAATCAAGGTTTCCATTGTGTATTCAAACAACAAGCACAAGATCGGGACGAAGAGATCTGAACTATTCACCCCTAGCTTGCAAGGGTCCTAGTATATATAAATTATATAAATTAATTAATTTTTTATTTTAGATAAGAATAAAAAGATGTTTTTAATTATTAATGAAAAGGCATATTTTTTCATTCTCTTTTTCAACAATTAAATTAATTTCAATTAGCATTAACCTCAAAATTTCTTATCAGTTATGCATCTTTATGTTTTTTCTCATTAAATATCAATTATATTTTTTATTAGAACAATGACCTAAAAAGGACCTCTTCCAATCAAATAATTTCAAACATTAGATTTACATTTAAGTACTTTTGAAATAAGACCTCTATCTATATGAATACCAATATACTAGTCTTAGGGTATAACCGAGTGGTTATCATATGATATAATTATCATATAATAGATTTATAGAATTGAGTAAGAGTTGAATCTTAGTAAAGACCAAGTAATTATTTTACCATATGATGACTAGTTTTAATTTTTTTGATTAACTTCCTTCTAATATTATGAAACGGTCATAGGGGAGCCACTAGGATTACGAATTTCATGTTTTATAGAATAAATACTGGCAGTCAAGATAAAAAATTTCACCTTTTATAAACTGAATAGCTATGACCATCAAGATAACAGATTTCACCTTGTATAAAATTAATACTGATATACTCATCTTCTTTACATAATCTAGATGAACGATGAGAAACATTTAAAGTGAGCGTAATTACCTCTCCTCCTCATCGGAAAGACAACTAAAGTCCCACACCCATCAGCCAATACTTATTGGCACTACATCCTCTAACTTTAAATTTAATAGAAGTACTTCTATTAATTTGTTGTTGGATAATCTATTATCAGAGATATTGGAAAAAATCATAGAATTAAAATTATACTAAATCAATTCTAACTTATCTGTTAAGATGACCTGAGCAGATAATCTCAAGCTTCCGACTGTCCGAGTTATAGAGTTGATGCAGTGCGTAGTAGAACCAGGAGTCGATCTTCGAATCGGGAAGAAAATTTGCTAACTAAGATACCGAGACCTGCGTTCAATGCAGTTTCCTTGAAACAAATTCGTCCCACCTCTAGCTATACTTCGAGGTTCTCTTAGGTCATCTATTTTTCAGGATACAATGGTAAAACAACACACACAACCAAGCACTGGTTGTTCGTGGTGAACTGAGAATTCACCCGAGTGTTATCACGAGTAGTTCAGCTGAATGGATGCATGACTGAGAGAGTTTTGTGGGAGAACACAGGTGGATAGAGGTTCAATTTCTGCTCTTCCTATCGCTTTCTCTTTCGCTTATCTTCCGCTACTCTCTATCCTTTGCTCAAGATCCAACCTCGTTATATAGGAGCTCTCACCTTGTCTGCAATGATTGACTAAATTATGGTCATTTAATACTGGGTTTAATATCATCATTAATGGGTTAATGTCTTCATTAATATCGAGATATTACAGAATCATTATTAATGGGTTTAATGTCACCATTAATGCGCAGGTGGCAAAATATTGATTTATTTACTTGGGAAAATCTTGCCTCGACTAGTCTAGCATTCGACATGCGCAGGTTGTGCTCGCATACGAGTCAATTTTGGTTCAGTACAATCCAAAATCTGGATTTGCACCCACCCCTGCACACTCACTCGTAAGAGATTCTTTCCCCATGTATATATTTACAATATCAATACATGTGCCATAATTTAAACCAACAACAATAAAGTCAAGAGACTTCGAATGTGAGACTAACAACTCATGTATAATAGAGTCACTTCGTATTCACGTCTTTATTCCATTCACATTTCAAACATTTATGAGTTCAAAGTTAACAGGTGCAGAATATATGACAGATTCCAAATAATTTTTCCATTTTTCTCTGTGTGTGTGTGTGTGTGTGTGTGTGTGTTTTGCTTCATTAATAGAACCTTGCCTCCTCTCACATAGTTCCAATAGCTTAACACCTTCACGTTTTTCACTACTGCTTGCGATCAGATGGATGACATTACCAAATATTCTCGTTTCATCACCAACTTTGCTAAGGTCTTCATTCTCTCAATTTAATCATGTCATCGTTTCTTATTCTTTGCCTAAGAATGACCCTTGTTATTTCTTGAGCTCGAGAAGGGGCTGCTTTATCAGAAAAGGTACACAGTGAGAATCCATCTCTTTAGATTTCCATTGATCCTGTCCATGAATGTCAGCAAGTGAATCATCGATGAGTCAGCTTTAATGCCAACTTGATCATCAATTACTAGATAACAACGAGAGTGATGTGATGGTTCTGTAAACCTTGGTGAAAGTAGATAATAAGAAAAGGATTAGAATAACGACCAAGGAGTTCCTTGGCGCAGCCACTCGGATGTTCAAGTTATAAAACGAAAAAGAAGATGAGTATTAGGGTTTAAATGTATGTATTTATGTGTACCTTGCGTTGGTGCAATCTTCCTTGGGTCAAGTTGACCAAATTGACTAAACTTGAATAGATTCAAGCTTGAGTTTCGATGTTGGAAAACATGTGAGATAAAAGTCAAGTAGGTCATGAAGGACTGGATACTTGATTAGGGTTAGGCAAGGTAAAGTCTTAACTAGGGATTATGCAAGATGAAGTTCTAAACTCAAGGGTTAGATAAGGGGAAGTCAAATAAAAAAGTTGACAAGAGAAAAATTCAAGTAGATCAAGAAGGACCGGATACTTAGTGTGAAATCCTTGCGGGCCTAGGCAAGGGAAAACCCTAATTGGAGGTTAAGCAAGGTGGAAATCTACTGAGTGACTAGTCCTAACTGCGGATAGACAAAAGTTTAAGTTGATCAAGGAGGACTGCACATTGGCAAAGGAAAGCCCTAACTGAGGTCAGGCAAACTGGAATTCTACTAAGTGACTAGCCCTAACTGTGGTTAGGTAAAAAAAAGTCTAAGTGAGTCAAAGAGAGCCACATGTTTGCAAAGGAAAGCCCTAAGTGAGGTTAGATAGGGTGACATTCTACCGAGTGACTAGTCCTAACTGGAGGTTAGGCAAGAGAAAAATCCAAGTGGGTCAAGGAGGACAATACTTGGTGATCGAAAGTCTAACTGGAGGTTGGCAAAGAGAAAGCCTGAGTGGGTCACAATGGACTGGACAATTGGTAAAGAAGTCCTGGCATCAGGTCAAGGTTGACCAGATGCTACGCAACAAGAAGTCCCAATAGGTCACGTCTGACTAGATATTGGGCAAGGGAATCCTTGACTTGATCAAGCGATTAGGGTTGGGCAATCGATTAGGGTAATCTATTAGACTTAACCTTAATCGATTAGGGGAGTTGCCTAAAGTTTCCTAATCGATTAAGAGGCATTCTTGTGTGAGAATAAGGCTGGGAATCAATTAGCTTAATTCATTAAACCTTTCCTAATCAATTGCGGGCATTTGTAGCGAGAAATATAGAAGGTTGGGAATCGATTGGTTAATTAATTAAGACCCTATTAATCGATTAGGTAATCAATTACGACTTTTTGTGAGAGAACAAAAAGGTTGGGAATCGAATGGGTAATCAATTAAGGCCTTGTTAATCGATTGACATGACTTACCAATCGATTAAGAGTTCAAAAAAGAGTCGTTATGCAGGTTGAATGGTCGAATCCTACACGACAATCAATTGGGAAGAAAAACAAATCAATTGGAAGACAAACAGTGTTCAAACAACTTTGATAAAAAGGGGAGTTCGTCTAGGGTTTTCGCTGCCTGTTCTTGGAAGATTCAGAGTGAAGTACTGTTGCATTTCTGAGTCAGTAAGAGGCTAAATAAAAGTAAAAAGAGAGCAAGCAAAGAAAGATTCCTTGTTGTAATCGTTTTCGATATATTTTGTAACTTAGTTTGCATTTCTTGTATTTGAACTTGTATGAGGCTTCTCTGCCTCTGGATTATTTTCGAGAAGGAGTATATTTATAGTGGAGCTGTGTGCATAATGTGGATCCTTTGATTAGTCACCTCAAGGAGTGGAGACCAAGTAAAACATAGTTATTAGCATTGCTTTGAGTTTTCTGCTACAACATCAACAAGAAGAACCAAAAGAAGCTATTGAACACCCCCCCCTCCCCCAGCTCTCTATGTGTCTTAACACCTTGGACATCGAAAGGGGCTACCTTTTATAGGGAAAAGACAGACTTTTTCCTTATATCCCCTCCTCACATTACCCTTATTTAATTCTTTAAATAATGCAAAACTTATTCATGTTGTTGTCTTCTTCCTGAAATAATCTTGAATCATGAAATCCACGCGAGCATTTCATCTTCCTAAAATAATCCTAAATCCCAAAATCCACGCAAGCATTATCTTCTTCTTGAAAGTCCTAAATCCCAAGTCGAGTTGCCAAGGAGATGGAATGTCAAAGAGATGGGATGCTGAGGAGTCAGGATGTTGAGGAGTTGGGCCCAAGACATCAAGGAGTTGGAACACCGAGGAGTCAGGGGCCAAGTTGGTTTTTTCCCATTACTATAACCACGTCTTAGGAGGGTTATAATCTCCCTTATCCATGTGGCACCGAATTATAAGTCTCCCTTTCAAGTCTAGTCAAAGGAGGCGAGAGTCTGATTGACTGGACTGTTGTGCAGTCAAAATAATTTCTGCTATCTTGACTACTTAAGCCACATGGTGGATCCCTTAGGTACTTCTAAAAAGATTACGCATTATTTGTCAGCATGCCTCAGTCATTATGCTTTAAATGTAGTCACTCTTTTTAAACACACCACCTACGTCATCTGCCTCAATTCCCAAGCCCATAATGCACTAGTGTGTCTCTGAGGTTACACCACATTAATGTGATATGACCTACAGCAGAGAAGACTAAGTGTCTTTTACCAAGTAATGATTAATTGGATTTGATTTGTTCCATGCATTTGATCCCATGGTTGGAAATCTATCCCACTCATGTAACAATAGAGATCCAATGGTCCCTATTAGCGAGTTGGGCTATATTAGGTCACATAAGAATCTCATTACACACTATCACTGATTCTACATCTGCCGTCCTTTGTCTTCTTCATCTAAGATATCCACTTCGTACTTAGTAAGTTGTTTAGTTTATCCCTATGATTTTTTTTTGTTTTACCAGTTCTTGGGTATGAGATCATCCACCACTTCCTAGACAAAGCCTCTCAAAGAAATCAAATATTTAACTTCTTACAGTAAACAAGGTTTAACTACAGAGACTTCAATAGAAACACATTATCGAAACATGAAATCAAACAATAAAATCGATAACAAAAATGATAACTTACAACTGATAACCTCTTGTGTTTAGTTTTTCAAGATCTATACAAAAGATGAACTAGTTATGATGCGGAAACTAATAACTAGTTATACCTTTTGTAGCTTATAGACCTCTTGATCTTCTGCTGTATTCCTCTCCTTCTCTTGGACGTCGTGTGAGCGACGATCTTCCAAGATGAAATCCACCCAAGCTTCTTCCTTTTCTTTCAAGATCTGGCCACCAAATAACCTCCAAGGGATGCTAGACAAGAGAGCTTCCTTCTCTTCTTCTTCTCCTTCAAGCAACCAACCACCAAGAAATCACCACACTAGATGTCGCCGGCCTCTAAGGAAGAAAACAAAAGGACAAGAGAAAAGGGCAAGGGTCGACCACCAAAGGATTGGAAGAGAGGAATAGAAGATGTGTTTTCTCATGAGGCACCCCTCCATCTCTTTTATAATCCTTGGTCTTGATAAAAAAGGAAAGTTTTAAACATAATTAAAACTTCCTTATTTTCCTTGCCAATGACTAAAAAGGAAAGTTTTAAAACAAAAAATTAAAACTTCCTTTTATGCTTGTCATGGTCGGCCCTATACATGTGCTCCAAACAAGAAAAGTTTTAAACATAAAATTAAAACTTCCTTATTTGTTTCCGGTAAGAAATTTTAATAAAAAAAAAATTTCTTTTAAATCCCTTATTGGTTATAAAAGGAAAATTTTATAAATTAAAATCTCTCTTTTAAAACATGTTGATGGTTACAAAAAAGGAAAGTTTTATCAAAAATAAAAATCTTCCTTTTAACTACAAATAAGGAAAGATATCAAACTTTTCTCTTAATCCTTTGTAGAAAGCTATAAAAGGAAATATTTTGAAATTTAAAAACTCTCTTTTTAAAATCATGGCTTCCACAAAATGAAAGATTTTAAAATTTAAAATACTCTTTTATTATAATATGGTCGGCCACCTAGCTTGGGCTCTAAGCTTGGCCGACCATAAACTTGGCTCCTATCTTTGGCTTGGCCGGCCCTAGCTTGGGCTCCAAGCTTGGCTTGGCCGGCCACAACAAGATGAGTAAGAAGCTTGGCTTTAAGTGGATAAAAGGCTTTATAAATAAGAGACTACAACAGGGACCGAGAGGAGGAATTGGTTTTGGTCTCCCGATAAACTTGAGCTTCCCGTGTTCTCCCCGAACACCTAACTCAAGTTTATCAATAATAATTCATACCACTAAAGAGTTATTATTTCACTACCGCACAAATCTCATATAACAATATGGGCTCCTTCTTATCATGAGTGCATTAGTCTCCCTATGTTTAAGATGTTAATGCCCATTAATTAAATGAGTTACTGACAACTCACTTAATTAATATCTAGCTCCAAGAGTAGTACCACTCAATCTTATTGTCATGCCGAACTAAGTTCACTTACAGGGTTTACATAACAATTCTTATGAGCTCCTCACGGGGACATCATCAACCTAGATTACTAGGACACAATTTCATTCTACAATCAACAACACACCATATAAATAATATTATTTCCCAACTTCTCGGGTTTATTGATTTAACAAACTAAATTACACCCTTTGATAAATTAAAGAAATAAATATTAAGTATACGTGCTTGTTATTATATCATGATTAAGAGTACACACTTCCATAATAATAGAGGTTTTGTTCTTTTATGTAGTCAGTATAAAAAGAAACTACCTCAAATAGTCCTGCTCAATACACTCATAGTGTACTAGTATAATTTTATAGTCAAGATAAACTAATACCAAATTATACTACAATCACTCCAATGGTTTATCCCATTCCATCTTGGTTGTGAGCTACTATTTATAATTTATAAGGAACTGATAACATGATCTTCTGTGTGTCTCCTCACATCATGTTATCTATAATATAAATTAAATGGACAACTATACATAGCATAAATGTAGACATTTGACCAATGTGATTCTTATTTCAAAATAAATGTTAATACAAAAAGCTAGACTTTTAGTATACACTCTAACACACCCAATGCTCTTCCGAGTTCTCTACATCAAAATCCTATGAGTTGGATGGAATTACAACTTCCCTTCATATGTGGTCACTCCTAAGCCTAGGGATCGTCCTTATCTTCCTCCTCCAAAAAGTGTAGCAATTTTCTGGGAACAGGTTCTGTGTTGTTTTTGGTTTCCTATTCATCCCTTCTTCGTTGAAGTTAGTATATATTTTGACCTCTCCCTAAATCATCTAATTCCCCAATCATTTTTTATCATGGTTGGTTTTGTTATTGTTTCCCGTTTACTGGACTTTCCCTTATCTACTCGACCTTTCTACCATTTTTTCATTCCTCGCCAAGTGGAAGATATTGTTTTTAAATTTCAATCTCGTCCTAAAACCCACTTCTTCTATAGAATTCCTCCTAAAGGGGAATGGCGAGATAAGTTTTTCTTTATGCATCTTCCTTCTCCACCTCCATACCTCATAGCTTGGTGTCGAGAGCTTCCCCCTATTCCTACATTGGCAATGTTTTGGAAGACCCTGCTCTCTGTTCTTCACTGGGGAAATTAAAGGGCGCAAAGTTTAATTTACCTGCCCTAATCGCTGAAGGCTTATTATTTTCTTTTCGTCTTAGGACAGCAGAAGCGACCTTGGATGTTCCCTTTGGTAATATTATTCTCCTTACTCATGTTTTGATATACTTTTTGTGTTGTTGTTAATGAAAATTTCTCTTTTTCTTGATTCAGTTGATGTTATTCTTCCTGCCCTCATGTACAAAACTACTCGCTTGACGAAAGTAGCTTTAACTAGACTGGGTGAGGAACTATTGAGAGATCATTCTCTTGATCAACCCCCTTCTTCTCTTGTCCTACTACCCCTCTCCGAACAACCTCAGGAGTCTTCTAACTCCTTAGAGTCAGAGGGTCCCTTCACAGTGAAATGCCGGCCACCTCGTACCTCAGCTCCTTGTCCCCTCTCGCATACCATAGCTGACTTTGAACAAATTCCCATTGTTCCTACCGAAATCTCCTATTCTAAAGGTAAAGAACCTGCTCCTCCTACACATGCTCGTTCTAATTTTGCATTACTTATGATGAGACCATGACTGCTCATTCCTGTATCTCCTGTTATTTTCCCAGATGTTTCTTTATCAGAGGAGGCACCTATTGCTCCTGAGGCTACATTGCCCCTTCTTCCAGCTCTACCTTCCTCTTTTACTAGGCCCCGTGCTAAGAGAACTCCTTATAGGAGATCAGTTACTTATGGGTCTATTACAGCATACATTGAGCAGGATCCTCCATTAGCTAACCTCCTATCTCCTAACCCTTCTTCACCAGCCTATGAACATCCTCCTTCCTCTTCTTCACCATTTACAAGTTCTCCTCGTCCTTCTATTTTATTTCAACAAAGGTCATAGTTTACCATCTCTGCTTAGTCAAGCTCCTACCTCTGCTCCGTGTGGATTGTTACAACTAAAGGGGGCATTGGCTAAGTCTTGGTTGTAGTCTCAGGCACATATGAGAAGAAGCACCTACATTGAGCATGCTGACGACCATAATCGTCAAGCTACTGCGATAAAATGATCTAACTTCCTTGTTTTGTATTTTCAAAATGTAATCTTACCATTATTTTTCTCCAACTATATGCTTTGAGTCTAAATTTGGGCAAGATGGTTGTGGATTTGGAGAGGACTAACCAAATCTTAAAGAACAAGGTAGAAGAATTACAAGCTGCCTCCAACCTCCCCAACAATGAACTCCTCCAACTACGGGATAGGATGAAATCACAAGCTGAGTTTACTACTAATTTAGAAAAGACTCTACAAGACACCCGCCAGATGTTACAATCTAAAGAGGAGAAAAAAAGGAACTTGGAATTATAACTAGAGGGGGCTTAATTCTACACTTAGTATTGAAAAGGCTTTAAAAAGATAAAGCCCTCTTGGATGTCACTCACAAGACCAATTTGTTGAATCAGTTACAACAATCACATGGTTCAGGATCTTCCGAGTTAGCCCTAGAATTGGCTTCTAAAGACTTTGCCTTGTTCTAACAACAGGAGAAATTACAAGCCCAAGATCTATAAATAAGCTCGCTCATACAAGAACTAGCAGAGGCCAAGGCAGAGAAGACTACTTTGCAAGGGGAGAAGGATAGCCTACAGTTTGAATTTCAAACCTACAAAGAAGACGAGGAAGAACGTTGGCAGAGTAGACGCAAATCCTATTTAACTTCCCCTGAATTTGGTAAGGAGTATGCTAGACGCATTGTAGGAACTCACACTCACTCAGTTGATGGAGTAATCCAACAACTGAAAGAGGCGGGTTGTTTGTCTAAAGTCCCTCCTCCCTTGTTCATAGACCGTCGGCGACTCAACCGAGAACTCCACAAGAACTTTTGAGAGAATTTGAGTAAACTTGGAATTTTGTATTTACATTTTACCGCAACTTTATAACTAATGTATATCATTTGTTGTTTATAAAATGTTACTGAAATTTAATACTTACTTGCTTTTCCTTGTGTGATTTACTTTTCTTCAGAACCACCCAAGCATTTGTATGAATAACCTTATTCAATGTGTAAATCATATGTAGAGAAATCCTCTGGAAAAATTATAATCAAAGGAAGTAGATCTCTTCTTTCCTGATGCTCTTCAGGTTTATATAATAAATTAAGTGCCCTTTCCAGATATAAGGTACTCCTAACTTGCCCCATGAACCGATCAAATTTATATACCCGGGTGAGATTAATTATCTGTTATATATGTTCTCCTTTGGTCTTTCCTGGCTGTGCAGAAAATCGATCGGGTTTGTTCATCCGAGTGAAATTGAATATATACTATATAAATGTTTCTTTGGGCTTTCTCGCTTGCATGGAAGATCAGTCGGGTTCGAACGCCCGAGCGAAATTCAATCTATATTATATAAATGCTCCTTTGGGCTTTATCGCATGCATAGAAGACTGGTCGGGTTTGCGCGCCCGAGCGAAATGGAATATATGTTATATAAATGTTCCTTCTTGCTTTCCAGCCTGCATAGAAGACCAGTCGAGTTCGAACGCCCGAGCAAAATGAATCTATGCTATATAAATGTTCCTTTGGGATTTCCCACCTACATAGAAGACCGATCGGGGTTGGACACCCGAGCGAAATATAATATATGTTATATAAATGTTCCTTCGAGCTTTCCCACCTGCATAAAAGACCAGTCGAGTTTGCACACCTGAGGAAAATGGAATATATGTTATATAAATGTTTCTTCAGGTTTTCCTGCCTGTATAGAAGACCGGTCGGGTTTGCACACCAGAACGAAATTAAATATATGCTCAAGTAGTGCTAATGTTCAAACTCATGATTGATCTTGGAGAAGGTTTAAAGTCCCCAGTTTCCCTTAAGGAAGTCAGGCCGATCACTTCTTAAGGACCTCGATCGACTAGATGGAGGTTTAAATTCTCCGATTCCCCCTAAGGAAGCCAGGTCGGCCACTCCTTAGGGTCCCCGATCGACTAGATGGAGGTTTAAAGTCTTCGGTTCCCCCTAAGGAAGCTAGGCCTATCACTCCTTAGGGTCCCCGGTCGACTGGTATGGAGGTTTAAAGTCTTAGGTCCCCCCTAAGAAAGCCAGGTCGATCACTCCTTAAGGTCCCCGATCGATTGGATGGAGGTTTAAAGTCTCTGGTTCCCCCTAAGAAAGCTAGGTCAATCACTTCTTAGGGTCCCTGATCGACTAGTATGGAAGTTTAAAGTCTCTGATTCCCCCTAAGGAAGCTAGGCCGGTCACTTCTTAGGGTCCCCGATCGACTGGTATGAAGGTTTAAAGTCTCTAGTTCCCCCTAAGGAAGTCAGATTGGTCACTCCTTAGGGTCCCCGATCGACTGGATGGAGGTTTAAAGTCTCCGGTTCCCCCTAAGGAAGCCAAGCCGATCACTCCTTAGGGTCCCTGATCGACTGGATGGAGATTGAAAGTCTCTGGTTCCCCCTAAGGATGCCAGGCCGGTCACTCCTTAGGGTCCCCGATCGACTGCTATAGAGGTTTAAAGTCTCCGGTTCCTCCCAAGGAAGTCAGGTCGGTCATTCCTTAGGATCCCCGATCGAATGTTATGAAGGTTTAAAGAAAAGTAGGCATCTCTCCCAAATGATATTGCCTGGATTTTATCTGTCATTTGTATCAAAAAATGTTTGAACAAAATACATAAATGACTTACAGGCATTTTTGCAAAGTTCTATATGGTTACAAATGATTAGCACTCTAAGATCGCTCGAGTTTCCTCCCTTCTGCATCTTGAAGGTAATAGGCGCCCGATACTAGTTTCTATATGATTTTATAACGCCCTTCACATTGTGGTTCTAGCTTGTTAACATCTCCTACGAGCTTGATACGTTTCCATACCAGATCACCTACCTGAAAAAATCTTGGAATAACTCTTTTGTTATAATTTTGCCTCATTCATTGTCGATAAGAAATAAGTCGGGTTGCTACTTTATCCCGTGCTTCCTCTATTAAATCAAGCTCCATAAGACGTCAATCTGCATTATTGTCATCATAAAGTCTTCTACGATCAGATTCCACTCCAATTTCAATTTGAATTACTGCTTCACCACCATAAACCAGATGAAAAGGAGTGATTCCTGTAGATTCTCGAGTAGTGTGATATGCTCACAATACACTAGGGGATTCATCTACCCAACTACCACCCACATGACCTAATTTGGTTTTAAGTCCTCTAATAATTTCTCTATTAGTTACTTCAGCTTGTCCATTACTCTGCGGATATGCCACAAAGGTAAAAGCTTGTGTGATGCCATAATCAGAACACTATTTTTTAATCTTCCTCACTTGAAATTTCCTTCCATTATCAGAAACTACTTTATGTGGAATACCAAATCTATAAACAATATGCTGCCATAGAAATTTGATAATTGCATGCTCGGTAATTCTGGCCAATGGTTCTTCTTCTACCCATTTAGAGAAATAATCCACTGCTACTAATAAGAACTTCCTCTGAGCAAGTGCAAGAGGAAAAGACCCTATTATATCCATGCTCTATTGATCAAAAGGACAAGATACTATAGAAGTTTTTAACAATTTAGTAGGATGATGAGGAATATTTTGATGTTTTTGATAAGACAAACAAGTTCTCACCAACTGAGTGGCATCTGCTTGTATAGTAGGCCAAAAATATCCAAATAATAATATTTTTCTAGCAAAAGATCTACCTTCCATATGACTGCCGCAAGAATCTTGATGCACTTCTTATAAAATATACTGTATATCATCTGACCTAACACATTTAAGCAAAGGACTAGAGAAGACTCTTTTATATAAATGATCTCCGATCATAGTATATTGACTTGCCCTCTTCTTGAATATCCTAGCTTGTTCTACATCAGTAGGTAGAATTCCTTGTTGTAAAAATAGGATGATTGGTGTTCTCCAATCACCTTGAATTTTCAGATTAGCCTATTGTTCCAAATAAGATACTAATAAGGTTTGTTCCACAGGTTTATCCAAATTCCAAGGCACAATGGCAGAAGCTAATTTAGCTAACTCATCTGCTATTTGATTATCTATTTGAGAGATTTTCTTTATACTTACTTCCTAAAATTCAGCCTTCAACTTATCAAAGGCCTCTACATATAGCTTGAGTCTTTCATTACTAATTCCAAAGTTACCCGTTAACTGTTGTGCTGCTAAGTAAGAATCAAAATGGATTACCACACTAGCAGCTCCCACATGCTTAGCAGCTTGCAAACTAGCTATCAATGTTTCATATTCATCCTCATTGTTGGTAGCTCTGTAATTCAATCTAACAGATAATTGTATTCGATCTTCCCTGGGAGATATAAGAAGAGTCCTAATTCCACTGCCTTGTTGAGTAGAAGATCCATCCACATAGATAATCTAGGTTTCCTTTGTTTCGGGATTTGGTATTTCTGTTATGAAATCTGCTAAAGCTTGGGCTTTGATGGCTGCCCGAGGCTAATACTGTATATCATACTCACCGAGTTCAGTCGTCGACTTAATTAACCTCCCGGATGCCTCTGGGTTAAGAAGCACCCGACCAAGAGTGTTGTTAGTCAATACTATAATTGGATGTGATAAAAAATAAGGGCGTAACCTCCGAGCTGCTAGAACCAATCCATAAGCTAACTTTTCGAGTGTCGTATATCGACAATCTGCTCCCTTTAATAAATGGCTCAAGAAATACACAATTAATTGTTCTTTCTCTTCCTACCTCACTAATACAGAACCAACATCATGATCATTGGTAGATAAGTACACTACAGAGTTTCTCCTACTATTGGTTTAGCTAATACATGAAGAGTAGATAAATATTCTTTTAACTCCTTGAACGCCTTGTTACAATCTTCTTCCCATTGGAACTTGGTTGCTTGTTGGAGTACCTTGAAGAAGGGGAGACTCCGATCGGCCGACCGAGAGATGAAGCGAGACAGGGCAGTAATTCTCCATGTCAATCTCTAAGCCTCCTTCAAGTTCTTTGGGGGAGCTATGTCTTGCAATGCTTTCACCTTGTTATGATTGACCTTTATGCCTTGCTCGGTCACCATGTACGTCAGGAACTTTCCACTCTTAGCCCCGAATAGACATTTGTTGGGATTGAGCTTGAGCCCATACCTTCTCAGAGTCCTACAAGTTTCTTCAATATCAACACATAAACTAGAAGCCCGTATAGTTTTAATAAGAATATCATCCACATAAACTTTCATATTTCTTCCAATCTGCTTCTGAAAAATTTTGTTCATAAGTCGTTGATAAGTAGCTCCTACATTCTTTAGATCAAAAGGCATAACGTTATAGCAATAAGTACCTTCAGCAGTTATAAAGCTAACTTTTTCTTGGTCTACCTTGGCGAGTGAAATTTGATGATACCCTTGATAGGCATCCAACATACTGATAAATTCATAGCCAGCTGTGCAATCCACCACTTGATCTATGCGAGTCAGAGGATAATAGTCTTTCGGGCAAGCCTTGTTAAGATCTCTGAAATCAATACATACTCTCCACTTGTTACCTGGCTTAGAAACTAGAACCACGTTAGCCAACAAGCTTGGGAATTGCATTTCCCGAATGTATCTAGCCTCCAGTAGCTTATCTACTCCCTCTTTGATAATCTTGTTCTAGTCAGCCTCGAAGTCCCTCTTTTTTTGTTTAACTGGTCGGACATTAGGATAAACATGAAGAGCGTGCTCCATAACTGTTGGCGCGACACACCTTTCACTTCCTTAGGTGTCTAAGCGAATACAACACTATTTTTTGTCAGACACTTTATCAAATCTTCTCTGAGATTAGGATCCAGGTCAAAAGTGATATGTATGGTAGCTTTCGATCGGCCAAGTTGTATTTGCACTTCCTCCTTCTCTTCATATATAAGAGTGGGCGGCTTTTCATGAATGGTGTTGATATCCATCCTCTGAGCTTTTCGGACGGCATTAGCTTCCGCCCTACAATCTCCACATAACACTTACGCGTTGTTACTTGGTCTCCCTTAACTTCCCCTACTTGATCATCCATGGAAAATTTTATTTTCTGACAGAAAGTAGAAACGACTGCCCTGAATTTATTCAAGGTCGATCGACCCAGGATAACATTATAAGTTGAAGGAGCATCCACAACTATAAAGACGGACCGACGCATATGCATAAGGGGCTCCTCCCCTAAAGATATGGCCAAATTTATTTGACCCAGCGGTTGTACTTCATTACTTATGAACCCATACAATGGAGTAACCATAGGCTGAAGCTCGCTCGGGTCGATCTGCAACTGGTCGAAAGCTTGTTTAAAGATGATGTTGATAGAGCTACCAGTATCAATGAAAGTACGTAAAATATTATAATTGGCTATAACAACCTTGATTATCAGCACATCATCATGGGGTACTAATATCCCCATCAAATCTCTGAGTCTAAAATTGATCTCCGGCCCAACCACCTTTTCAGCACTATATCTGATGGCATGAATTGTTAGTCACTGAGCATGCGACTTCCTTGCTCGATTAGAGTCGCCATCAGTGGGCCCTCCTGCTATCATGCTTATGTTACCCGAGCGGCATTACTGTGATTTTCTTCTTGTCGAGCCGATGATGGCTCTGATTATGCCTTGTCGGGTGCTTGAGCTTGTATTACAGGGAGAGGTAATATCCCCGCTTGTGATCCACTTGGCTGGTATTTGATTTTGAGTGGACTATTCTGTCGAGGATATTGCCGATAATTTGGGATTGGAGAGCGCCGACGATGTCGGGTATTGCCTGCTTGTTGATTCTTCAGAGTGAAACAATTTTCAGTGTCATGAGTATTAGTTGGATGGTATGTACACTATCTTTAGAGAAAATGTTGAGGAACTTTCATATGTTGCACTGCCTGAGGTCGAGGCTCGGGCTGACGTGATGTTGGTCCGCCCGAGGTCCTTTAGGAGGCTGGACAGGTCCCACAAGGCGGGCGACTGTTGGAATGAGAGTAGAGGTGTTAACTTCTTTCCTGCGGACAGCTTGAGCTTCTTCCACATTGATAAATCTCAAAGCCCGTTTAATTAATATATCGAAATTGGTAGGAGGATTTAACCAAATCCTTGAAAAAATCATTATCATTAAGACCCTGAGAGAAGGCACTTACCAAGATCTCTATAGTGGTCAATGGAACATCAATAGCCACTTGATTAAATCTTTTAATATAAGTCATAATAGACTCTTTAGGACTTTGCTTGATAGAAAAGAGACTCCATGGAATTTTGTGGTACCTTCGATTGCTGGAAAAATGATGCAAGAATATCTTGTGGAATCCTTGAAGCGACAGATACAATTCTCCGGAAGTCACTTAAACCATCTATGAGTTGCTCCTCCAAAAGTAGTAAGAAACATTCGACATTTAACTCCATCAGTAAATTATTGGAGAAGCGCCGCATGCTCAAACTTGAGAAGATGATTTTCGGGATCAGTTGTTCCCAAATATTCCCCAACATTTAAGTTCTAATAATGTTTCGGTAGTGGATCATCCAGAACTCACTGAGAAAATGGAGTGATAATCCTTTCCGGCGAACTATCACTGGCTACAATCTTTTCTTTTCACTTTTCCCTTACAGGGGTTTCTCCAAAAGATTCCTGAAGGGCTGCTCTTTGTCCTCCTTGTTCAATGGGTGTCCGGAAGTAAGCTTTAAGACGTCAGGTAGCATAGAGAGGAGCATAGAACAAATGAATCAGATCTCCTCCTTTAATATCCTTTTCTATATGATGAGAGGTTATAGACATCGCCGGAGGTGGCATTATTGGTACTGTGCCACTCGTATTCCCCTGTTGCTGTTGTTGTTGCAGTATTTTCTGTACTCTGACATTGATGAGCAACTCCATATCATCCTGAGACATAGTGATGGTGTTGGGTTTACCAGCTTCCTCCATCTTTGTAGCCTCAGATCCAGGTGAATAGTTTCCACAGACGGCGCCAAATTGATCTTGTTTGAAGTCTGTGAAGATGAGCACTGGTTCCGATGAGATATGATGACCTCCGATGAAGATGAACTCCAATGATCTGAAAAAACTCCTCCACACTCCTATGCATAGTAAGACGAGCCAACACAACGTTAGTGAAGACCGGGGTGGGGATCCTTGGATAGGCCCTCCGATGCTCAAGTCAGTTCCTCTCACAGATGGAAGAAGAAGAAGGAGAAGAACAGTAACTGAAATGAAGAACAGAGTTTCGATGCTAGAACTTGCATACCTTGCCAACGGAGAAGATCCCTCTTTTTAGACCATCTCACGTGACATCCATAGTCATGAGGTGGCCCCCAGTTCATTAGAGTTTGTTAGGAGATGAAGTCATCTTCTACACTTTGTGCAATAATCTTTTAAAGTTTTTTTTTTGTACTCCAGATGCACCCCTTTTGTCATTTATTATAATGGGGGCACGTCATCATAATTAAAGAAGCTTCTAGAAGATATTTCCCACCAAATATTCTGTGAAACATTTTCAACCGGTTGTTTAAGTCAGTCGCATATACTATTTAGAGTACCTCCTGCTAAATATGTCTCGGCCGGTCGTTCAAGCTAGCTGTATGTACTATTTAGAATACCTTCTACTGAATATGTCTTGGCCCGTCATTCAAGTCGGTCATATATATTATTTAGAATACTTTCTGCTGAATATGTCTCAGCCGGTCATTCAAGTCGGCCATATATACTATTTAGAATACCTTCTGCTGAATATGTCTCGATCGGTCATTCAAGCCAGTCGTATGCACTATTAGAATACCCTTTGTTAAATATGTCTCGATCGGTCATTCAAGCTGACTGTATGTACTGTTAATAATGTTTCCTGTTGAATATATCTCGATCGGTAATTCAAGCCAACTGTATACGCTGTTCAAACTATTTTATGTTAAACCTGTCTCGGCTGGTCGTTCAAGCCGGTCGTATATGCTGTTAATGTTGAGATGTATACTATAAGCCTAGCTTTTGTATAAACATCTGTTTTGAAATATTTTGAAATGAGAATCACTTTGGTCAAATGTTTGCATTTTATATTTATATATATGTCGATACAGTTGTCCATTTAATTTATATTGTAGATAACATGGTGTGTGGTGCCACATAGAAGATCATGTTATTAGTTCCTCATAAATTATAAATAGTAGCTCACAACCAAGATGGATAAGGACAAACCATTGGAACGGTTATAGTGTAATTTGGTATTAGTTTGTCTTGACAATAAAATTACACTAGTACACTATGTGTGTATTGAGTAGGACCATTTGATGTTGTTCGATTTATACTGACTATATAAAAGAATAAAACCTCTATTATTATGGATGTGCGCCTGATGTTAGCCTTTTTGCATGTCACAAGGCGCTCCAAATTAATTAAAGTTGAAACTCATTGAAATATAGACAAGTGTTATAGTAACGAGTCTCAAGTCGTATTTTTCCAAGGGTAACTAGCGAGTTGTGTGAGTACTCTAGAGTTAAATCACATGAAATTATTATATCAACAAGGTCCGTATGGCATTTCCACTTGATTCACATCATAAATTGAATTTCTCTAATAAAATCAAGTTTAGAACCAGAGAAGGATTATTCTCTTCTTAACATGATCCAATATCTTCCCATTCATAATTCAATCACAACATAACAATCACCAATCGAACTTGTAGAATCCAAATTTACATTTCATTCACACTCGTAATCAAAGTCAACAATTAAACTCAATTGCTCATTCACAATACATTGTTCAAAGATAAACAATCAAATCCTCAGGTTAAGCTTTCAACGAGTAAACTAAATTACAGTAACAATTAATCTCAAGAGTTCAACCACAGTAATGTTTAACAAAGACACTTCTCAAGAGCTCAAGTTTAATATCCAACATACAAGCAAGTTAACCTTCACAAGATTAATTGTATTGAACAAGAAATTTCCAAACTAAGTAACCTAACCTACAAACAAACAGCAAAAGTATCAAATCTAAATCAATTCTAATAAATTAGTAAGATCGGGATTTTAAAGCATGAAATCGAAATCGGAAACACAAGATTCAAACAAAAATGAAATCACAATGTAAAGAATCAGATCTGAAGATCTGAACAGAAGACAATTCAAAGATAAGATAAAGAAAAACAAAACCTAAACATTCCTCATCCGAATCCAAGCTTAAACCTCTACAATATGCTGTGAAACAGAGGTGAATCAGAAACCTCCCCTCAACACCCAACGAGCACTGTACAAGCTTACAGCTATCACCAGGGATCGCTCACAGTCTTTGGAAACCTCCCCTCAAATTCACAATCATCTGGCAACCCCAAACAGCCGAAGAACAGAGGATGAATCTGTGGTTTGCAAACCAATCCGATTGATCAAATCGATCTAGTCTTGCTATGGAATGACGATCGGAAAGATGATCGGAAACTCCAAGAAACCTCCCTCGAAGCTCTGGTCGATGCGAAGATCGCTGATTGAGAAACCTCCCTCTTTCAGAATCGCGGCAGTGAACAAATCCAAAATCGCACCAGAGAAACCTCCCTCTGGCACTCACTGATCTCGGGAGATGGACGCCATCAGCTCGCAATCGCCGCCGATGAAGAAGCTCGCTCTCGGATCTGGAATTGAGGAACGGGATGCTCGGCGTCGCGGAAGAAGGAAGACGAAGGCACTGTAGTCGCGAAAACGCCGAGTCCACTGGGTACTGTAGCTTCTCGGGGTTTTTAAATCCTCCTCAGAATCGATCGGACGGCCAAGAATGCTCTGATCTTGATCAACGGTGGAGATATCTCAGATCGGAATAAAAACCTCTGGATCTTCATCAATGGCTCAGATATGCTTCCTCATTAGGTCGGATGAGCTGGATCTTCAACGGATGGCTCAGATCTACTTGATCTTCACTGGACGGTCCAAAACACTCCAAGGCTTGATCGCCTCGTTTAACCCTAGATTTGAGCCCAAGTGCGGTCTGATTTGATCGAGTCCATGACCCTTTTGATGCCTACAAAATAAGAATCAAATATTAGCACCAAATACCATGAAAATTAGCTAATTTGCAATTAGGTCCAAAATCAAATGTAATATTGAGATATGATGCTAATGTGAGATTAAACTATGAATAAACCAATAAAAACTTGTATTATGATTCAAAATAATATAGCCAAAATTATGGTTATCAAATCCCCCACACTTAATCTTGGACGTCCCGTTCAAGTAAAGAAAACTAAAAATCATCTCCATAATAATTCCCTAGCAATACCTAAAAGATAGTAAAAAGTAATTAACTAAAATCATCTTAAAGGTCACAAACAATCATGAATACAATCCAAACAACAATCAGTAGGTATGGTAGTTTCAATCCAATTGAAAAATTAAGCAAATTGCAATCTCACAAGGTATTCACCTATTCTAGCCCTCACACTCAAAAATGCATATTAGTGGAGCTCACTCAATGCAACTCACAACATTTCACTACCATAAGCTTGCTTATTTTCTAATTCTCCACCACTATAAAACATAACATACATGAATCAAAAGGATTTAATCAACAAGAATTGAAATGGAAGCAAAAAGAACAATGAAAGTGAATGAAGTAGCAAAAGAAAAGGCATTAATGAAGAAATTGAGAAGATGAGAGTATTGGAGGAATATACTTGATGAGTTGATCATTTTGATGTGAAAAGAGATGAATACCATTTGTCATTATCAATTCAAAGTATCAAGCTAACCTCTCCTTCAATTTAAATGCAAACATAGAATCTTGATACTCTATCTTCACACTTGATACTCTCTTTTTGATGTGCCATTTTTCCAAATTTTTTCTTTCTTCACTGTTTTTACTGTTTTTCCACTTCATTCCATCACTTTGAAAGCTCAAACAATCTCAACTCAATTAATGAAGAACAACTCCCTACTCCCCCACACTTAAAGCATTGGCCGTCTCGGACAATGAAACACAACAAAAACCCAAAAACTTGATATTCTTCTAACCACTGTTTTCTAATTCTGCATCTCTAATCCATTTCTTAAATCAGATTTCGATCCAGCAGGATAGACAGTTAATTCTGACTTCTGGAAATACAGCAATACCAATTGAGAAAATTAAGGATTTGATGCACAAACTTCATCAATTTTTAGCACTCTGTGAACATCCCTGATCCTTTGAAACCTTTATTTCTGGTAAGTAGTTCCTTAAGGCTGCACTATTAAATCTGATTCAGATATGGACAAAACTGCAGAAATTTTTAGCAATAGAACTGGACAATACCAGCAATCTCTTCTATTGTTCATGCATGTATAACTCATAGCAGCTTAAAGAAGATTGAATGGAAAGACCAAATGCTTCACTAAAGTTTACAAGCCAAATGCTTGTAGCAATTTTTGGTACACAACTGGTACACCAATTTAAGATTTTAAATCTGCACATTCTGTAAAACTCAAAAACAGATTTTTAGAAATATTGAACTAACACAATTCAACAAGAATTCAATTAGTTAGGCTGCAAATTAGAACTTAAGAAAACCATTTCAGTAAAGCTTGATGAATTAAATCACCACAAAGGTCAAAGTTTCAGGAATATGGACTAGGAAATTAGATTTGAAATCTCTCACTAAATTACTTCAGAAGTTCAAATTTAGCACAGAAACTTGGCACCAAACAGATCTTGGCTAACTCTCACTTAACCTCTGCATTACAGATATGCAGAATTCACACAGGCACAACTTTTAGCAACAGATTCTTGTACCTTTCAATACTTGTCTGGCAAACCAGATTATCCTTAGTATCCAAGAGCAAACCAGAGTTGTCATGAGCTAAAGTGTATTCTAGTTATATGCAGGAACTAAAACTGTAACACTATTAACAGGTTGTGGGAATTAAACTGCACAATGCTACTGCATGGAAGTTGTAAGCACAACATTGGCATTCTGCTTTCCGAATTCAGAATACATGGCTAGATTCTGGAAAGTCTCCAGATTTAAGAATTTGAGTCAATTCAAGTTTAAATAATGATTCCAACTCAAGAAATAAATAAGCTTCCTGTGGTTTTGAAATTGCAGAAAGACTCCAGCAACAACTTATAACAACTGATTCATCACAACACAAACTTGCTGTTGTTGATACCTTATTTTACAACTTCATCAGTCTTCTATTCAGAACAAGCAGGTTTCACTTCTGGATGCCCATCCCTTCTCTTTCTTCCAGCAGCTATTAATTCTTGTTTCTCAGCATTATGTATTTACTGATTCTGCTTCTGCAGATTATACCACATTCCAGCAATTCCATCCTACAGAACAGAATTCTGCAACTGCATTTTTTTTGATTAATTTCAGCAGGGTTGGTTTTAATCTGAAGTTTCTTCATGTTCATAACTATCATAAATTGAATACTCTTCAAGACTTAATGATAGCAGAAAAGAAAATTCAGCTTGAAATTGAATTCCTGCTAACTGTAATTTCAGTAATCAGAAAACAGCTTCAGAACAGCTCTGCAGTTCCCAATGCTCAGCTTGTGTTCTGTTTTCATATCCATTTCACAGTCTATAAATCATGCAAGTTATAGAGAAACAAGATCATCATTTAACCGTACTCGAACAACAGCTGGATTAAAATTTTTCAGTGATCCAATGGCTCTAACACCATATATCACAGAATTTGCATGTTTCCAGACTTCTTATACAGCTTCCTGACTTTGTGCCAACTAGTCATCATTTAGTCACCACCAATTTCAATTCATTTTCATCTAGTTTCTCAATATCTTTATCAATTCATTCTCCAAAGATTTCCAGATTTAAACAACTTTAACTTGTCATAACCCCTATTCCAAAGTGGCACAGACAGCAATTTGAGAATTTCAGAAATGAAAAATTAGAATTTGGCTTGAATCAGGAGGTATTACAGCTCAGAAATACAGCTGATTCTGCATACTGACTACTGGGAAACCTTTGTTAATGAGAAGATAAGAAGTCAACTTGATTTCCTTCACGTTCAGAGTACTACACAAAGAAATGATGCTCCACAGATTAGAATTGGCACAAAACAGAATTTCCCTTCCAAAATTTCAGAACTCAAATTCAAAGTTCTGAAACAGCAAGTGAAATAACAGAATTCAGCTTCAAGGAAATTGTAAAAGTAACAAAGCCTAAGATGATCATACAATTTTTCACTCAATCTTGATTATGTGCATTGAAAACTAGCTGCTGTAATTCCAGTAGTTGCAGTATCCAGTTTCAAGTTGAAAAATAGAATCAGTTTCTAGTTCCAGGAAATGACACCTAGTTCCAAATTCCTTTTCTGCAGTTCCAGATTCCTTTTCTGCAGTTCCAGTTTTCTGTATTTCTGTTTAAGCACTTTAATAAAGTTGCTTCAAAATTGATTTCATGAATTTTGGACAGCAACAAACTTCAGAAAATTTGAGACTAAACTTGGCACAAACAATTGAAGAACCAACTTCTTGAATTTTGCACTGCAGTTTCCAGCAGGTCGGAATCTAATTCCAGAATTCCAACTCAAAAGAAGTATAGTGCTCAAAAGATCTCCAGTTTGATTCATCAAGGATTCAGCCTCCTTTGTAGATTTCCTCACTGCTGCAGATTCACTTAATTTCTTTATTAATTTTGCTAGATGCCCACAGATTTTTTGTACACCTTTAATACCATCCTGCATCTTGATTCTGCACAAAATATGTCTCTGCATTTCAATTCCTAAAGCTTGAAAAGATCATAGGAAGCTAAAACACCATTTGTTTCTGCAAATCCCAAAGTTTCACTTGAACTTCTCACTTGTTTAAATGTTGTATCTGATTTTTGATACACTTTTGGCACAAAATCCTGCATTTCCAAACAGATTTCTACACCTTTCTGCCACTTCTAATTCAGTGGCATTCCTTAACTTCTGTAGTTCAGCTTTTAACAACTCCATTCTCAGCTCTTTTAACCACTTCATAAATTCAATTGCCCATCAGTAGCATTTTAAAACATTTGCACAACAACAACTTCATAACTTGAAACTCATCCCTGTCTTTCCTTATTCTACCTCTACATATTTCCAATCCTACTCTTCAACCAAATTCCATCAGCTACATTCCATTTTCCCATTGGTTTAAAAACTGATGTCCTCTATTTATCCATAGAGAGTAACCTCTTCAATTCCTCAATTGAATTTTTGGAATTCTAGTAAACTGCAACCTTTTAATTCCTGAACAACAATAACCTCTGGATTACATTTTAGAAATCTGGAAAATCAAAATTCTTTTGGTTCCCCATTCCTTAAGCTTCTCCTCTTCCAATCCGCTCATGAGTAATTCACCCTTATTGTATAAGTGGAAATTCGTGCAGCCTATTAGCACTTAGCTAACCAAGTCTCAGAATTCACCAACTCCTTAATTACTGCACATTTTACACATCAAGTATCAATAGGAAAACATTGAGTCATCTGAAACCTTCCATACCTCTGATTTCATCCAAATCCTTGCATTTCAAATAAACAGTTATAGCAAAAATGTCTGATTTCAGAAATTAGATTCTGCAACAAATGATTTCACAATTCCATAATTCCCAATCAACTTGTATTAGGAACTTCCATGACTTCATAACATATGTATCTTCCCCCACACATAAATCTTTGTCCATCTTAGCAATCGAACTCATCAAGGATTCAACCAACACTCTCAATAAAATTATGACAAGCAAAGATAATCAAGGGTTTGAATGCTAGATGAAATGAAAATGTTTCAAGAAAATTGTGGAGAAAGAAATGAAAAATATGATGGAACAAGAATGACAATATCCTTTATTTCCATGCATACATATGCTATTGTGACTTTGAAAAGAAATTAAGCAAGTTCTAGAGTTCAATTGTTGTGAGTGCATGTCACACAAAGAGAAAATAGTGTTTAGGCTTAAAGTGGTCATCTCTAGGTAATTTTTCTTGCAATCAAGCTCAATTAATCAAATTAGAATCCATCACCAAATTAACCAATATCATGTAAGAAAAACATCCAATCATGTCACATGACCTAAAATTGATGATCAAATTTAAGAAGCTTTTACCATCTTAAAAATATTACTTAGAAAATTCTCATGGAAAATTTATTCAAATGACATGCTATGTATACCAAACTAAATGCAAAGTATGGAAGCAAATGTGCAAGTGCAAAGTATGTAACTAAAGAAATGCATAAAAAAAAAATTGATGTTAGCCTTTTTGCATGTCACAAGGCGCTCCAAATTAATTAAAGTTGAAACTCATTAAAATATAGACAAGTGTTGTAGTAACGAGTCCCAAGTCGTATTTTTCCAAGGGTAACTAGCGAGTTGTGTGAGTACTCTAGAGTTGAATCACATGAAATTATTATATCAACAAGGTTCGTATGGCATTTCCACTTGATTCACATCATAAATTGAATTTCTCTAATAAAATCAAGTTTAGAACCAGAGAAGGATTATTCTCTTCTTAACATGATCCAATATCTTCCCATTCATAATTCAATCACAACATAACAATCACCAATCGAACTTGTAGAATCCAAATTTACATTTCATTCACACTCGTAATCAAAGTCAACAATTAAACTCAATTGCTCATTCACAATACATTGTTCAAAGATAAACAATCAAATCCTCGGGTTAAGCTTTCAACGAGTAAACTAAATTACAGTAACAATTAATCTCAAGAGTTCAACCACAGTAATGTTTAACAAAGACACTTCTCAAGAGCTCAAGTTTAATATCCAACATACAAGCAAGTTAACCTTCACAAGATTAATTATATTGAACAAGAAATTTCCAAACTAAGTAACCTAACCTACAAACAAACAGCAAAAGTATCAAATCTAAATCAATTCTAATGAATTAGTAAGATCGGGATTTTAAAGCATGAAATCGAAATCGGAAACACAAGATTCAAACAAAAATGAAATCACAATGTAAAGAATCAGATCTGAAGATCTGAACAGAAGACAATTCAAAGATAAGATAAAGAAAAACAAAACCTAAACATTCCTCATCCGAATCCAAGCTTAAACCTCCACAATCTGCTGTGAAACAGAGGTGAATCAGAAACCTCCCCTCAACACCCAACGAGCAATGTACAAGCTTACAGCTATCACCAGGGATCGCTCACAGTCTTTGGAAACCTCCCCTCAAACTCGCAATCATCTGGCAACCCCAAACAGCCGAAGAACAGTGGATGAATCTGTGGTTTGCAAACCAATCCGATTGATCAGATCAAGCTAGTCTTGCTATGGAATGACGATCGGAAAGATGATCGGAAACTCCAAGAAACCTCCCTCGAAGCTCTGGTGGATGCGAAGATCGCTGATTGAGAAACCTCCCTCTTTTAGAATCGCGGCAGTGAACAAATCCAAAATCGCACCAGAGAAACCTCCCTCTGGCACTCACTGATCTCGGGAGATGGACGCCATCAGCTCGCAATCGCCGCCGATGAAGAAGCTCGCTCTCGGATCTGGAATTGAGGAACGGGAAGCTCGGCATCGCGAAAGAAGGAAGATGAAGGCACTGTAGTCGCGAAAACGCCGAGTCCACTGGGTACTGTAGCTTCTCGGGTTTTTAAATCCTCCTCAGAATCGATCGGATGGCCAAGAATGCTTTGATCTTGATCAACGGTGGAGATATCTCAGATCGGAATAAAAACCTCTGGATCTTCATCAATGGCTCAGATATGCTTCCTCATTAGGTCGGATGAGCTGGATCTTCAACGGATGGCTCAGATCTACTTGATCTTCAATGGACGGTCCAAAACACTCCAAGGCTTGATCGCCTTGTTTAACCCTAGATTTGAGCCCAAGTGTGGTTTGATTTGATCGGGTCCATGACCCTTTTGATGCCTACAAAATAAGAATCAAATATTAGCACCAAATACCATGAAAATTAGCTAATTTGCAATTAGGTCCAAAATCAAATGTAATATTGAGATATGATGCTAATGTGAGATTAAACTATGAATAAACCAATAAAAACTTGCATTATGATTCAAAATAATATAGCCAAAATCATGGTTATCAACGCCCTCTTAATCCTTATATAATAACAAGCACATATACTTAGTATTTATTTCTTTACCTTATCAATGGGTGAGATTTATTCGTTAAATCAATAGGTCCGATGAGTTGAGAAATAGTACTATTTATATGATGTGTTGTTGATTATAGAAGAAATATATGTTCTAATTATTTAGGTTGATGATGCCCCCTTGAGGAGCTTATAAGAATTATCATGTAAACCCTGCAGGTGGACTTAGTCCGGCATGATAATGAAGTTGAGTGGTACTACTCTTGAAATCAGATGTTAATTAATTGAGTTATTAGTAACTCATTTAATTAATGGACATACGATATCTTAAACACGGGGAGATTAACGTACTCATGATAAGAAGGAGCCCATATTGTAATATGGGTTTGGTGCAGTAGTTCACTTATAACCCTTTAGTAGTATGGATTATTATTGATGGACTTGAGTTGGGTGTTCGAGCCGAACACAGGAAGCCCAAGCCCATCAGGAGACCTAAATCAATTCCTCCTCTGGGTCCCTGTTGTAGTCTCTATATAAAGCCTCGTATCCACCCATCCTTAAATTGGTTTGGTTTAACTTAACTTGGTTTGGTTTAACTTGGTTTTGGTTTGGTTTAGAAAGAGAGATTTTTTTTCTTAACAAAATTCTGTTATTTTTATTTCTTTGTAACCAACGGCAAGCCTATAAAAGGGAGTAGGTGGTGGCCCCTAAAACCTAATTTCTAATTCCATAATTCTCTTCTCCCCTTGTGGTCGGCGCCACCTTAACCTCCACCTAGGGTCGACACCACCCTCTCCCTTGCAAAGGGTCGGCGCCCTTTTCCCTTGTGGTCGACGCCACCTTCTCCTCCACCTAGGGTTGGTGCCCCCTTCTTGCTTGCTAGGGGTCGGCACCCCTTCCTTGTAATCCCTTAGTGGGTGACGACTTGAAGAAGTTGGAGAAGAAGAAGAGGAAGAAGAAGAGGAAGAAGAAGAGAAGGAAGAAGATTAGAAGGTGCCCCATCCTAGAGCCTCCTTTTGTAACCGACGGTTTGGAAACTGAGAAGAGAAGGAGGGTGGTGTTGTCTTGGTAGATCATCATCCACACGACGTCCAAGAAGAGGAGAGGAATACGGCAGAAGATCAAGAGCTCTTTGGCTACAAAGAAAGGTACAACTAGTTCTTTAATTCCGCTACGTAACTAGTTTTATTTTCTTTGTATCAATTTTGAATACCAGCACAAGAGGCCAACGATCTTGTACTTCGATCAAGGTGTGCTTTGATCCATCAAGAACTTGCTTGATTGATCAAACATATGTCTGATTGGGCATGCGGGTTGCTAGGGAAAGTTCTGTACTTGTACAAGTTTTGTATAGGGAATTTTAAACAAAACGGAATTCCAGCGCCTTCAGTTAAGAATACCTTCTATTGATCCTTTCTTTATACTCGGGCGGGCTTTCCCCGACCAAACATATATGAGTGTGGGAGAGTTCGCTCAGCCTGCAATTAGCCAGTTATATGTTGAGAATATTATATAAAGCTAAATGCCTTCATGCTCGGGCGAGCTTTGCCTGATCGAACATATATGAACGCAAGAGCGCTTGCTCGGCCTACGGTCGGTCAGTTATATGTTGAGAATATTATATTAGACCAAATACCTTTATGCTCGGCCAGGTTTTGCCTGACCGAACATATACGAGCGTGAGAGTGCTCGCTCATCCTGCTGTCGACCGGTTATATGCTGAGAATATTATATAAGACTAAATGTCTTTATGCCCGGACGGGCTTTGCCCGACCGAACATATATGACCGCAAGAGCATTTACTCGGCCTACGATCGGCCGGTTATATATTGAGAATATTATATAAGGCTAAATGCCTTTATGCTCGGGCAGATTTTGCCCGATCGAACATATACGAGCGCGAGAGCGCTCACTCGGCCTGCGGTTGGCCTGTTATATGCTGAGAATATTATATTAGGCTAAATGTCTTTATGTTCGAGCGGGCTTTGCCCGACTGAATATATACGAGTGCGAGAGCGTTCGCTCAGCCTGCGATCGGCCGGTTATATGTTGAGAATATTATATTAGGCTAAATGCATTTATGCTCGAGTGGACTTTGCCCGATTGGACATATACGAGCACAGGAACGCTTGCTCAGCCTGCGATCGACCGGTTATGTATATCCTCTATTTCTTCTGACTTAACTCCTTCCTTCACTCGCTCAGCCCATCTATCATAACCCACATCAATCAGTGTTGGCTCTAATGAAGTCAATTGGTTGGTATTCAATTTGAGTTTAGTTAGATTCTTTAGAGCTCATATTTTTATTGAATTTCACATTGGTTGTTTCCTTAATTCGTAGTGTAGTTTTATTGTAAACTCTACATCCTCTATTGTTTAGGGTGTACCCTACAAAGCTTATATTATTTACTTTTGAGGTAAATTTTCTTAAGTGTTCTCTTGTGTTTAATATGTAAACCAGACATCCAAATACCTTAAAGTATTTAATCTTTGGTATTTTGTTATAATATAGTTCATAGGAAGTTTTGTTATAATTCTTGTTTATTATTACCCTATTTTGCACATAGCAAGCTATATTTCTCACTTCAGTCTATAGATATTTGGGTAGTTGGTATTCATTCAGCATTATCCTTGTTGCTTCTCATAGTATTCTATTTTTTCTTTCAACTATTCTATTTTGTTGAGGTATTTTAAGACATGAGAATTCTTAATGATACCCATTTTCTAAACAAAATTTAGTGAACCTATGGTTTTTAAATTCTCCACCATTATTACTTTTAATTCATTTGATTTTCAAGTCCTTTTCATTTTCTATTTGTTTGCAAAAGCCACTAAAGGTTTTAAATATTTTATCTTTATTTATTAAGAATTTTACCCAGGTGAACCTAGAATAGTCATCTATTATCACTAAATAATATAGGTTTCCATTGATTGATTTATCCATGAGAGTCAAATAGATCTAGATGTAGTAGTTCAAGTATTGATTTAGTCTGAGTTTGATTAGTTGATTTGTGGGGTGACTTAAATTTTTTCCCCTGTTGGTAAGCATTATAGATTGTTATATCTAAATAAGGTAGTTTTGGTAGTCCTCTAACTAGTCCATTTAATTTACTGAGGTTTCTAAAGTTAGTATGAGATAGTTTTCTACGCCATAGCCAGGTTTCTTCTTTTTGTATCAAATGACACTTAAGTGAGGAGTTGATTAAGTTAATTGTGTAAATATTATTATTCCTAAATCCTTTTAATTTTATTATGGGGTTCTTTATATGTTTAATTAAACATTCAGTGGATGCAAACCTAACCTTATACTCTGAATCACACAATTGACTAATACTGAGTAAGTTGAATTTAAAATTTTTAACAAGTAGTACTTTATGAATAATAAAATTAGACTCTACTTCAATGTTACCTATACCAATTATCTTAAGTTTGTAGTTATTTCCAAGGCATACATGATATCAAGAGTTAAATGAGAAAATGAATCAAGTAAAGTGTCAGGGTAAGAGGGATAGGGAAAAATCCAATTAGGTGAAGGGTGCATGTGTAAGAAACGAAGAAATATATCAAGATCAAATAGCATGTCTCTCGATGCAAATGCAACTCCAGTCTTATAATGATGAGCATCAATCTCACACAAATTATGATAAAATTCAATGTAAAGTGTGGGATTGTATGCATGTTTACAGAGAACTAGACTATCTAAGGAATAATGATGTATGAAATCTATTATATCAAGATAGTAGGTTTGGTAGAAAAGAAGATCAGGGCATCAAGTTTCTACAACTAAGAAGGTTTTATTGCTAAAAGATTGATATAAATCCTCAGTAGAAAACCTTGAGTCCTGGCTGGGATTAGAGGAGCTAGCCTTTTGTATGCAATCTTACAAAGTTTTTTGCTATAATAAAAAATAAATAAAAAAATAAATTGACTTAGCGTAAACAAAAAAAAATAGGGATATTGAAATCATACCGAGGCATGATAGGGTTGAAAAAGGACTCCAAAGAAGGCGATAGGCGGCAGAACAGATCGATAGAGATGAAGGTGGAGAAAGGTTTGGATGAGACAAGCCATCTGCCCGAGTCTTGTTTATATAAAGCATGATTGATCGGCGGATAAAGAGATCAGTCGACTGATCTTTAAAATTGCCAACATCGCGACCAATCAGAAGAAGATCGTTGATTTTTAGTCAACCAAAAAATAAGTTCGGTCAACCAATAAATTGATAATAGGTTAATTTTTTTCGTATTCACTGTGGATGAATTAATGTTATCAGTCGACTGAACCGGGTTTTCAGTCAATCAATAAATTAATGACACATTGATTTTACATATTTCCTGAGGATGAAATTAGGTTATTGGTCGACTGAACTAGATTTTCGGTCAATCGATAAATTAATGATAATTTGACTATTTTGCAATATTTTAGTGGGGTTCGGTCGACTGAACTGAGTGTTCAGTCGACTGATCCATTTTTATTAAACTTTGAAATAAGATTATTGATAACTAGTTTTGATTTCATTAGGTTTGGAATTATTAAGTTGATATTAAATTGGTTTCATCTAATTTTGAGTTGAATTGATTAATTAGATTTTGAATTAATCAGAATTACCATAAAGGATTGATTTGTATATTTATTAATTCGTTATAAGATTAAGTTATTCTAAGTGAAGTTAATAATTAGGTTTATTGATTACAAATTATTTAAAAATTATTTAAGTTTTGATTAAATTGTTTTGATTAAGAAAATTAATTATTGAATTAAGATTAATTAAAGTAATTTATTAATTAAATAAAGTTCAATTAAAGTTATTTATTAATTAATCAAGATAATTTAATAATTAGTTAAAGATTAAATTAATTGATTAGAATTTAATGATTAATTTATTAAATTTATGTGAATTAATGTTAGTTTATTAATTTATTTGAGGAGTTAACAATTAACTTATTAATTTATTTAGATTTGATTAATTGTTAATTTTATTAGTTAATTATTATTTTATTTTATTAAAGTTACTTTTTAAGTTTAGATTAAATTAGTTTGAATTATTAAGAAATTTTAAAAAAAATTGTTTGACCCATGTTAGATTTAAATATAACTTTGGATTCATCAAGAATGATTTTATAAGATAAGTCACAATGGATATCATTAGATTAACCACATCTAAGATAACTTTCCAAAATGACTTTTCTAGATAACTTAATACTAGGTTTTGGTCTAATAGTTCATGTTTGATTGGGTAACCTCAGTGATATCCATTAAGTCTAGGGCACCAGATAGAACACATATGATTCAACTTAGACATGCCTTTGACAGAGTTTCCTTGACGTACTATCATCCCAATTCATTCCAATATTATGTTGTTAAGGCTTGGTAAACCTTTTTATTTCTAACCATCCTAATCTAAGTAGAAAAGTAAATCTAAGTCTAAGCATGTATATTCAATCAATCAAATAGGGTGAACAATATTTCTATTTGCTCCCCCTGAGTTATAGCTTAGATATGGTCTATCTAAGAGATGAATTTGACTCTTGGGAACCAAATATTGATTAGGTTCATTTTGTTTAGTTAAGTATGATTTAGGTACCCATGCTTGGATTTGCTTTCTAATGTTTTGGCTAAGTAAAGGCATGTAAGATTTGTTGGTTGTGTTTGGTTTGTACCCGAGTCCGGATCTGTTGTACATGGCTCGTTGTGATCTAAGTACCATGTTTAGACACTTGGATCTCAAATCAAACTTTTTCAATATTTTCTTGAGTCACTTCACTTGACCTTTCAAGTTGGAATTTTCTTCCTCAAGTTTTGTAACTTGAGTTGAAGTTTCATCTTGAACTTAGTTAGTCGAGTGATTCAAACTAACTTGCTCCTTAAGGTGATTCATTTCCTTAAGTAGTAAGTTATTTTGTTCCTTAGACTTGGTTAATTTTTAAATAAACATTTTATAATTTTAAGTAAACTTAACTTGGAAGAAAAATTTACCATATCGGAATCTTCAAAAATGGATACAGATCAGTGACTTCTCTCGGACTCGATGTCGAATTCAAACTGTTACTCTTCCTCGGACTCTAATTCTTTATTTCTTGCCATAAATGCAAGATGATTCGTGTTCTTCAATTCTTCCGCATCAGATTCCTCAGAAGATGATTCGTCCCAAGTCGCTTGGAGAGCTTTCTTGCTTCTTACGGATTTTGGCTTCCCCTCTTTCCGATTTGGACACTCGTATTTGTAGTGGCCCTTCTTGTTTCATCCATAGCACGTTACTTCTGATTTGTTTTAATTCTGATTTATTGGTACTTTCTTTGTACTTCTTTTGAACTTCCTTTTGGTGAACACTCTTCGGACCATGTTCACCAATTCTTCTTCATTTGTTGAGTCTGAGTCTGGCTCACTTTCAGGTTCACTTTTTATTTTAGATTTTATCTCTTTGCTTAGTCCTGCATACAAGGCAATTCCTTTCTTGGCTTGACTCAAGTTAGACTATTCGTGCAATTCTAATTCACAAAAGAGTTCATCTTACTTAATAATTTAAAGATCCCTAGAGACTTTGTAAATATCTATTATTGATGCCAAAAAAGTGTTTCAAGGGAAGACATTCATGGCATACTTTATTGTGTCATGATTTTCCAGGTGATGTCCGATTAAGTGGAGGCCGTTGAGAATGTTTTTGAGTCGTGCGTAGAGTTCGGTGGTAGTTTCTCCTGGAAGCATCTTGATATTGAATAAGTTATTTAGCAAAAGATCTTTTTTTGTTATCTTGGAGTCGTCTGCCCCTTGTGTAATTTTACTAGGAGATCCCAAAGTTCTTTTGCATTCTTATAGAGTATGACTCGGCTTAATTCCTCCATGGTTAGGCTACACTAGATGGTGTTTATGGCTTTGTAGTTCATTTGTATCTTCTTGATTATTAGGGGAGTCCAGTCTTCAGACTCTATGGGCTTTCTACCTTGCATTGGTGGTGTGTATCCCTTTAGTATTGTAAACCAGAGCTCGATGTCGGATTTAAGGTAACTCTTCATTCTATTCTTTCAGTAATTAAAGTTCTCCCTTGAATAGTGGGGGATGAACTATGTTATAGCCCTCTTGATAGGAGTTCAACCTTCTTGCACAAAAAAAATTAGAAGACTTCTAAGACTTTCGTCTTGGAATTAGCAGTGCGAGATTAAAACATAAAAGAATGTTACTTAAGATTAAAGAAAAATACCTTTAAAGAAAAAGAAACAAATTTTAAAATTTTCTTGAAAACTGTTACGTTACTTTAGAGCAACCTTGCTCTAATACCAATTGAAGAATCGAAAAGATACGGTAGGGGGGAGACTGAATATTGTTAGTTTTAAAAACTTTATCTTTTATCAAAGTAAGCAGCGGAATAGAACAGTAAAGGTAAAGTAAGTGACTCATTTGGTTACTTGGTTTGGAGCCTAAGTTGATTCCTACTTCAAGACCCGTGATCTTTGATCGCACTATTAGTTAATTAACTAATATTTCTCTTTCTGAAAAATCTAGAAAAGAGGTAATGCGTACAAAGAAATTAATACAATAGAATGCAAGCTAAATAGAAATACCAACAATACAACAATGAAGATTGTTGAAGCTTCTTAGTGATGTAGCTTGCACGCTGAGTAGAAGATCAAAAGCAGCATAAGTAGTAATGCAGTAGAACAATGGAATACAGAATTGGTTATTTCAGCTCGGTGCTCGAGGCTTTCTTTTATAAGTGTTGATCGGTCGACTGAAAAATCCTTCGGTAGACTGATCCGTTCAATCAACTGAACCCTCTATTGGTCGACTAAATACTGCATTTTCCTTTGGTGACAAGATCTTATCTTCACATAATTAAGAACATTAATTGTTCGATCGACCGATCACCTTGTTCAGTCGACCGATCCCTCAAACTGCCTTCTTCACTGTGATCCAAATCTACTTTATCATTAATGTTATTTAATGTTCTGTCGACTGATCCTTGGGTTCGATCGACCGATCTGCATTGATTCTAAGTTTGTTGAGATTTGATCTGCTAGGTTGTTTATCAAAATAGGTTCAGTCGATCGATCCTTAGGTCAGTCGATCGATCCACCTTGAATACCAAATGTGTTATGTTGGTGCGGGAAGCATCCGACGATCGAATCAGTGTTTTGATAATGGAAAAGGATTCAAAGTTAAGGTTATGTTGTGATCTAACAGTTTGAATGAGCTTGCAGGAAAGTCCTAAGTGTACTTAGGCAAAAGTCCTAACTGAGGTTAGGCAGGTGGAAAACCCGACGGGGTGGTAACCCTAGGTCATAGGGGGTGGTAACCCTATGCGGAAAGTCTTAGTGGGTCGAGGGTTTCAGGCAAAAGTCCTAGGGGGTGGTAACCCTAGCTGGAAAGTCCTGGTGTCGCGAACCAGGTGGAAGACTTGACCGGTCGGGAAGCGGGCGCCCAGCAGAAAGTCCGGAAGCATCGAGCACTGAGGAAAAGTCCAGTCAATCTGAAGGATCACACTGGCAACAGGTAACTCTCCTGAGTGAAGTAGGTGAGGACGCGCTCCCCGCAGAGGGAACAGTAGGCGTCGGGTCGACCTAGGGTTTCCGGTTTGGAAATATGAAATCATACCCGGACAGTCCGTTGACTGTCAATATTTCCTTAAATATACCTATTCTGTGTTAACTTTGTTTTGCAGGGTATGTGTTTGGGACTAACACATTTTTCAGGAACAAAGAAGCAACTCACACCTCGGATGAACAGTGTCCGAGGCGCCTCCATGGAGCTTAGAGGCGTCTTGGGTGCGAGCCGAAGCCAACTGTCCAGAGGAGCTAGAGGCGCCTTCACGGGGACTAAAGGCGCCTTGGACCGCGGCTTGGAGGCGTCTTGGAGTGGCGTTGGAGGCGCCTTTAGGAGGATAATGAGCAACGGTCAATGCTTGATCGACAGCAGATTAATCGGGATAAAACCTTGGGTTGGAGGTGCCTTAGAGCTTAATGAAGGTGTCTTGAACACCCTTTATAAGGGGGTCTCGACCAACAGTCTAGGATATCTTCTTCCAAGCGATCCTTCTGCCACAAACTGCTAATGAGACAATCCCGAAGTGCTGCAACGAGATCCTGACAACCCGAAGCTTCGAAATTACACATTCTTGTTGTCGGTATACTCTTTCAATTCAAATAGATTGTAATAATTCTGTAAACATTATTCAAGCTTATAGTTGTTGCCCACCGGAAGCGATCAACGATCGCGGGCCTTGAAGTAGGAGTCGTCACAGGCTCCGAACCAAGTAACTCCTCGTGTTTGATTATGTTCTTTTAATTTCCGCTGCATTTATTACTCGGGTTTTACTATTCCGAATCGATAAATAGCCACGAGCGCTATTCACCCCCCCCCCCTCCCTCTAGCGCTTCTCGATCCAACATGTTATGCTTTGCTCGACCATACTCCATGTCATGTCAGCTTGATTCGGGCGACCGATCCTCCATTTGGTTCACCGATCCACCTAGATTCTTCAAAACAGAGTCATCTTGCATAATAGTATAAAATATCTTTACAACACATAGTATAGTAGTAATGCATAAATAAGAAAAGACAGTAAGACCTATCTTGATCTTAACTTAAAAACTTACTGATTTCTTCAGTTGGATCAGAGACCTAGGGTTTGTTCCTTCCCAGAACACGACCTCCCCATCGCTCTACTCTAGTTGTTTATCTCAACAAACCTGCCAAATATCGGGTCCTCCAAACCTATTTGGACTTTGGCTTATCATCGGATCAATTCACCAGGGCTTCCTCTAGATATCAAGTCCTCCAGACCTATCGACTACAACTACCGGATGTCAAGTCCTCGACCCATCTAGACTTCTTGTCTGGCTTCCACGATCTGCGAAGACTTTCCTGCCTAGCCATGACTATGGCTTTTACCGGTTGAGTAAATAGCCTACACATTTAGTCATTTTGTCAGATCATAACAAAACTTAAATTGAACCTTTGACAACATCAAAACTTAAGTTCGACTCTGGTGCACCTTGCACCAACACTTATTCCTTGAGTATTCCAACTCAGGTAGATTTTTATGCCTTTTATGCGACTCATGGTAGCAAAAGACGATTCGCTTATACCAGTGCCTTGGCAAACTCATTCCCAAACTAACACGGAAGAGGTAAATTATGGATGACTATTAACCTTGAGCAGTTGAATAGTGTATGGAGGAGGGCAGACACCCGACAATTAAACGCCCACAATGCTTACCAGCTAGTGTTCTGCTCTACACACTCATCACAAATCATCATGATGTAACGTAAAGCACCGACACCTTGTACTTCAACAGATGCTCCTTGTAGTCCTGGAATTTTTCTAAATTGTTCCTCAACACTTACATCAGGCTTAATTTGTTTGTATCGACCAGAGATGTTCTTCCTTAGCATTGACTGAGAGATAATATTACACGCTCCAAAATAAAGACGTGGTAAATTGTATACCACAACATCGACTTGTTCCAAAATTTCAAACAACCCACTGAAACATGGTGTCCACTTATGCTTTTTGCCAAAAACACAAGTCCTTTTATTGAAGATGCCCCCAAAAAATACATGATTGGCTATGGGAAATTCAATATTCCTCTACCAACCTGCATTACTCTTCCATCAACTCCGGTGGTATGTTATAGTTGTCTGCTTTTCTGAGCCAACTCTGCTTCTCATTGACCGAGACAAAACAAATAACTCTCTGCTAATTTGTAAATGAGTTAATTTTTTATGAACCGTCTGTTTTCAGGTTTGTGAGATTTGTTTTCAGGAACAAGAATTTGTGAGTCTAAACCAAATAGTTTAGTCCCATAAAAAATTCCACATTGCCACCCATTTGTATTACCTGTTTAACTGAGTGATGTGGTTAGATGAATTGGGCGCTATAGGTTCTCTCATTATTCCGTCTTCCATAAAGCATTAATAATAGACAAGTTAAGAACTCTCCGTCCATTTGGCTAAAGAGTTATGTCTCATTATTCCGTCTTCCAAAGGCCTTAATATAAATATTTTCCACTTGTCTTTTGTAGCTAAGTCCAATCCATGAAGATGCATACAATGCAATGTATGCATCACAAACAAGCTGTAGATGTGACAAACTATGCAGCTAGAGGACTGAACCCATCGAAAACTATTGATTTGGTTGGCTAAAGAATATTTCTAATATTGATTGCTGGGTATATTAGTTGATTGATAAAATTAGGATGATAAAAACTTGACCTTATGCATTTCTGTAACCTTCTGTGCTGTATTGGTTCAAAGGAGATTAGCGCTTAGCCTAAGCAGTCATGGGCCCAAGAATTGGCATTCCTATACAAGACGTGTACTTGCTTAACCTTTTTGTGTTCTAGCATTAGGGTCAATTATTAGGAACATTTTGCTAATGGAACATTGGGAACTTGGGGTTTTGTGACTGTTAAACGGACAAAGAGCACTATTTCCTATGGTATACCAAGACAAATGTAGTGGGTTTTGTAAGACCATGGAAGCACTCAAACAACTCATACTTCAATGTGGCTACCCTCTCTATATGCCAAAATGGCGACAGAAAATGAATTTCGTCATAATCGAGATAAATACCTTATTATTCCCAAGATTGGTAGTCATCTATGATTTATCTTCTCTGTATTAATCTTAGGATGAATTGATAAAAATATTAAGGACGAACGTATTTTATAATGACAAACTATCTATACATGAAATATACAGATGATACAATTGGAGTTTCACCGCCACCATGTAGCAGTGGTGCCAACTAGGCATGGCCAGCTGAAGATTTTGGCTGTTCTTGCCAGCAGTGATAGATAAAATAACGCTTCCCTAGGCTGCATCGTAGGCGTTGTCAACATTTGGCTTCTATCATGCATGGCTGGCCTTTAAACTTAGATTTATAATCAAAGATTGTCTTCCAACTAATTTGTGTTCAAAATCATGCATAAGCTGAAGCCTTAGTGGTTTCTCTCCGTTAACCTACCTCTTACTGGTGCTGCATGATTGCCACATGCGTACGCTCATGATTTCATCTTTGCACACTGTAGTACCCTCCAACACATGCCATAAACTCGAATCACATGTCAAAGACTACCAAATCGAGTTCATCCAACTGGTTGGGTGCATGCTAAATTTCAACCTGCCAGTCCCAGAGGACCCTCCATGTGGGCCTTCAATCATTTGGATTGTAGCCATGCCATCATTCGTCTGTTGTTAGTCATTTATTACATCAGCTAATCAGAGGAAATTATGTCGACACATCTCATCTGCTTGGGTTAACAGTTCAGTTGTCGCCTGGCTTATAGCTGCATGTCGTACAGAAACGCCATCCCATAGAGTCAATTGAACAAGAAAATCTCCCGTCATCCCCTTATAGCTGCATGCTTCTGTTTATCCGCTCGTCTTGTTTGTCAAAGGAGGGCACAAGAGAGATTGAAGCGAGTATAAGAACAATGGCTGTAGGAGGCCATGCAGAGGTGTGGTTAGTGGGCCGTAAGCCGCCTTTGTCTGCCCTGCACATACAGACGCGGAATTACACCTTCCTAATTTATCTATTACACCTTCCTAATTTATCTCTGGCTATAGAGTTAAGCTTGTTAGGCGTCGCATATACTATGAAATATATGAGAACATTGATGATAATTCTTATAAAACCTAAGTCGTATAGATTCTAAGAAAATCGTATAAGAATTTACATATAGGAAATATAAAAATATATAAGTATGAATTTTCGTTTCATCAATTAAAAATGGTATAAGGAAAATAAATACATAAACATAATAGACAAGGAACATGATTGAAGAGTCATATCCTTGTCTCCCTGTGGAAGAACATGTAAGAAAGAAAAAAGGAAGGTCTTCCAAAGGGCTTAGGGGTGACGGCGCCGAAAAGCTTTAGGTCAATGGAGAACCAAAAGCTCTATCAAGATTATTACCTAAGTCCTTGAAGACCAACCCTATATATAGTGGACATCTATTATCAATCCATAGATGATAATAGATGCGGAATTATAAGTTCATATATGTATACTGAACATCTATTATCAACATATAAATGATAATAGATGCGGGACTAAATGTTTTACACATACAAGGTCTACATCCAACATCCGAATTCAATAAGCCTAAGTTAGATCACTTTAAAGGGTTCATATCGTATTCACATATGCAACTTATAAATAAGTCCACCTAATAAGGATAATTATATCCAACAATCTTCCACTTGAGCTATATGTGAGTTGTATGTGAAATACAAGTAAAGCTTTAGTTGATATCAAACATTATGGGTATAAAATATCCCTATAAATAATCTAATCCATTTGCTTCATTGGTATAGGACTAAAGAGGTTATAGCTACTGTATATAATCGTAACAAGCCCCAACAGTAATCATAATATCAATGTCATTAATGACATAGATCAAGATGTAGATGTGTAGAGTGAAAATTACATGAAATATGATAAGTACATATCAATTTTTAATTGGTCCTAAGTTGACCTCAAAAGAGGTCAGATCATATTTGTAAAATACTTTATGCTAAACTGTAATAACAAATCATGATCCAAACTGTATGATTCCAAAAGGAATCTATATCTTATTTACAACACCAAATGCTAAATAGCAACAGTAAATAATGATATTATAGTTAGAGTGTCGAACAAACATATAAATTCTCATTAATGTTTTGAACTTTAAGTATGTACAATAATCAAAACAAATGTTTGTCTTTATTAATCAACATAGAGCAATAAATATAGTACTCCTAGTAGATGAGTTCTTCTTCCATAAGAAGGACTCTCATATCAACAACATACGGATGAAACACCTTAAGCACCAAGTCTTTGGTGAGTAGATCGGCCAACATGGAATCTGTACTGATGTGCTCAACCATAATTTGACTACTCTGAACTCTTTCTTTAACCGCTAGAAACTTGATGTCGATGTGTTTAGACTTCAATGAACTGTAGTTGTTCTTGACATAAAGTTCTACGACTTTATTATCACAGTGAATCCTCAATGGCCTGTCAATGTCATCAACGATCTGTAATGCTATGATGAAGTTCCGCAACCAAATCCCATGATTGGACGCTTCATAGCATGTTATCAACTCTGTCTCCATAGTAGAAGTGGCTATTAGTGTATGCTTAACACTCTTCCAAGATATAGCCCCTCCAGCAAGCGTGAAGATATAGCTCGAAGTGGACCTCCTGTTATTCAAGCATCCAGCAAAATCAGAGTCTGAATATCCAATCACCTCCAAGTGATCTGATCTTGATACGTGAGCATATATCCTTTAGTTCTTTGCAAATACTGCATCACTCTCTTTACCGCTTTCCAGTGTGACAGTCCTGGGTTACTAACATATCTGTCTAACATTTCCACTATAAATGTTATATCTGGTCGAGTACAAACTTGTGCATATATAAGACTTCCCACTGTTGATGCATATAAGAATTACTCCATCTTCTTTATTTTAAGTTCAAGCCTTGGACACTGCTGCAAGCTGAACTTGTTACCTCTTGACACAGGCATGTCACTAAGTATACAGTTCTGCATACCATACCTTATAAGCACTTTTTCAATATAGGCCTGTTGTGAAATCTAAGAATGTCTCTTGAATGATCACGATAGATCTGTATGCCTAAAACAAAGGATGCTTCACCAAGATCTTTCATTTCAAAATTACCAGATAGAAATGATTTGGTTTGATGCAGCATACCATTATTATTGCTCGCAAGTAATATATCATCCACAAACAAAACAAGTATAACAAACTTGCTACCACTGAACTTGACATATATGCACTGATCAACGGAGTTCTCTTTAAATCCAAATGAGGTAACCACTTGATCAAATTTCCAATATCACTGACGGGATGTCTGTTTAAAATCATAAATAGACTTCTTTAATCTACATACTAGGTGCTTTGAGTCTTTAAACTCAAAGTTCTCTAGTTACACCATATATATAGAATATTCTATGTCTCCATTGAGAAATGAAATCTTTACGTCCATTTGATGTAACTCCAAATCATAATGATCTACAAGTGCCATGATTACCCTAAGGGAGTCTTTCGTCGACATGGGTGAGAAAGTCTCTTTGTAATCAATGTTTTCTTTCGGAGTGAATCCCTTGGCAACAAGATGAGTCTTATACTTTTTGACATTGCCCCTTGGATTCCACTTGGTTTTAAATATCCATTTACAGCCAACGGGTTTCTTTCCTTCAGGCAATTCGACAAGTTCTCAAACGTCTTTGTTTGTCATAGACTTCAACTCTTCTTGCATGACGTTAATCCACCTTTCATGGTTAGAGTATTGTTTGACCTTTTGGAAAGATGTAGGATCACTCTCCAGCCCTATGTCAAAATCCTGCTCTTGGAGATAAACATAATCACGAGAATTCGTAGTTCTCCGTTCTTTTGTGGATTGCCTTAAAGGCACTTATGTTTGAGGTGGCTGAGGTAATTGCTCATCAATATGAGGTAATACTTCAATTTCAGTGGCAGGTTCCTCCAATTGCATTGGAGATGTCATGAGAATATCTTGGTTTACTACACTCACTGGATGTATGATGCCCATAATGTGCGGTATGATAATCATACCGCTACTGATCGCATTAGTAGTAACCACAGGAAGATCGCCAATGCTTTCCTTAAAAGATACTTCCCTGATTTTATTACTCTCACTGTCCTCAATGAAGTTGACATTTCTTGTTTCGAAGAAAGATCTATTAGAGGGATTATAAAATTTATACCCTCTTGACTTCTCAGAGTATCCTACAAAATTACACCTAACCATTTTTTAGTCCAGTTTCCTTTCATTAGGCTTGTAAGGCCTAGCTTCAGCTAGACAACCCCAGACGTGTAAGTGTCTAATGTTAGGCTTCTTACCCATCCACATCTCAAATATGGTTTTAGTTACTGCCTTACTAGGTATTCCATTGAGTAGATAAACTATAGTCTTAAGTACTTCACCCCACAAGGACTCTGGTAGAGAAGTGAAAGTCATCATACTTCTTACCATGTCTTTTAGGGTTCAATGGCGACGCTCAACTACACCATTCTGATTGGGTGTTTCAGGCATGGTATGCTGAGTCACAATTCCACACTCAGTAAGGTAATTTGCAAAAGGTCTTGGACGTTGTTCACCTGATCCATCATATCGACCGTAATACTCACCTCCACGGTTGGATCGGACAGTTTTAATTTTCTTACCTAGTTGAAGTTCAACTTCGGCTTTGAAAATTTTAAACATATCCAAAGATTACAATTTCTCATGAATAAGGTACAAATAGCCAAATCTGGAATAGTCATCTATGAAGCTAATAAAATATGTGTGTCCATTCCAAGATGCCTTAGAGAATGGTCCACAAATATCCGTATGTATTAGTTCCAAAACATCACTACAACGGCTAGCCCCCTTATACCTTTTGTTAGTAGTCTTCCCCTTGATACACTCTATGCAAACATCAAAGTCTGACATGTCAAAGGAATCGAGAATTCCATGTGACATTAACCTTTCTAGTCGTTGTTTGGATAGATATCCTAAACGCCTATGCCACAACATGGAAGAATTTGCGTCAGTCAATTTACGTTTCGTACCTATACTATGCATTATTACATTGTCAACTATAGGAATAAAGATGTTCAATTTATAAAGATTATCAACCAAGGAACCATTGTCGACCAACATTGAATTAAAGAAAATACTAAAAATTTCATTTCTAAATGAACAAGAATAACCTGATTTGTCCAAACAAGAAATTGAAATTAAATTCTATTGGAAAGACGGTACAATAAATGTATTTTCTAAATCCATAAAAACATTAGTTCCTAAACAAAGCCTAAAAAAAAACCAATCGACTCATCTTTAGCCTTCTTTCCATTTTCTGTATAGATAGATGTATCTTTCACCATCAAGCGGAAGTCGGCTCTTGAAACAACCTTGCATAGTGACACTTATGTGAGTAGTAGCACCGATATCTATCCACCAAGTATCAATAGATACTATAGCTAAATTAACTTCCGAACTAACAAAATTTTGAAAACTCCCAAAATCTACAGTCTGCTTTCCTTTTCCTTTATTGATCCTCTTTCTCTTCTTTCTTGAACCTTAAGATGTAGATGCTAGGTGAGCACTTTCAAGTATCTCAAGCCTCAATCTCTCCCCTATGTTTCCTTTTCTAGTATACTGCATGGTTACCAACTTCATAAGAAGTGTAGTAGTGTCGGCCTTTTCATTTGAGGTGAATCGGTCTGCCAACTGGTTTAGAAAACTCCTAGTATCTTCTCTCTCAGTTATCGAGCCCTTTATTGGTGCCGATATGGAAAGCTTCATGATACTCAGACACATGCGATTTGATTTCTCTCACATCTAAAATTCAGCCCTCTGCTCTATAGTGTTAGCACTGGTAAGAGGTGCGGGATAATCATTAATTCTTTAATGCATAATCTAAGATTATGCAGTCTAAGACTACGGTCACTTATTCTTTCCATTCAGGAAAATTTAAATCAATTAGTGTTAGAATGTTATTAATACTAGCAGTTACAGATTACACTGAAATTTAAGAAAGAAATTTATTTAAGCTCATGATTTAATTAAAGCCAAGAACATATAAGTAATATATAAAATTATGCAAATAAAATAAAATTTTTAAATGCATATAAATGGACACTTTATGAGATATCAAGTATAACATAATATGTCTTCCTTTGGGCCGACACATTATTTGTTAGTGATACTTTCTAATATAACTCAAACTTTAATTGACCACACAATTAGGGGTGAGCATTCGGTTAATTCGGTCCATAAATTAACCGAATTAACCGAAAATAGATTTAGTATTGGCTAACCAAATCAAATCAAAGTTTTACTAAAACTGAATTAACGGAATTAGTTATTTCAATTAACACCGAATTAACTAAATTTGTTTAAAATAACAATAAAAAGAATTTATATAAAATTAATATCAAATTAACCGAATTAACCGAATGCTCACCCCTGCACACAATGTGTCTTCCTTTGGACCGACCTATTGTGCACATAATATGATACTCTATTTGAGTTATAGTTTGGTTCATAGCTCATAACAACCTTAATCGATCACATAATAGTTTTCTCTTATATGATTTTCGATGATTAAAAATTTATATTAACTAGAAAACACTTGATCTAGCGTACAAACAATAAATCGACGAAAAACTTAAACATCATTGCCAATGAATACAATGAAACAGAATCTTGGCTCTTATACCAATTGATAATTTTTGTAAAACCTAAGCCGCATGAATTCTAAAAACCGTATAAGAATTTACATATAGAAAATACAAGAACATATGAGCATGGATCTTCGTTTCATCAATTGAACATAGCATAAGAAAAATAAATACATAAACATAATAGATAAGGAACTTAAATAATCTTTGTGGAAGAAAATGCAGCGGAAAGAAAAAGGAAGGTTAGGTCAATGGGGAACCAAAAGCTCTATCAAGATTATTACCCAAGTCCTTGTAGACCAATCCTATATATAGTGGACATCTATTATCAGCCCATAGATGATAATAGATGTGAGACTATAAGTCTATATATATACTGAACATCTATTATCAGTATATAGATGATAATAGATGCGGGACTAAATGTTTTACACATACAAGGTGTACATCCAACAACCGAATCCAATAAACCTAAGTTAGATCACTTTAAAGGGTTTAGATTGTATTCACATATGTAATTTATAAATAAACCCACCTAATAAGAATAATTATATCTAACAATTAAATATTTCATTTTAAAGGTATCTTATATGTGATCACTCCCTTTTTTTAACCTGTTTTTTTTTTACCTTCACCAAGATGTTATCCGTTTAACTATATGCTTCTGTCTTTGTTTTTAGTTTTGGGATAGTATTGAGTGTGAGAGCACTTTTCAATTGACAACTATATGAATTTCAAAAAATGAAAAAAAAAAATATGAATGCAATATAGTTTTCATTTGACAACTATATGAGGTGGTGTCGACAACTATAGTTTTCATTTGACAACTATATGAATTTCAATCCCTAGCTTTAGATGCGAAATCTTCTACTGAATTGTCATTAAACAAGCATGAGGTGGTGTTGCAATAAATTTTGGAGTCGATTTTTAACGTGTGTGGAATCCATCGTGGCCACCTGCTCGTGTTACAATAAGTTTTGGAATGGATTTTTTGTGTGTGGAATGCATCTCGATCACCTGATCCTTATGCAAAGGGTTACTGTGTTAGATGAAGTTCTCAAGTTCCCACGATTTATCTTCCTTCTAAATTGCATAGAATAATTTTGAAAAGACCTTTTTGAGATGTGGATTATCACCTTTTTGCTTCAATTAGAACAAGTAAAGTATTGATGCAAAAACTAATATCAAGTGATGTATGGATCAAATACTCATCAGATCAAGGACAAAATGGTTTTTTTTAAAAAAAATAGTAAACAGACAAGATGTTCTCACCGGTATTTTATTTTACTTTATTTTATTTGATCGGGAGATCATTCCTACTCCTATGTAGGAAGATTTGCTAAATCCAAATAGAGGTTTTGGCAGAATGAACCAATTCTTTATTTGATAAAGAAGTAGCAACTTTCAGCAAGGGCATATTAAATCTGCGGCAACAAATTTATGTTTGCGCACATTCCCGTCCCTATGCATGTCATCGACAAGCCATGACATTGTTGGTCCAACTTTAAGATAAACTCGTCTACACCTAATGGCTAATGCACAACACCTTCCTGGATTGCCCTCTTTCGAGGGTCAAACTAAATCATCATACCTTCAAAACCTAAAATCATCTCTGCCCTGCCCTGCCACATAATTGGGTCGAAACTATTTCAAGATTTAGAGATTCAGATATTTACAACCAACAATTTTAATTTATTTTAATGATTGATGAAAATTTTTTATAACATCGAATCACCTTTAAAATTAATGGGCGTAAATTAAAAAGGTCTATTATGCCAATTAAAACAAAACAGCGAAGTCGCGTCGGTAGCGTTTTTGCTATTGTCATCCGGCTCGTAGTGAAAGTCCAACTCATACTGCAACTTGAACCTACTCTCTAACCGACACCCAAACCGACGAGTGGGGCACATGCGCTCATTCGGGTAAGTCGTCGGGTAACTAACCGGTGGAAGTAGGTCGAACTGAAGTTAGCAAAGGGAACTATCACGTTCCCCGTCCAAATAATTAAAACTACGACAGCTCGAGTCGCCCATTTAAGACGGCGACAAGCGTTCTCGATCGGAGACTGAGCTACAAATGTTGCCTCTGCTTCACGAGGAAGTTCCGGTGGTGCGAGGCGGAGCCGCCGGCGGACGTGAGGGCAAACAATTTTAAATTGGCTTGTTGCATGTGTTTTGTCATTGAAGCAATACCAACGTTACTTTATTTAATAAAATTTTAATTGCATTGTCCAAGAGAATTGGATAATGGTTTACGCATGTTTCTAGAGGATGATATTTGTTTTAAAAATTAATAAATCAGTTATTAAATCGAATTAATCAATTTTATATAGATTAAGTTTATTCGATTTTGATGATAAAATTGGATGGATTCGCATAATTCCAACTAATGTTTAATAAGGTAAAATCCAGCAAAATATATACACATTATGTAAGTAATTAAAAGGTTGTAATATGGGATAATTCCAATTCCTTCGAGTAGAAGGAAAGCACATATTCGAATCTATACTGGTTATTCTTGCACAAATATAATGAGATGAACAGTAAAAATTCTTGAATAACTTTCTAGTAAAAATATCAAAAATAATAATAATAATAATTCTTCCATTTAACTAAAAGCAAAAATATGTTGTCCTCCGAGACTCGGTACGATGATAAACAGTAGGACAAATTCCATATAATGATAGTTCGATTTTTAGACAAGGCACATTTATACTAGTGGTACTTGAAGCTTTCATGATGTTGGGTCGTCTAGATTAAAAAAATAATAATATATTAACTACAATTGATCCATAAAATAGAAGTTGGAGGGACAAATAAAGTTAAGCATTCGTTAATACACAAGTGATTACAGAACTGAGTGGGCCTAGGAGCTATATAGTTAGATAGGAAATTGAATAATTAGTTTAAAATCAAATCGACTGAATTAATTTAACCGAAACCAAACAAATTAAATTTTTTAAATTTTTTTAATAATCATAATTTTTTTTTCCAATTTAACTTTTAAGCCGTAACTTTGAGAACATGTGCTTGCTTTGAGAACGTGATTTCATACCGATTAATTTTGTGTAACGGGAGGAAAAAAAGTTAACTCACTGTAACAGGAAGGTAGAGGAATATACAAAGTCAACATACCCTAAATTAAAGAAGAGGTATGCACAGAAAGGTAAAAATTGCATAGATGAGATCTTCTTGTAAATTAAAATGGTGCACAAGTAAGCCCTTGGGTCTCCACCCTAATATAGGGATAACAACTACATTAAAGCAAAGTAAGCAATACTAACCAAACCAAATTGAACAATATTTTCTCATATCACTTAATAAAATATTAGTTTTTCAATTAATTAGGTTTGATTTTAAAATTTACAAATAAGTTAAACCAATTAAATCAAAACTTAATCATTTAACTATTACCAACCTAAATAAGTCAATATCAATATGTCATTAATCGACTAATCAATTAATTTGATAACCGATCAAATTAATCGATTTTATATCGATTTGATTTATTCAATTTTGACGGCAAAGTTCTGTTAGTTTGATTTAGCATAATTTCAATTGATGTTCAGTATAAAATCAATGAAATAAATATATATTTTTTAAGTAATTATATACAAGAACTTGTCATAAAGTCTTCTTTTATCAGGGTTGCAATACTTAACCTGCACCTATTATTATTGTACAAATATACTGAGATGAGTAGTAAGAATGAACATGTTTCAAGAATATTTTAGTAAAAATATCAAGAAAAATTTCAACTTTTTTTCCATTTAGTTAAAAGAAACAATATATTGCCCTTGAGATTCGGTATGATGATAAAGAGTTGGATAAACTTTCATATAATGAGAGTTTGATTTTCACATAGGGCATATTTATTTCTGTGGTGCTCACATCACTGGTGATACTTGGTCGGCTGTCAAGATCCATCTGTATTTTCTAAATTTATCTTGATAATTGGTGAAAAAATTTCATAAGATTGTGTAAATCACTTTCAAAATTAATCGATTCAAAATGTTAGATATTTAAATTACTATAAACAAATAAATAAAAGCAACAATATGTCAACTACAACTCATCATAAAGCATAAGTTGAAGGCATAAATAAGGTCCAACTTTTGTCACTCTACCGAATAGAGTGACATGCCTAGGACCAACATAGCTAGATAGGACTGAGCAATCGATTTAAAATCGAACCAACTAAATCAATTTAATCAAACCTGAAAAAAATAAAATTTTTAAACTTCAACTTGTAAGTCGGCAATTCTAAGAATGTGAGTTTACTTATCATTGCTAGAGGCCACTTTGAGAATGTGGTATCGTTGAAAATCATGCGAAACATAAGTTGAATACTATCCCTCATCCAAATCCCTAATAATATTTCATTGGTTTATTCGATTTAATCGAATTAAGGGTTTTAAAATTGAGATCGAACCAAATTAAATTTAAATAATTGATATTTTTTAATAAAAATTTTGATTTTCCTAAATAACATAATCAAACTTTTAAATTCGATCAGTTCGGTAGATTAATTCAATTTAATTAAATTTTTACTCACCTCTATGATCAATGAAGAAAGAAAGATAAAATCATATAACTTGGAGCGGAAAATACAAACTAAACATACCCTTAAATAAAACAAGATGTAATAATTACATGCATGAGAGTTTCCTTTGTATCAAAATGATCCACCAGTATGCATGCCTTTGGTTCTCCACAGTAATCGAACCTGAAAAAATTAAAATTTTTAAACTTCAACTTGTAAGTCGGCGATTCTAAGAATGTGAGTTTGCTTATCATTGCTAGTGGCCACTTTGAGAATGTGGTATCGTTGAAAATCATGCGAAACATAAGTTGGATACTATTCCTCATCCAAAACCCTAATAATATTTCATTGGTTTATTCGATTTAACCGAATTAAGGGTTTTAAAATTGAGATCGAACGAAATTAAATTAATTAAAATAATTGATATTTTTAATAAAAAAATTGATTTTCCTAAATAACATAATCAAACTTTTAAATTCGACCAGTTCGGTGGATTAATTCGATTTAATTAAATTTTTACTCACCTCTTTGATCAAGGAAGAAAGATAAAATACATGGAGCGGAGGAAAATACAAATTAAACATACCCTTAAATAAAACAAGATGTAATAATTACATGGATGAGATTTTCCTTTTGTATCAAAATGGTCCACTGCATGCCTTTGATTCTCCGCAGTAATAAAGGTATAGCAACTGCATTATGCAAAGTAACAGTAATAACCCAAAAAATTGAATAATACTTTCTCATATAACTTAATAAAATATCAATTTTTTAAATTTATTAAGTTTGATTTTAATTTTAAAATTCGTAAATTGATTAAACCGTTTAAATTAAAATTTCATCAGTCAACTATTATTTGTAAACAGTCGCTGATGTGAATTGGATCAACGTAAACAATTTAATATCAAGAAATTGATGATATTATCAATCAACTAATTTGTTAATTTGACAACTGATCGAATTAACCGTTTATATCGGTTTGATTTATTCTTATTTTGATGACAAAATTCAATGGGTTCGATTTGACATAATTCCATTTGACCCAACAAAATAAATACATATTGTTTAAGTAATTAAACACAATAAATTGTCGTTGAGTAGTTCTGTTATCAAAGTTGTAACTAATTCCAATTCCTTCAAGTCTCAATTGATTGGTGAGAAAAGCACATATTCGAACATACTATACTGAGATGAATAGTGGGAATAAACATGTTCTTAAGGAATTTTCTAGTAAAAATATTAAGAAAAATTTCAACTTCCTATCTATTTAGCTAAAAGCAAAAATATGTTACTACCATGATGTTCAAATCTTTCGTGATAATGGGTCATCCGTCATGATTCATCTGGTTTTCTCGAAGTTATTCTAGCGGTCAATGGAAAATTTTCATAAGATCGTACAAATAATTTTCAAGATTAATCAGTTTGAAGAGTTGGATATCTAAATTATTAAAAAAAATAACAATATGTTAACTACAACTCATCCATAAAATAGAAGTTGGAGGCATAAATAAAATCAAACTTTTGTCAATGCATAGTTGGAACAGGATGGCAGTCCCATGAGCTACATAGTTGAATAGAGTACTTGGGCAATCGGTTCAAAATCGAACCGATCGAACCCATTTAACCGAAATCAAATAGACTGAACTTTTTAAACTTTTCAATAATAATTCATTTATTTTCGATTTCAACTTTTAAGTTGATAAATTTGAGAACGTGTGCTTGCTTATTATTGTTAGTGGAAAATTTGAGAATATGGTATCATTGGAGATCAAGTAAAATCATCAGTTGGATACTACCTCTCATCCAAATCTCTAATCAAAATAATTGATATTTTTTTAACAAAAAATGAATTTGTTAAATAACTGAATCAAACTTTTACACTTGATTAGTTCGGTCAATTCGATTGATGAATTTGATTAATCAAACTTTTATTCACCACCATATAGTTGAGGAAAAATAATGGTCAAATCAGTGTAACTTAAAGTACAGAAAGATATAAATTCAACAAACTATGAAATAAAGGAAGATGTAAAAACTACATGGACAAGATTTTCTTTGAATCAAAATGGTACACACCTAAGCCACAGGGTCTCCAAAGTAATAGAGGGATAACAATTATATTAAAGCAAAGTGAAAATACTGACCTAAAAAAATTAAACAATATTTTCTCATATCATTTGATAAAATATTAATTTTTTCAATTTATTCAGTTCAATCTTAATTTTAGAATTCACAATTCAACTAAATTGATTAAATCAAAACTTCCTATTACTATTTATAAATATTCGATTGATGAATCAAATCAACATAAATAACTCAAAATCAATCAATTGATAATATCATACTCATCAAATTAATTAATTTTTTTTTCAAATTTTACAGCAAATGATCGATGGATTTGATTTGGCATAATTCCAACTGATGTTCTAATTTCTATTCCTTCAAGTCCCAATTAATTGGCAGGAAAGTGCATACTTGGAAAGTCTGTGGCTTTCTCAATCACCATATATAAATTATTTTATGATTCTTCATTTGTTTCTTTAATTAAGATAACTAAAAATTATAATGCCCTTTCACTAGTTAGAATCTGAGTTTTTTATATTATATTTTGATCCTCCATGGGGACTATAAGCTATTTATTCTTTACTTAAAATAACTAAAAATTTATATTATGTAAAATCACATTTTAGACAAAATATAATTTCATGTGATAGAATTTCATAGTCACTTAAGAGTTTTATGTATAATGGAAACTTTAAACTATTATTGGTAAAATTAGAAATCGGACTAATATCAATTAATTGATGATACCAATCGATTGATCAGTTATCAAACCAAATTAATCAATTTTATATCGATTAAATTTATTTGATTTTGCCTACAAAATTGGATGAATTCGATTTGACATGATTCCAACTAATGTTCAATATAAAACTCAACAAAAAAAAATACACATTATGTAAGTAATTAAATACAAGAATTTGTCATTGAGTAGAGGTTGTAATATGGGATAATTTCAATTCCTTCTAGTACAAGTAAAGAATATATTCGAATCTATACTTGTTATTATTGCACAAATATAATGAGATGAACAGTGGAAATGAACATGTTCTTGAAAAACTTTCTAGTAAAACTATCAAAAAAAATTTAATTCTTATCCATTTAGCTAAAAATAAAAATATGTTGTCCTCTGGGACTCGGTGCGATGGTAAAAAGTATGATATATTTCATACAATGATAATTCAATTTTTAAACAGGGCATGCTAGTGGTACTTGAACCTTTCATGATGTTGGGTCATCCATCAAGATCCATATATATTTTTCGAATTTATCCTGATAGTCAGTAAAAAATTTCTATAGGATCGTATAAATCATCTTTAAGATTAATCAGTTTAAAAAATAAAATATCTAAATTACAAATAATAATAATAATATATTAACTACAACTCATCCATAGAATAGAAGTTGGAGGGACAAATAAAGTTAAACATGTTTCAATGCACAGTGATTACAGAACTAGTGAGCCTAGGAGCTATATAGTTGGATAGGAAATTTAATAATTAGTTTAAAATTAAATTGACTTAATCGATTTAATCAAAACCAAACAAATTAAACTTTTTAAACTTTTCAATAATCATAAATTTCTTTTCAATTTTTACTTTTAAGTCGTCAACTTTGTGCTTACTTAATATTGCTAGTGGCAACTTTGAAAACATTGTATCATTGGAGATAAGTAAAATCATAAATTGAATATTATCGCTCATCTAAATATCTAATAATTATGATGGTGGTAAAGAAGGAACGAAATAAATTAGATAATTCAGCGTATAACTAAATTAGGAGTTTTAAAATTAAGGTTGAATCAAATTAATGAAAATAATTGATAATTTTTTTTAAAAAAATAATCTATTAAATAACCCGAATCAACATTTTAAATACGATTAATTTTGTATAGTGGGAGGACAAAAAGTCAAATCAGAAGGTAGAGGAATATACAAAGTCAACATACCCAAAAATAAAGGAAGAGGTAAAAATTGCATAGATGATCTTGTAAATCAAAATGGTGCACAAGCCCTTGGGTCTCCACCCTAATATAGTGATAACAACTACATTAAAGAAAAGTGAGCAATACTAACCCTAAAAAATTGAACAATATTTTCTCATATCACTTAATAAAATATTAGTTTTTCAATTTATTTGGTTTGATTTTAAAATTCACAAATCAGTTAAACCAATTAAATCAAAATCTAATCATTTGACTACTACCATCCTAAATAACTCAATATCAATATGTCAATTAATTTGATAACCGATCAAATTAATCTTTTATATCGATTCAATTTATTCAATTTTGATTGCAAAGTTCTGTTAGTTTGATTTGAAATAATTCCAACTGATATTTAGTATAAAACCAATGAAATAAATAAATATTTTTTAAGTAATTAAACACAAGAATTTGTCATAGAGTAGCTTTCTTATCAAGGTTGCAATACTTGAACCTGCACCTATTATTATTGTATAAATATACTGAGATGAGTAGTGAGAATGAACATGAAAAATCTATATCCATTTAGCTTAAATAAACAATATGTTGCCCCCAGCTCGGTATTGTAAGCAGTAGGATGAACTTTCATACAATGGGAGTTTTATTTACGCATAGGGCACATTTACGTTTGTTTATGGTGCTCGCACCATTGGTGATACTTGATCTGGATCCATCTGTGTTTTTTAGATTTATCCCGATAGTTGATGGAAAATTTTCATAAGATTATGTAAATCACTTCCAAGATTAATCGATTCAAAATATTTAATATTTAAATTATTATAAATAAATAAATAAAAGTAACAATATGTCAACTACAACTCATCCATAGACCATAAAGCATAAATAAGATCCACCTTTTGTCACTACACCGAATAAAGTGACATGCCTAAGACCAACATAGCTAGATAAGACTGAGAAATCAAATTAAAATCGAACCGACATAACCATTTTAATTGTACCTGAAAAAATTAAAAATTTTAAACTTCAACTTGTAAGTCGGCGATTCTAAGCATGTGAGTTTTCTTATCATTGCTAGTGGCCATTTTGAGAATGTGGCATCGTTGAAGATCATGCGAAACATAAGTTGAATATTATCCCTCATCCAAATTCCTAATAATTGTGACGATTGTAAAAGGGAAATGAAATAAATTGATTTATTCGATTTAACCGAGGGTTTTAAAACTAAGATCGAACCAAATTAAATTAATTAAAATAATTGATATTTTTAATAAAAAATTGATTTTACTAAATAACATAATCAAAATTTTAAATTCGATCAGTTCAGTGGATTAATTCGATTTAATTAAATTTTTACTCACCTATGTAATCTAATTACATGGATGAGATCTTCCTTTGAATTAAAATGGTCCACCAGTATGCATGCCTTTGGTTCTCTATAGTAATAGAGGGATAGCAACTGCATTATGCAAAGTAACAGTATTAATCCAAAAAATTGAACAATACTTTCTAATATAACTTAATAAAATATCAATTTTTTAAATTTATTAAGTTTGATTTTGATTTTAAAATTCATAAATCGATTAATCCGTTTAAATTAAAATTTCATCAGTCGGCTATTATTTGTAAACAGTTGAATGAATTGGATCAACATAAATAATTTAATATCAAGAAATTAATGATATTATCAATCAACTAATCTGTTAATTTGATAACAGATCGAATTAACCGTTTATATCAGTTTGATTTATTCGATTTTGATGACAAAATTCAATGGGTTCGATTTGGCACAATTCCACCTTACCAATGAAATAAATACATATTGTTTAAGTAATTAAACACAAAAACTTGTCGTCAAGTAGCTTTGTTATCAAAGTTATAATCTAACAAAGCTATAATCTAAGCTAATTCCAATTCCTTCGAGTCTCAATTGATTACTGAGGAAAGCACATACTCGAACCTATACTTGTTATTATTGCACAAATATATTGAGATTTATAGTGAAAATGGTCATGTTCTTAAGGAGCTTTCTATTAAAAATATCAAGAAAAATTTCCTTCTAATCCATTTAACTAAATGCAAAAATATGTTGCCCTCCAAGGCTCGATGCGATGGTAAGCAGTAACATGAGCTCTCATACAATGAGAGTTTGATTTCTACATATGACACATTTATCCCTATAGTGCTCAAATCTTTCGTGATAATGGGTCGTCCGTCAGGACCCATTTGAGTTTCCCGAAATTACTCTGGTGGTAGGTGGAAAATTTTCATAGGGTCGTACAAATAACCTTTAAAATTAATCAGTTAAAAGAGCTAGATATCTAAATTACTAAAAATAATAATAATATGTTAACTACAACTCAAAAGTTGGAGGCATAAATAAGGTCAAACTTTCTTCAATGCACCTATGAGCTACATAATTGGATAGAGTTGAGCAATCGGTTCAAAATCAAACCGACCGAACCCATTTAACCGAAACCAAATAAATTGAACTTTTTGAACTTTTCAATAATAATACATTTATTTTTTATTTCAACTTTTAAGACGACAAATTTGAGAACGTGTGCTTGCTTGTTATTTTCAGTGAAAACTTTGAGAATATGGTCCCATTGGAGATAGTAAAATCACAAGTTGGATACTACCTCTTGTCCAAATCTCTAATAATTATGATGGTGGTAAAAAAGTAATGCAATAAATAGGTTTGTTTAATATAACTGAATTAGGAGTTTTAAAATCGAGATTGAACCAAATTAATCGAAATAATCAATATTTTTTTAACAAAAAAAAATGAATTTGTTAAATAACCGAAACAAACTTTTAAATTTGATTAGTTCCAAATCAGTGTAACTTAAAGTAGAGGAAGATACAAATTCAACATACTATGAAATAAAGGAAGATGTAAAACTACATTGATGAGATCTTTCTTTCAATCAAAATAGTCCACACCTAAGCCATTGGGGTCTCCAAAGTAATACTGGGATAACAATTATATTAAAGCAAAGTGAAAAATACTAACCTAAAAAAAATTAAACAATACTTTCTCATATCACTTGATAAAATATTAATTTTTTCAATTTATTCAGTTGGATTTTAATTTTAAAATTCATAATTCATCAAAATTAATTAAATTGAAATTTCATTACTCAACTACTATTTATAAACATTTGATTGATGAATCAGACCAACATAAATTATTCAAGATCAATCAATTGATGATGTCACGACTCATCGAATTAATTGATTTTTTTTTTCAAATTTTATAGCAAAGGTTGATCGGTTTGATTTGGCATAATTCCAACTGATATTCAGTATAAAGCATTATAGTCTAGGTTAATTTCTATTCCTCCAAGTCCCAATTGATTGACAGAAACTGCATAATAGGAAGATTGGTAGGCTTCTCAATCACCATATACAAATTATTTTATGATTTTTCACTTGAGTTTCTTTAATTAAGATAACTAAAAATTATAATAGTCTTTCACTAGTTAGAATCTCAGTTTTTTATATTATATTTTGATCCTCCGTGGGGATTATAAGCTATTGATTCTTTTCTTAAAATAACTAAAAATTTATATTATGTAAAATCACATTTTAGACAAAATATAATTTCATGTGATAGAAGTTTGTAGTGGCTTATAATTACACCCTCATATTTTGTGCAAAAGTAATTTACATATTGATTAAGATATATTTAATATTTTTCGTGTATTTCCTACCTCCCTAAAATGCATGAGTGTGGTTTTTATGTATGAAAAAGAGATTTTATATAAGTTTTTAGTAGGTTCAATATTTTATGTAAAAAGAATTGCAACTTAATAAATTATTTTAATACTATTATATATTTGTTGTTTTTTTACGTTAAAAGTATTAACTATTGGTACAGTTTATACTAACGATATAATTCAAATTATGATAAATGATAAGTGAGTTAAATTAGATATTTTATGATCTTATTGTGTTACCAAGTGTACATGAATTGACAAGTTCAAAGGACAGGACACCGGGCTAAAATCCAACTAGGTCCACGAGATTGGATAGTTGGTGCGAAGTCCATATAGGTCAATCGGTTGACTAGATATCTGATAGAAAGTCCAATTAGATTCGAGGGATGGGACAACCGGCAGAAGTCCAGTTGGGTCTGCAGACCGGACAATTGGCATGAATACCTGGTGGGTTAGAAGACTAGTCAACCGACTGTAAGAAGGTAAGCAAAGGTAAGTCATTGGAGGAGAGTGACTTTGTGAGGACATGTCTCGGTTGAGGGATAGTAGGTGTCGGTCTAGGTTAGGTCCATTTTGGATCCCTAATATGAGACCTTGACTAGTTCCTGGTCCTAGGAGGACAGGAGCTAATTACTACTTATTTTTACCATGTTAACTTTGTTTTGCAGGTTAGATGTTTTAGTTTTGGACTAACACAACTTATAGGGCAAAAGGAGCAAAAAGCCTTCGGATGAATAATACCCAAAGGCCCCTTCAAGCATTGGAAGGCGCCTTCGTACTATTTATGGAAGGCGCCTTCAATGGCTTGATGGCGCCTTCCAAGGGATAAAATTTGGATCTCGGCGTAAATAAGGCACAACAAAGTTGGGATAAAATTTCTCTCATTGGAGGCGCCTTCAACACTAATGGAAGGCTCCTTCCATGCCCTATTTAAGGCAGTCTCAACCAAGCTTCATTCAACAACTACTATACAAGCTACTACACGTCTATTTGAGGTTCCGACTGCTCCGGCATTTTGCTGTTACTCTGCTGCGAAGGTGTTGTGTCCGACTACTGCTCCGAGGACTTTCGATCGCGGCTAGCACATCGACACCGACACGCGAGCGCTCTCACTTCTATTCATACGTGTTAGTAACGAAAGTTCTTTTTGTAATTAATTATTGTAAAAAAACAAGTGTAGGGTGTTGCACTTGTTCTAACTCTCTTTGTACTCGATTATCTCTTTCGGAGGTACCAGAAGAGACATTTTAGTGGATTACACATCGATAAATCCACGGGACTTGGGTCTTGGAGTAGGAGTAGCCAAAGGCGTCGAACCAAGTAAAACTAACCGTGTTTTCTTGTGTTCTTTTTCTTTTCAATTTGTCGCTACGTACTTAAATTTCAAAAAGAAATAAGTTTTCAAAACCACGTGATTCAACCCCCCCTTTCACGTGCGACCTGATCTAACAACTACTATCAGAGCAGGTTCTGCTCTGAATTGGTACAACTACAAATCAAGGCAGGGGGAATTCTTTTATTTTCTGTTTGAATTCTAGTTTTTCATATTCAATTTGAATTGGTAGAACTTATCTTTTCAAATAACAATTTCTTGTTCGGTTTTTAACTCGAAGTTGGTGCAATACCACTCGAGTTCTTCGAAATTTCTTATTCTTCTTCTCAAACTCTACTAATCCAAGACCTAGTCTTGATACCTTTCTTTAATTTTCCATCTATAGTTCTAAAATGGCCCAAAACGAAGGGTACAACACTGTTCATTCCCCACTCTTCAATAGGGATACTAAAAGAAGAAGATGGAGGTGCACTTGAAAATTGACTTCGGCCAATGGTTTAACGTCACTAAAGGGTATAAGGCGCCAATTGACAACGCCAGAATTTCAATAGATCCAAAAAATTAGAATCCAGAAATGAAGAAGAAAGTCCAAATTGATTTCAAGGACCTCAATACAATCCAATGCGGGTTAACAAAGGAGGAGTTGAACCGCGTCGGCCCACACAAAAACACCAAAGAGCTATGGGGCAAGCTCATAGAACTACACAAGGGAACCAACGACGCAAAGATAACAAAAAGAGATCTATATTTAAGTAAATTATTTAATATAAAAATGCAGGAAGGTGAGACTGCTAGTCAGCTGAACGCAAGGATAAAAGATATTCTCAACGGACTTCACACAATCGACTACTAGATGGAGAACCGGGATCTTATAAGGTATGCACTAAACGCATTTCTTCGAAATGCAATGTGGGCATCCGTCCTAGATGTCTATAAGACTTCGAAGAACTTATCCAAATTAAAGTTAGATGAACTTTTTTGTGAATTGAAACTATATGAATAGACTAGCACTAAATATGAGAAAGGTATTGTTTTTATTGTAGGAACATCAAAAGAAAAGACCAGAACCAAACTGGAACCTAAAGTTGAGTCTGAACAAAACTCAAACGATGAAGAATACCTGGTGAACCTGGCAAAGAAGATGTTCACCAGGAGAAAGAAGAATTTCACAAAAAGGGACTTGTAGAAGATCAACTCAACCTCAAACTCTAGCAACAACAAGATGAACGTCACATGTTTTGGATGCAACAGAAAGGGACAGTACAAGAATGATTGCCCGAATTTGAAGAAAAAGAAAGACCCTCAAGGCAACTTGGGACGAATCATCTATGGAGGAATCAGATGACGACAAACTAAAGCACACCAAATACCTCACGCTGATGGCTTATGGACTAGAATAAGAAAGCGACTTAGAAGACGGGTCCAAACCTGAATCGAGCCACGAGTCTGCACTCGTTTCTGAAGTTTTCGATGAGGTACAATTTACTTTAAGCAAAATATTTTTTAAAATAATAGTATCTTTAAATAAAAAATTAACTATGTCTGAAAATAAAATAAATGAACTAAATCTACAAAATAAATTACTTAACGATCAACTGAACTCAAACTCAACATTTAAGCCAATTCAACATGAAACCCCGACTCAAGTTGCAAAACTTGAGGAGGAGAATTCCAGATTGAAAGGCGAAATACTTGAACTAAAAGAACTACTAGAAAAATTTATAACTAGATCCAAGTATCTTGACATGATACTTGGATCACAAAGAGCTGTATACAACAAGTCCGGACTCGGATATAAATCCAGCTCGACTAATAAAACCTTTATATCACTTATAGGTCAAAATAAGAAACTAACTAAAGCCTAGGTTCCGAAAGCGTGTCTAATCACGCAAGTAGGACTCAATCAATTTTATGTACCTAAAAATTAAATCCACTATCTAAAATCAAATCCAACTAAAACTATAAATGCAAACCCGAACTTAAAAAGTAATTCAAAACCAAACCAAAATAAAAAGTTAAATTCTAAAATAAAATTAAATAAATCAAACATAAATCTAAAAGGTAAAATAAAGTCAAACTCAAACAGACAAAATAAATTCAAATCAAATAACTTAAATTACCATCAAGTCCACTATAATTATAAAAGTAATCGACATAAACCCAAAATCTAAAAAGATCAATAATTTAGGAGGAGGCTCCAAATTAGCTGGCACCTCCAAAATAATAGTTTACCCAACTGGGTAATTAGGATTAGTCAACAAGGGATAAAAGTTTAACTTGATCAACAGTACTGGTGATGTTTTGGATGATAGTAGATTAGGAAAACTCTGTCTATGCATATCTAGGAAGATATGGTTTCTACCTGGTACATTTGACTTAGTGGAACTAACAGAAACTACCCCTTATGAATCCTAACTAGTTAGACTAAAGTTTTGTACTAAGTTTAGTGGATATGACTATTTGAAAAACCTCGAAGACATGGTTACTCTAATGATGTCCAGGTGACTCACCATAGCCCAGAAGTTTATCCGAAGAATGCTTATTTGTTGAACCCAAAGCTAAACTTGAATTTAACATAAAGTTAAAATCAACCCTAAAAATTCCATCTAAATTCATCTTACAAAATTATAGGATACGCTGATTGAAAACATAGATTAGGTGAGATGACTAAGAATTCAAAATTAAATTAATAAAGTAAATTAAAATAAATTAAGTAAATTAAAAAAAATATAAAAATAAATTAAAATAAATTAAAATAAAGTAAAAATAAACTAAAATAAATAAAATAAATTAAAATAAATTTAAAATAAACTAAATTAAAATAAAATAAAATAAAATAAATTAAATTAAACTCAAATTCAAGTTAAAATTAAAACAAATCCTCAATTTAGTTAATAAGTGACTCCTACCTTTTGTAGGAATCCAAGTGAATATTGGATAATGGTTGTTCCAAACACATGACTAGAGATCACACTAAGTTCACTCATCTAACATGCAAAAACTTATGAACAGTTACCTTTGGAAACAATAACAAACTCAAGATAATTGGGATAGGTAATATTTAACTCAAAACTAACTTTATTGTTAAAAAAATGTTATTGGTTGATAACTTCAAATATAATTTACTTAACATTAATCAACTATATGATTCTGGATATAAGGTTAGGTTCCTATCTTCTGAATGCTTAATCAAGCACTTAAATAATTCTAACATAAACCTAAAAGGGTTCGGGAAGGACAACATCTATGCAATCAACCTAACTGTCTCTTCACTTAAGTGTTACCTGACATAAAAAGAAGAAACCTTGTTATGACATAGAAAAATGTCCCACATAAAGTTTAAAAACTTAACAAAATTAAATGATTTAGTTAGAAGCTTACCAAAATTACCCAACTTAGATTCAACAATCTATAATGCTTGTCAACAAGGAAAGCAAACCAAATCAACTAATCAAACTCAAACCAATTCAATACTAGAATTATTGCACTTAGACCTATTTAACTCCCATAGAATAAAATCCATAAATGGGAGTCTCTATTGCCTAGTAATAATAGATAATTACTCAAGATTTACCTGGGTAAAATTCCTAAAAAAAAAAGATAAAATGTTTGAAGTGTTCAGTAAATTCTACAAACAAACTAAAATTGAAAAAGATAAAAAAAATCAAAAGAAATAGAAGTAATAACGGAGGTGAATTTAAGAATCATAACTTTAATCTATTTTGCCTTGAAATGATTATCATCATGAATTTTCATGTTCTAAAATACTCCAACAAAATGGAGAAGTAGAAAGAAAGAATAGAACCCTACTTGAAGCCTCTAGGATAATGCAAAATCAGTATAAACTTCCAAAATATTTTTGGGCAGAAACTGTTAGCACAACCTGCTATGTACAAAACAGAACCATAATAAATAAAACTTATAATAAAACCTCATTTGACCTCTATTATAATAAACAACCTAATATTAAATATTTTTAAGTATTTGGATGCCTAGTTTATATATTAAATACAAATGAACACTTAAGAAATTTTATCTCAAAAGTAGAAAATAGATTTTTGTGGGTTACTCATTAAATATTATGGGGTATATAGTATATAACAAGAATACACTAAGAATTGAAGAGACCACAAATGTAAAATTTGAAGAATCCAATTTGAACCTAGCACAAGCTCATATTCGACCAATTGAATTTGTTAGAGGTGGCACTAATCTAGGGGGAGCAAGTGACGATGAAGAACATCAACCTCAAGAACAACAAACTAGAATCATAAGGGTCAACCCTGTTAGAGTGTATACTAAAAGCCTAGCTTTTGGTATAAACATTTATCTAGAAATAAGAATCACATTGGTCAAATGTCTACATTTATGATAAATATAGTTGTTCAATTAATTTATATTGTAGATAACATGGTGTGTGGTGTCACACACAGAGGATCATGTTATCAGTACCTTATAAATTATAAACAGTAGCTCACGACCATAATGGAAAGGAACAAACCATTGGAAGGTCGTAGTGTAATTAGGTATCAGTTTATCTTGACTGTATAATTACACTAGTACACTTAGAGTGTATTGAGTAGGACCATTTGAGGTCGTTTCTTTTATACTGACTTTATAAAGAAACAAAGACCTCGGTTATTATGGAAGTGTGTGCTCTTAATCCTAATATAATAACAAGCACATATATTTGATATTTATTTCTTTAATTTATCAATAGGTGAGATTTAGTTCGATGAATCAATAAGCCCGATAAGTTGGGAAATGGTATCACTTATAGTGTGTGTTGTTGATTATAGAAGGAAAATGTGTCCTAGAGATACTAGGTTGATAATGTCCCCAAGAGGAGCTCATAAAGATTGTCATGTTAAACCCTGCAGGTGAACTTAGTCCGACATGACGATAAGGTTGAGTGGTACTACTCTTGGACTAAGATATTAATTAAATGAGTTGTCAGTAACTCACTTAATTAGTGGACATTCGATATCTTAAACACAGGGAGACTAACACACTCATAATAAGAAGGAGCCCAAAAATGTAATTTGGGATTGGTGCGGTAGTTCAATAATAGTTCTCTAGTGGAATGAATTATTATTGATAAAATTAAGTTGTGTGTTCGGAGCGAACACGGGATGCTTAATTTTATCGGGAGACCAAAACCAATTCCTCCTCTCGGTCCCTATCGTAGCCTCTTATTTATAGAGTACTATACCCAGCTATACCCACCTTCTATACCCACCAATAGGGGGCCGGCCGAACTAGCTTGGGAACCAAGCTAGGGCCGGCCTAGGTATAAAATTGGGTGGCCGGCCCTAGCTAGAACCCAAGCTAGTGGGGGCCGGCCAAATTAAATTAAAAAGGGATTTTAATTTTAATTTTTATTATGTGGAAGAAATAATTTATTAAAGAGAATTAAAATTAAAATATCTCTCTTGTAAAAGATCTACAAAAGATTAAAGAAAGAGATTAAATCTCTTTCCTTATTTGTAGATTGGTGAGATATTTTATTTTCTCTTTAAAATTATCCACATGTTGATAAAATTAAAATTATAGAAATTTCTTTTTATCAACCATGAAGAGATTTTTAAAGAGAAATTTTATTTTTAAAATTTCCGGAAACAAATTAGGAAGTTTTAATTTGTTGATTAAAACTTGTCTAATTTATTTCCTCTTGATGTGGCCGGCCATTAGAGATTAATTGGGGAAATATTATTTTATTTTTCTCAATTAAATCATGTCAAGGGAATTAAGGAAATTTTATTGTAATTAAATTTCCTAATTTGCCTAGGCCAAGGAATATAAAAAAAGGGGTGAGGGTGCCTTCACAAGACACAACCTCTATTATTCTCCCTCTCCTATTCATTGGTGTGGCCGGCCAACATCTTCTCCCTTTCTTCCTCTTTGTGGTGGCCGAAATTCTCTATTGCTTGGAGCTCTTGTGGAGGCCGGATACTACTTGGAGAAGAAGAAGAAGAAGGAGAGAAAGCTTGCATCTCTTGGAGCTTGGTTGGTGTTTTTCTTCTTCCTTGGTGAAGCTTTATTTTTGTGGCCGAACCTAGCTAGGAGGAGTAGAAGGTGGTTGGTGGTTTCTCATCTTGGAAGATCGTTGCCCACACAACGTCCGAGGTTAGAAGAGGAATACGGTAGAAGATCAAGAGGTTTTTCTACAAGGTATAACTAGTAATTTTTCTTTCCGCATCATACTAGTTATTTATGGAAATAATACCAAATACAAGAGGCTTACGATTCTAGAATTTCGAATATATTTTTTCGATGTTGTGTTCTTTTGTTTTTCTTTTCCTTGTGATTTGATTGTTCTTTTCGGTTAACCTAAAGTTATTTTAGGAAATTAAATATTAGCTTTCCATAAGAGGTTTTGTCTAGTCGGTGGTGGTTGCTCCCATATCCAAGAAGGTCATGTGCCTCGCCACGTCAGTACTGGGAACCAATTATGGAAATTAATATTTAATGGAATTAATAACTTAAGGCGATTTGAGTCGAACGTGTTAAGTTCCGCAGGAGACCCAAGTCAAAACCTAAAAGAACGAATAGATTAAGTTTTGGATCAAATGTGTTAAGTTCTGCAGGCAATCCAAAATTTAATTTAAAAGAACACATGGTAGCTAGGAAAAGGTTCAGACCTTTGTACAAAATTTTTGTATAGTGGAACCTCTAGGTTTTCCGAGTAGCAACCAACAATTGGTATCAGAGCTAGGGTTTTGCCTCTGTGTATTTGGTATTAGTTTAATTATGCACATGTCATACATAATTTAGGCAGGATAATAGTAGGATGTGCTAACTTTGTGGATGCAGGATCCAACTATTATGGCTTATAGTTATTATGTGTGTGATTGGACCCTTGGACATGTCAAGGGCATTTTATTGTGTGTGCATGATTGTATTATAAAATACAGCAGGAGCTGTATTTAGTTTTATTAGGATTTTATTTTTGATCTAGTTACATGTACATTCCTTTTATGGAATATAGGATCGATGGATGTAAATTTTATTTTATGTTCGATCTAGTTTACATGTACATTCCTTCGAGGAATATAGGATCAAAATGTAAAATTCTATTTATATCGCGGATCGAATCTTGCAAAGCGTGGAACCTTCTAAGGACCAGAGGCGCAGCGGAACTAGGAGCAAGATGGATGGGACAGCTAGACCCGGTGGCAGTGGCCAAATATGACAGCAGCTTGGGATGACAACACACGGAGGACAATAAGAGATAAAAGTCATAATAGTTGAAAATTAGATTTTCTATTTATTGCTTTTATATTGTGCTGTGTGTGCATGTTAGTTTACATATTTAGTAGGCTAGCATAGTTAAAATTCCTCATTTATAAATAACTAAGTGGGAGAGGGATTTTTAAGTAAATCCCATGGTCTCCATTACTGGTTTGTAAGTGATGCAAACAAGCTTGCGCGTTGGCTCTGAGTGCCTTCCTCCATAACGGATGAGCTTGTTTGTGGATCACTAGAACAGACTTCCATTTTTGGATGACTATAGGAAGTTAATTAAGAGCGTGTAATCTTCCCCAACGGAAGGGGCATAATCTTATTAATGGACTTAGTGTCAAGTAATGGTATACACTTAGACACATTTAATAGTATCCTCCCCAACGGAGTCACTACTATCACTTGTGTGACCAAAGGGAAACCAACTATTGATTTGTCATAAAACTAGATTGGCAATATAATAAAATTAATAAACCCCTCTTACAAAGTTTGAATTTGTATACGTCCACACTAACGTGGCATACAAGATTCATGGTGTTTGAGGTAATTTTATTTGTCAAAAAGTTATATTGACAAGATAGTCAATGGGTAAAACCCTCCTCTTACAAATGATGAATTTGTATACGTCCACACTAACGTGGCATGCAAAATTCACGGTGTTTGAGGTGTTGGTGAATTTAAATAATATTGTTTGAGGAATCAATGTTATTTTAAATTCAAAGAGTTTTGACCAAATATTTGATCAAAGACAGATCAACTATTAATTTTATTCGTCATAAAGTAAAGTTGACGAGATAATAAAATTAATAAATAAAATCTCCTCTTCGATTTTGTATACGTCCACACTAACGTGGCATACAAAATTCATGGGGATTTTTAAGGAGTTGATCTTGACCAAGTATTTTTGTGATTCTTAGGATTTAAATATTTGTCAATCCCCTAGTAGTCATACTATAGAAAAGGCTTAGTAGTCCCAATTGTAATGATTGGAAATAGGACTTGGACATTAAGGTAGACTGTCTTCTTAGAACTAAGAACAACATAGGAGTAGGTAATTCATTAGTTGAAACATGTTTAGTGGTGTTATCTACCAGAACCTGGAGTGTAGATACAAGATGCCATTAGTCATGTCTGCAATTCATTGCAGGGTTCCAGGAAACCCGACAACTAAATGAAAGATAAATCACCGTCCACATGGGCACTACTGTAAAAGTGGTAGCTGTTACAGTGGGAGATGTTTATCTTTTGATAAAAATAAAACATGGATTTTTGAGTAATTGTCTTTACGCACTAAGTTTAGAAAGAACTAGTTTTCAGTTTCTAAACTATTCAAAGAACTTGATATTCTGCCTCTTTTAATAACAAAGTTGTTATTAAGAAAAAGAGGGAAGTTATCTGTTCTGGTACGTTGGTTGGCAATTTATAAATCCAATAACTCTCACGATGCAACAAATGGAAATTAGTAACACATCTTCTAACTTTAAGAGGAAGTAACCTTCAGAAATGAACCAATTATATCTTTGGCATCTAAAGCTAGGTTATATTAACCTGAGTAGGATTCATCGGTAGCTGATGAACTTTTGGGTTCATTAGTAGTGGAAATCTTTCCAACCTGCGAGTCTTACTTGGAAGGAAAAATAACCAAGAAGCTTTTAAGTCTAAGGGGTATGGAGTCAAAGATATATTGAAATTGGTTCATTCTGATTTGTGTGATCCTATGACTATCCAGACAAGAGGTAGTATTGAATATTTCGTCTATTTTATAGACAACTATTCAAGATACAAATAAATTTACTTAATGTACCACAAGACTAAGTACTTTGATTAGTTCAAAGAGTACTAGGCTGATGTGGAGAAACAACAAAGTAAAAAGACACTATGGTAAGATCATAGTGGCAAGTACCTCTTGGGAGAATTTAGGAGTCACTTATCAGAAGTAGGGATTCAATCCCAACTAACTGCATCTGGTACACCCCAACAGAATGGTGTAGTAGAAAGAAGGTAAAGGACTCTTATGGAATAATTAGATAGATGATGAGTTATTCAGAGAATTACCAAGTTTGTTTTAAGGATAAAACTCTAAAAACGAAAGTGAACATAGTTCCTTCCAAGTTAGAACTCTCTACTCATGTAGAATTGCTGAATAAGCCTAAGCCTATTTTGAATTATATTCGGATTCGGGTAATCCAGCACATATGTTAAAGAGAGATAATGATAAATTGGATAGGAGTTCACTTGTTTGTAAGTTATCCTAGATAAACAAAAGTAGGTTTATAGTCTTAAAAATCAGAAGGTCATTATTAGCATCAATGACTGATTTTAAAAGGACTATATAATGAACCACGTGCTCATAAATAAATTTGTTCTTAAGGAAATAATAAAAGACATGTCTAATCTAGTACCAACTGTACAAGATGAGATACCACAAGAAAACTGCAACACGTATCACAAATGATACACAATTGCAGAAAATGCCTTGTCATAGTGGGAGGGTTGTTAAGCAACCTTAAAAGATTCATGTTTTGGGAGAGTTTTTGAACTCGATCCCTGAAGGACATGAACCTGATGTCCGGACATATGACGAAGCACTCCAAGATAAATATGCAGCATCTTGGCAAAGAGTAATGAATAATAGAATTAGAATATATGTATTCTATTAAAATCTGGAAGCTTGTAGAACCACCAAGTGGTGTAAAAGCCTTTGGGTGTAAAAGGTCTATAATAGGAAAAGAGGGATAGACAGGGAGGTAGAAACCTTCAAAGCAAGGCTTGATGAAAAAGGAAACTTTTTTTCACTGGTAGCCATGCTTAAGTCTATCCGGATTCTTTTATCTATTTGGCAAGTGGATGTCAAGACAGCATTCCTTAATGGAAGTCTTGAAGAAAGCATCCATATATAGCAACCAGAAGGGTTCATTGCAAAGGGCTAAGAGCATCTTGTGTAAAGCTAAATCAGTCTATGGACTGAGGCAAAGCTTCAAGGTCTTGGAACATCTGGTTTATCAAAGTAATTCAGACCTATGGATTTATTTAGTAACCGGATAAGTCTTGTGTATACAAAAGGTGTGATGGAAGCGTGGTGGTATTTCTTGTACTATACGTAGATAACAATTTTGGTAGTTGGAAACAATATCAAAATGTTATCAGAAGTAAGGGTATGGTTGTCCAAACAATTCGATATAAAGGACTTGGGAGAATGAATATATTCTTGAGATCAAAGTAATAAGGGATCGCAAGAAAAGAATATTTTACTTATCCCAAGCTTCATACATCGGAAAAATCCTTGCTCGTTTTAAAGCATGCAAAACTCCAAGAAAGGTTTCTTACCTTTTCAGGATGGAGTAACTTTATCTAAAGATATGTCTCTGTAGACATCAAAGGAGATAAAGGAAATAAAGGCAGTTCTTTATGCTTCGGCTGTCGGAAGCCTAATGAATGCTATGCACAAGATAAGAAATCTGTTTTGCCAAGGGCATAGTTGGCAGATATCAAAATAACTCTGGACAAGGACAGTGGACTGCAGTAAAGCATATATTGAAGTACCTTAGAGGCACTAGAGATTATATGCTAGCTTACAAAGCAGTTAATTTGGTCCTTGTGGGTTGCATGGATTTTGACTTCCAATCGGATAGGGACAATAATAAGTCAACCTCGAGGTTTTGTGTTTACTTTAGGAGGTAAAGTCATAACTATAGAAGAGTGATAAGCATAGGTGTTTTTCTGGACTCCACCATAGAAGCTTAGTATATGGCAAGCCTCTGAGGTAGCTATAAAAGCTGAATGACTCAATAATCTCAAGATAGACTTAGATATGATTTCTGGTTTGTCCAAAGATTATTACAATTTATTGTAATAATATTGGTGCAGTAGCAAACTCGAAGAAACCATAAGTCTATAAAGGCAAGTAAACACAATAGAGCGCAAGTACCACCCAATACGAGAAATCGTATAAACGAGGAGAAGTTGTTGCTGCCTAGATTGCATCAGGTGATGACCTATAGATCCTTCCAACGAGGTCCTTAAGGCAAGAGCTTTTTGATGGACATGTTGAAGGGTTAGGAATCAGATGTATGGCAGCAGATATAGCAGCTTAGTCTTTTAGTATAAGTGGGAGATTGTTAGAGTGTATACTAAAAGCCTAGCTTTTGGTATAAACATTTATCTAGAAATAAGAATCACATTGGTCAAATGTCTACATTTATGATAAATGTAGTTGTTCAATTAATTTATATTGTAGATAATATGGTGTGTGGTGTCACACACAGAGGATCATGTTATCAGTACCTTATAAATTATAAACAGTAGCTCACGACCATAATGGAAAGGAACAAACCATTGGAAGGTCGTAGTGTAATTAGGTATCAGTTTATCTTGACTGTATAATTACACTAGTACACTTAGAGTGTATTGAGTAGGATCATTTGAGGTCGTTTCTTTTATACTGACTTTATAAAGAAACAAAGACCTCGGTTATTATGGAAGTGTGTGCTCTTAATCCTAATATAATAACAAGCACATATATTTGATATTTATTTCTTTAATTTATCAATAGGTGAGATTTAGTTTGATGAATCAATAAGCCCGATAAGTTGGGAAATGGTATCACTTATAGTGTGTGTTGTTGATTATAGAAGGAAAATGTGTCCTAGAGATACTAGGTTGATAATGTCCCTAAGAGGAGCTCATAAAGATTGTCATGTTAAACCCTGCAGGTGGACTTAGTCCGACATGACGATAAGGTTGAGTGGTACTACTCTTGGACTAAGATATTAATTAAATGAGTTGTTAGTAAACCAACATCCGATCAACCATGACCTGTTGGCACATCATGCCTAGCATCCGGTCACCCTTAACCTGCTGGGACTCCCTCACCAAGTATCCGGTCAATCTCTTTGACCCACTTGGACTTTTCTCCCCGTGCCAAGTGTCCGGTCATCCTTGACCCACTTGGACTTTTCTTTACCAGGTGTCCGATCAATCTTGATCCACCTGGATTTCCCATGCCAAGTATCCGGTCAATCCCTTTGACCTACTTGGGCTTCCCAACACCAGATGTCTGATCAAACTTGATCCATCTGGATTTCCTGTGCCTGGCTTCACTCACCAGGTCTTTCACCTAGCTTCACTCACTAGGATTTTCCTTCTGCCTACCTTCACTCACTAGGACTTCTCATTTGCCTAGCTTCACTCACTAGGTCTTTCACCTTGCTTCACTCACTAGGATTTTCCAGCTACCCGGCTTCACTTACCGGGACTTTCACCTAGCTTCACTCACTAGGATTTTCAATCTGCCTGGCTTCACTCACCAGGACTTTTCATACTGCCTAGCTTCACTCACTAGGTCTTTCACCTGACTTCACTCACTAGGATTTTCCAGTCTGCCTAACCTCCCAGTTAGGACTTTCACCTGGCTTCACTCACCAAGATTTTTTAGTCAAGTATCCAGTCAACCTTGACCTACTTGACTCTTCTTCACAATCTCTCACATGAACAATCGCACCTGCAATCTCCATGTGTTGTTTACATGTATTGTCAAACATAGAAACCCAAACATCAAGACTCGAGCTTGAACCAATTCAAGCTCAGTCAACCAGGTCAACCTTGACCTAGGGAATATTACACCAATAATATGAGGTTTTCCCAAGTTCATTGTTTATTTAAGTGAAATCATTCTTAAGTTTGGGAATTAGAGACTATAAGGTGCAGTTTTGATGAACTCTATTATACGACAAGGTTTATGGTTTTTGATATGGGTAAGGTTTCGTGGGTCCCTGATAAGGAAAGGAAAGGAGGTAATGAAACCAAGGAGATAGGATGATATCGGCCGAGATATGCCTTAAAGGAGGTATGCTAATCTTGGCCGGAATATGCCCCAATGGAGGTAGGCTAATATCGGCCGGGACATACCTCAATAAGAGGTAAGGCTATATCGACCGAAATATGCTTCCCAGGAGAAAGATCTATATACCTCAAAGGAGGTAGGCTAATATCGGCCGGGACATACCTCAATAAGAGGTAAGGCTATATCGACCGAAATATGCTTCCCAGAAGGAAGATCTATATACCTCAAAGGAGGTAGGATAATATCGGCCGGGACATACCTCAATAAGAGGTAAGGCTATATCGACCGAAATATGCTTCCCAGGAGGAAGATCTATATACCTCAAAGGAGGTAGGCTAATATCGGCCGGGACATACCTCAATAAGAGGTAAGGCTATATCGACCGAAATATGCTTCCTAGCAGGAAGATCTATATACCTCAAAGGAGGTAGACTAATATCGGCCGGGACATAAGAAGTAAGTCTATATCAGGAGGAAGTTCTATATACCTCAAAGGAGGTAGGCTAATATCGGCCGGGACATACCTCAATAAGAGGTAAGGCTATATCGACCGAAATATGCTTCCCAGGAGGAAGATCTATATACCTCAAAGGAGGTAGGATAATATCCGCCGGGACATACCTCAATAAGAGGTAAGACTATATCGACCGAAATATGCTTCCCAGGAAGAAGATCTATATACCTCAAAGGAGGTAGGCTAATATCGGCCGGGACATACCTCAATAAGAGGTAAGGCTATATCGACCGAAATATGCTTCCCAGGAGGAAGATCTATATACCTCAAAGGAGGTAGGCTAATATCGGCCGGGACATAAGAAGTAAGTCTATATCAGGAGGAAGATCTATATACCTCAAAGGAGGTAGGCTAATATCGGCCGGGACATACCTCAATAAGAGGTAAGGCTATATCGACCGAAATATGCTTCCCAGGAGGAAGATCTATATACTTCAAAGGAGGTAGGATAATATCGGCCGGGAGATACTTCTGAAGCCTGTAGAATAGTATCGATCGCGACATGCCTTGAAGAAGGAAGGTTAATATCAGCCATATCGACCAACACCTTGGAAAAATACCTGATAAAATATGGCCTATTGCTAGGTAGGATAAATAACATAAAAGGGCGCGAACAGAAGCCTCATGAGAAAGAATAGAGATAAATAATTCAAATAAGATGATTAATGAGGATATCTGTAATATGTTACCACATGACAAGTATTATATATTTCGGCGGGAAATGTGCTTTTAGATTATTTTGCAGGTGCTAAACGACAAAGGAGGTACATCTGGGGTACAAGAAAAATTCCTTAAAAGTTATTACTACAAGTACACAGCTGACGTCATCTCATAACAAATTCTAACAAACCGGGGTCCACTTCATGATTATGGAGGTTATATGAAGTGGTATAAAAGGGGGAATCCTCTCCGTTGGCTAGGTAAGTTCACATCATTGTGCACATTCATAACCCTATTTTTCCGACTGTTGTTGATCTTCTTCTTCCTTCTTCCTCCTTCCACACCGAGAGAGATCACTGACTTGAGCGTCGGAGGGCCTAGCCAGAGATTCCCACCCCGGTCTTAGGTCACTGACGATATTGTTGGTTGGTCTCTTGTGCGCAGGAAGTCTTGGAAGCCTCGGATCTGGGTTTCTTCTCTTCAGATTTGGATTTCGTCATCGAGTCTTCGTGCAAGGAGGACTTTCGGTGACTCTATTTTTCTCGATCTGCTTTGGGTTTCTCGGATCAGTATTCTGTGGACATTATTCTTCATCAGCACGGTGAGTTTCTTTCTTCCGGATCTCTGTCTTGTCTAGCTTCTCAGACATGATCAAATTTGGCGTCGTCTGTGGGAACTTCACCTGAATCTGAGTCTACAGGATGGAAGAAGCCGGAAAATCAAACCTACTCACTATCCGTCGTGAGGATTTGGATTTCCTCATCAATTCTCACGTTCAGAAAGCCTTACAACAGCAGCAACAACAACTTCAAGCTCACACCGGAGCTACTCTACCAACAGCTCATAATCCAGCAATATCAACTACCGAGCATCGGAAAGGAAAGGACTTGGAAGAAGAAGAACATGCGTATTTCCCTCCAGCTGTTGTTTCTCCGACAAGACGTCCACGAGCCTTTCTTCGCACTCCCATGGATCAAGGGGGCAGGAGGCCCGTGTTCCAAGAGTCCTCTGGTGAAGCACCAGATAGAGAAAAGCGTAAGATCAAAATGATAACTAGTGATAGTTTACCAGAGAAGGTCATCTCCCCATTCTCTCAAAGTGTACTAGATGATCCACTTCCTAAGCGATATCAAAATCTTCAGATCGAAGAATACACTGGAACAACAGATCCAGAAGATCATCTGTTGATATTCGAGAATGTAGCATTATTACAACAATTCTCTGACGGGGTGAAGTGTCGGATGTTTCTCACTACCCTCGGAGGAGCTACACAGCGCTGGTTCAAGAGTTGCCAGAGAAATCTATTCGGAAATTTAAGGATTTCAAGAAAGTCTTTTTGCACCATTTCTCCAGCAACAAAAGGTATCATAAGACTCCTTGGAGCCTGTTTTCAATTAAGCAAGCATCTAAGGAGTCCATCCGAGCATACATTAAAAGATTCAATCAGGTAGCTATTGATGTACCTAATGCTACCACTGAAATATTAGTTAGCGCTTTCTCTCAAGGTTTAAATGATAATGATTTCTTTAAAGATTTAGTAAGGAATCCTCCAGTTAATTTTGATTCCTTGATTGAGCGTGCCACCGAGTTCATTAATGTGGAAGAAGCTCAAGCTGCTCATAGAAAGGAGGGGGTTACTTCTTCTCCTACCCAGGTTAAGGAAAAAGCTCCGACCCCTGTGCCTCCACCAAGAGGTCCTAGAATAACTCATCCACCCCATCGACAACCAGAGTATTGTCCACAAGCTGTACAACATGTGGAGATACAGCCGGAGGCACCAAGGAGATGGTGCACCTATCATAAAACTAGCAGTCATCATACTGAAAACTGTTTTGTTTTAAGAAATAAACGAGCTAATAGGGAGCATTATCAGAGGCAGGACTATTATCGACAGCAATACCCCAGCAGCAAAATCCACTCAAACTGGAATATCGCCCGGTCGAGCCTCGGCAGGAGACAATACCAGTCCCGGCCGGTACCAGCCAAGTGTCAGAGAAAGCACCTTCTGAAGCTATAACGACTCGGTAGGAAGAAAATAGGAACAATGCTGCTCGGGGCAATATCAATATGATTAGGCGGACCCACTGATGGGGATTCTAATAGAGCCAGAAAAGCACATGCTCGAAGACTGGAAATTCATGCCGTGGGATGTAGTATGGAACGAGCGGCCGATCCTGAAATAAGTTTTGGGCCCAGAGATCTCGAGGGGGTAGAAATACCCCATGATGACGCCCTGATCATCGAAGCTGTGATAGCCAACTACGCCATTGCTCGTACCTTCATAAACACGGGCAGTTTTGTTGATATTATATTCAAGAAGGCTTTCGATCAACTGCAAATTGATCCGAGTGAACTTCAACAGATCGTTACTCCTCTATATGGATTCACAGGCAACGAAGTACAACCGTTAGGCCAAATAAAGTTGGCCATATCTCTGGGAGAAGAGCCTTTGATGAGAACTAGAAGATCTTATTTCATGGTAGTAGATGCTCCATCCTCTTATAACGTGATACTGGGTCGACCTGCCTTAAACGAGTTCAGGGCGGTCGTTTCTACTTTTTGTCAGAAGATTAAATTTCCGGTGGATGACCAAGTCGGGGAGGTGCGAGGTGATCAGAAGACAGCCCGAAAATGTTATGTAGAAATAATTCGAACTGAAGCTAATACCGCTCGAAAGATTCAAAGAATGGAGGTTAATGCTATTCGGGAGAAGCAGCCCGTCCTGGTTTATAAAGAGAAGGAAGAAATTCAGATCCAAGCCGGTCGGCCTGAAGCTACTACATATATTGCGGCTGATCTTGATCCTGTTCTGAAAGTCGAATTGGTGCAATGCCTGAAGAAGAATAATGATGTATTTGCCTGGACTCCCAAAGAAGTCTCGGGCGTTTCTCCTATAGTCATGGAGCATTTCTTGCATGTCTTCCCAGATGCCCGCCCGGTCATGCAAAGAAAAAGGAGTTTTAGCGCGGAACAAAACCAAATCATCAAAGAAGAAATAACTAAACTTATGGAAGCCAGTTACATCAGGGAAGTACAATTTCTAAGCTGGCTAGCTAATGTAGTGTTAGTCTCTAAGCCTGGAAACAAATGGCGAGTATGCATTGATTTCCGGGATCTCAACAGAGCTTGCCCAAAAGACTATTATCCATTACCCAAGATTGATCAATTGGTAGACTCCACTGCGGGATGCGAATACATCTCTATGCTAGACGCTTATCAGGGCTATCATCAGGTTCCGTTAGCTAAAGAAGATCAAGAAAAGGTCAGTTTTATAACATCTGAAGGTACTTATTGTTATAATGTTATGCCTTTCAGACTAAAAAATGCAGGAGCAACTTATGAAAGGCTTATGAATAAGGTCTTCCAGAAGCAGATTGGTAGAAATATGGAAGTATATGTTGATGACATCTTAATTAAGTCTCTTCAAGCTGCTGATCTATATAGGGATGTAGAAGAGACCTGCAAGACATTGAGGTAATATGGGCTCAAATTAAATCCGAGCAAATGCTTATTCGGTGCGAAAGGGGGGAAGTTCCTGGGATATATGGTGTCCGAACGAGGGATAGAGGCCAACCCGAGCAAAGTCAAGGCACTGCAGAACATGGAGCCACCACGCAACATGAGAGAAGCTCAGAGACTGACAGGCCGGATTACAACCTTATCTAGATTCATTTCTAGGTCGGCCGATCGTAGCTTCCATTTCTTTAAAATACTTAGAAAGGCCAATAAATTTTAGTGGAATGAAGAATGTGATAAGGCTTTCCAAGAATTGAAAGATTATTTGTCTACTCTCCCTGTATTGGCTAAACCTATAGTAGGAGAAACTCTTTGGGTATATTTGTCGGCTAATGAAAACGTTGTAGGCTCTGTGTTTGTCAGACAAGAAGGAAAGGAACAATAACCTGTATATTTTTCTAGCCATTTATTAAAAGGAGCCGAATGTAGATACACTACACTAGAAAAATTAGCTTATGCCCTAGTATTGACTGCTCGGAGGTTGCGCCCATATTTCTTAGCACATAAGATCATTGTATTAACCAACAGTAGTCTTGGACGGGTGTTACTTAACCCAGAGGCATCAGGTTGGCTGATCAAATGGACAACTGAACTTGGGGAATATGATATTCAATATCAACCTCGCTCGGCCATCAAGGCACAAGCTCTAGCAGACTTCATCATAGAAGTTCAAGGCCTTGAGGAAGAAAACATTTGGAAAGTTTATGTAGATGGCTCTTCAACTAGACAAGGCAGCGGAATTGGTGTTCTTCTTATATCTCCAAGGGAAGACAGACTTCAACTCTCCATCAGATTGAATTACATAGCTACCAACAATGAAGCAGAATATGAAGCCCTGATAGCAGGATTGCAGGCCGCTCGGCATATAGGGGCAGCTCGAGTCCTTATCTATTCTGATTCTCAGTTAGCAGCTCAACAACTATCAGGTAATTTTGAAATTAATAATGACAGGCTTAAGCTATATGCTGAAGCATTTGATAAGTTGAAGTCCCAGTTTCAAGAAGTAAATATACAAAAGGTTCCTAGATCTGAAAATCAAGTGGCAGATGAATTGGCTAAGTTGGCCTCTGCTATAGTGCCATGGAGTATAGATCGGCCCGTAGAACAAACTCTGTTAATATCTTGTATTGAAAGACAGGTTGAAGTAGAAATTCAAGGTGATTGGAGGGCCCAAATCATACTATATTTGCAACAAGGTATTCTTCCCAGTGATATAGAACAGGCAAGGGTATTTAAGAAGAGAGCTGCTCAATACACTATGGTAGGAGAATAGTTATATAAAAGAGCTTTTTCTAGACCTTTGCTCAAGTGTATTGGCACAGAAGATATACAGTTCATTTTACGAGAAGTCCATCAAGGTTCATGTGGTAGTCATATAGGAGGGAGATCTTTGGCTTGCAAAATTCTGCTAGCAGGATATTTTTAGCCTACTCTACATGAAGATGCCAACAAGTTGGTAAGAACTTGTATTTCTTGTCAAAAACATCAAAATATCTTACATCATCCTACACAATTATTGAGAACCTCTATAGTTGCATGTCCCTTTTATTAATGGGGAATGGACATAGTAGGTCCATTCCCTATGGCAGCTGCATAGAGAAGGTTCTTATTGGTAGTTGTGGATTATTTTTCTAAATGGGTGGAGGCAGAACCACTTGCTCGAATTACTGAAGATGCAGTTATTAAATTTTTATGGAAAAATATAATCTGCAGATTTGGCATTCCTCATAAATTAGTATCTGATAATGGAAGGCAATTCTAAGGGGATAGGATCTTAGACTGGTGCAACAGTTACGGCATTACTCAGGCCTTCACCTCTGTAGCTTATCCGCAAAGTAATGGTCAAGCAGAAGTAACCAATAGAGAAATCGTAAGAGGTTTAAAGACCAAACTGGATCATGTCGGAGGTAGCTGGGTAGATGAATTACCCAGTGTTCTTTGGGCATATCGAACTATGCCTCGAGAGGCTACAGGAATCACTCCCTTTCAATTAGTTTATGGAGGAGAAGCAGTAATCCCCATCGAGGTGGGAGTAGAATCTGATAGAAGACAATTATATGATGGGGACAATGGAGGTCGACGACTCATGGAGCTAGACTTGATAGAGGAGATTAGAGATAAAGCCGCTACTCGTCTGGCATCATATTGACAAAAGAGACAAAACTATAACAAAAGAGTCATACCCAGATTTTTCCAAGTAGGAGACTTGGTATGGAAGCGAATTAAACCTGTCGGAGATGTCAGTAAGTTGGCACCACAATGGGGAGGACCTTACAAAGTGATAGAAAAACTCACATCAGGTTCATATTATCTCCAAGATACTGAAGGAAGAATTTTAGAACGTCCTTGGAGCGCAAATCACTTGCAGCCTTATCGAACCTAACTACATCATACTATTCAAGAATGTGTCTGGAGAAACAAATCACAATTATTTGAAGTCCTCGGTAACTGAGGACAAGTATACCTACAGCTTATGTACTCTACTTCTTTTAATAAAAGCCAAGCAAGACAAATATCACCACGGAAATAAGTATGGTTCCTACAGATTGATAAATATCAAGAGGACTTTCATTATCTATTTCGAGCAATCTACAGGGGAGAATCCTAAAGGCCTATGCAGCTCCCCTCAAGAACCTAGAAACTTTAAAAACTGTCACAAGGTTAGTACGAACATCATATTTTTACATAGAATGCAGTCGATCGGGAAATCCCATGAAGTAACTCTGACGGGTCTTCATGGGAGGAACCGAAGACTCTAAACCATCACAGAACATAAGTCGATCGGGAAATCCCATGAAGTAACTCGGACGGGTCTTCATGGGAGGAACCGGAGACTCTAAACCATCACAGAACATAAGTCGATCGGGAAATCCCATGAAGTAACTCGGACGGGTCTTCATGGGAGGAACCGGAGACTCTAAACCATCACAAAACATAAGTCGATCGGGAAATCCCATGAAGTAACTTGGACGGGTCTTCATGGGAGGAACCGGAGACTCTAAACCATCACAGAACATTAGTCGATCGGGAAATCCCATGAAGTAACTCGGATGAGTCTTTATGGGAGGAACCGGAGACTCTAAACCATCACAAAACATAAGTCGATCGGGAAATCCCCTGAAGTAACTCGGACGGGTCTTCATGGGAGGAACCGGAGACTCTAAACTATCACAAAACATAAGTCGATCGGGAAATCCCATGAAGTAACTCGGACAGTTCTTCATGGGAGGAACCGGAGACTCTAAACCATCACAAAACATAAGTCGATCGGGAAATCCCATGAAGTAAGTGTTCAGGGGAAGAACCGGAGACTCTAAACTATCACAAAACATCAATCGATCGGGAAACCCCATGAAGTAACTCGGACGGGTCTTCATGGGAGGAACCGGAGACTCTAAACCATCACAAAACATCAGTCGATCGGGAAATCCCATGAAGTAACTCAGACGGGTTTTTATGGGAGGAACCGGAGACTCTAAACCATCACAGAACATAAGTTGATCGGAAAATCCCATGAAGTAACTCAGACGGGTCTTCATGGGAGGAACCGGAGACTCTAAACCATCACAAAACATCAGTTGATCGGGAAATCCTATGAAGTAACTCGAACGGGTCTTCATGGGAGGAACCGGAGACTCTAAACCATCACAGAACACAACTGATTGAAAAATCTCATAATTTCAAAGCCTAATCACCGGGGTTATACGGACATGAAGTCTGGATTCAAAAGGGGATTCTATGCATATGATACGTTATTCATTTGGAAGCCCATCCGTCTGGAAGTCTTTACTTAAAATTCGCCTGGAGTAGTATACTCAGCTCGGAACTCAGGAGTTTTATACAGATTCCTTATCTAAGATCACTTGGTATTATTTATTTCTTTGGGGATATGGAGCACACCGGATGTCATTTGCGGAAGGATTCATCAAGACAAGGCTTAACTTTAAAAGATGAGCAAGGAGTTCTAGAATAAAGCTTATATTTAATGTTCAGGAGCATTTCAAGAGAGGCATTCTCAAATCAGCACAATGGAAAAATAGGTAAGTATTAAAATTTTCTTATACAGCATGATCGCTTAATTGCCAAACTTTGGTTATACTTCTTTACTAGTTCTGCATTTACAAGCCTTTTTTCTGAATAATCTCTTTAAACATCTAGAAAAGGACCTTTTATATCTGCGGGTAATTCTTCGTTAAGCCTACGATGATTTATGAAAGAAAGGGAGGGTTCCTTGGGTAAATAGCCACCCTCTCGTAATTGTTGAAGAACTCCCGATACAGAATGATTTAGAGCACCTACTATCCTACGAACGAATTCTCGGGCAAAGGCTGAAGACTTTAAATAAGTCTGATGCCACTCTTCCCATCGATTCTTCTCTTGCTCCTTATAACTTTGGAAATCAGCTTGTAGTTTTGTGTTTTGATCTTTCAAAGCATCCTTCTCTGATTTAAGCTGTTCCAATTCCTTCTGGAGCAGTGACAATTCAACATCTTGAGCTTTCCTTTGTTCTTGTTCCTATAGGATAGTGAAATCATGAGAGGCTAGGTCTTGAGCTTGGTCATAAAGACAGGCATTATGAAGCTTCTCTACTTTCTCTAAAAGGAGACTTTTATGAGAAGCATCTGAGAGAGCTTTCTCTTTTAAAGCAATCTCTAGTCGAAGACCAGAATGTAGCTGATCCACCTATAATTCTAACGTTCTTCTGGCGAGCTCTTTATCTTTCAATAATTGCTGACACTCCTCCAATTCTTGTTTCAAGGTCCCCAACTGTTGATTTTGTAAGGCCACTTTCTCTTGCAACTGAGCCATATCGCTGTTAGAAGAAGGTGAAGTAGCTTTCAACGTCTCCAGTTGAGCTTTTAATTTATTGTTCTCATGGTACTTAGCTGTAAGTAGCTGGTCGATATGTAGACTTGAGGCAAGAAACTAAACAAAAGGATGATGTAAGTTAAAGATGAAAGTACAGAATTGATAACATATAACTAGAAATGCTTACAGCCACTGCCTGACGACTATGGCGATCAGCTCGATGTGGAAGACTAAGGCCTCTTAGTTGTTCGTAACCCTGCAGCCAAGATTCAGCTAGTAGACCTTGTAATTGCAGAGAACCATAGCTAGGTGGATTAGAGGGTTGTCCCAATTGAGAAGGTAAACCCGCAGCCTGTTTAAATAAAGGATGAGGAAGGGAGGAAGCAGGAGGCGAAGAAGAAGAAGATGCAATAGAAGGGAAAGGGATAGTAGAAACAAGAGAAGCAGAGGAAGAACTAGATGGAATAGAAGGTGACAGTGTAGGAGGAGCTGATGCAGTTGTGGGAACACTAACAGCTGAAGGACTGACACTTGGAGAAGATCTCCGGCAAGGTGTCCGTTTTGCTCGAGGCCTAGAAGCCAAGGGAGGCAAGGCCAATGCCAAAGATGCAGAGGACACAGAAGGAATAACAGTCGTCTCAGAAGCAGAAGCAGAGGGAGCTGAAATAATAGAAGAAGAAGGGATAAGTAGACCGGGTCTCATCATCCTAAGAGCAGGATTAGAGATAATATGGGTTGGAGTTATCGGTGCCTTACCTGTCTCGAGAGAAATGGGCGCTGGGACAAGAGGAGCTTGCACAAAAGTACCAAAGAAATCACTAAAGGGAGAAGCCTTAGTAAGATTTGGCTTTTTAACTAAGGTAACAAAAGACTCTTCTTCTTCCTCTTCCATGGCTGCAACAGCCTCTGCCCGTCGTTCTTCTTCAGATAGTAAACCCAAGGTGGAAAAATTAGGATCCGATCGGCGGTCGCGTAACCATTCTTCTCCAAGATTATTTACAAAAGACTTAGTCATGGTAGGATTCTTGTACATAAAGGCTGGAAGAAGAACATCAGCTGAAACACAGGAATTGAACACCGTTATAAAAGAGATGTATTAATCAATAAATATGGATTGAGATGTTTTTACATACCAAAGGATTCATCCAAAGGGGTGTCAATCTTGCCTATTCCGAAAGGAAACATTAAACCCTCCACAATTAGATGCGGCAAGCTGAATTTTGCTCCCCTCAGTTTAGGTAGAACAGAAGCAACAGAGGGATCGTCAAGAAGATCATGGGTGCTAGGAAGTGGAGGTAAGTCATGTATCCATTGGATAGGAAATGGAGGGGGAGAAGGGAGACGCATATAGAAAAATTTGTGATACCATTCCCCCTGAGGAGGAATGCAGTTGAACAAAATAGCCTTGGGACGAGATTGTAATTTAAAAACACCAACATCCACTCGACGAGGAATGAAGAAGTGATGAAAAAGACGTGGAGACAATGGGAAATCTAACAGTTTAGATACCCCAATAAAACCCATAAGAATGGAAAAGGATTGAGGGACAAGCTGGTTGAGTGGGATGTTAAAATAACGGCTGACATTACAGAAAAAAGGGTGAAGAGGAAAGCGAAAACCTTGTAGGACTTGGTCTCGGAAGATAGATATACACCCTAAAGGAGGAAGATGCGGACCCTCATGAGGAGCGGGACGGATTATATAAGAAGGAAATCCATAGGTCGCCTGCAAGTCCACTTCTTCTGTATCTATAAGGTTGGAAACACACAAAAGAAACCATGCGGGAGGAGAAGCTGTCATAGAGCGACGATAAAATGAAAGAGGAATCAAGGAAGAGGGCGAGAGATGGAGGAAAGCAGAAGAAAACTTCGTAAACCGTTGTTTTTCTTCTGGCCTTGTGCTAAAACCCCCAAACAGAAATAGCAGAAAGAAAAAGGAGAGTAAGAGATATTTAGAAATTCCAACCGTCATAAATGAGTGATAGAATCAAAAGAAAGAAGTAAGGTTAAGTAATCTCCCTCGAAAAATATGCAAAGTTTCCTTAGAAACAATTCTTGAGAAAGCTTGGAGGATATAAAGAAAAATTAATCCAGTAATTATAAGTTCAGGTTATAGGTGTAGTAAAATAAGGAGAAGTTAAGCGCAAGGTAGCAGGCAGGACTTAGTTAGAGATTACTGGATACGGTCTGTAAATACGAAGCGGGCGGTTCTGATGGATCGGCCGAGACAAAGAGCAAGCTAGTATGTCGACCAAAAGCTTATCATAATGAGTCAAATAATATACACTATGATAAAACCCCATGAGACTCGATTAATACGTGAAAAGGACATATGAAGACATAGGGGTAAACCGATCAAGTAAAATAAATCGACCAATATTAAGGACATCATGATAGAGCTGTGTCAAATCGGGCGAGACATAACTACGCTATGAAATATCGGGCGATATTTATCAATCTTGATATATACCGTCTGGTCATGAGGAAACGATCTAAGACATGACAATCTGTTGGGAAAGGCTGTATGGTAACAAACCGAACAACATCGGACACATTTATATAAAACAAATAACTATCATGAAAAAGAGTAAAATTAACAACAAAAAGAGAATAATCAGCGTTATGTGAGATCATCACTACAGAGTTTCTGCCCTCCTCTTTACAATAATTTGAATTTAAGTCAAAGTCAGCTTAGGGTACAGATCAAGGGGTTTGTTCTCAATAAGTCTGCGACGGTTTAGGAAATTAGGAGGAGGGACATGAGCTAAGTAGCTTTCCTCTTGTAATTGGTGAATTGCCTCTTTCGCTCTCGCAGTAAAAGCTGATAAGATGGACTTCACGATCGGCCTGTTAAATTTGGGAGATTCAATCATGACAGTGGCCCGCTCCCTGTAACGAGTATCTTCGTTATCCTTATAAACCACCAAAGCCATTTGGGAAGTCTTCAATTCGTTTTCTTTGGCAGAAACCTCGGTCTTAACTAAGTTAAGGGAGGTGTTCAAGGAAGTTATTTCATCTTCCTTCAGCTGTAGGGCTTTAAGTTTTTCAGTCAATTCTGCCTCATAATTATCCTTTAGTTCACCAAGTTTGGAAGTCAATTCTTGGTTAAGGTCCGTAACCGATTTAAATTGTGCTTGAAGACTTTCAATTTGTGTTTCGAGTTGTTTCTTGGCAGCAGCAGAAAACGCAGTAGAAGATAACTCAGCAACCTCTTGTATTAATTTATCATTTTCAGATCTCAACCTCTTGTTCTCAGTATATAAGTTGTGCAGCAGTCGAGAAAAACCCATATTTTCTATCCATCGCTAGAAGTATAATAAAAAGCCATAAGATAACAGTTGAGAAATAGAAACCAGCCGTTAGTAAGCATACCTGATTCTCCTTATGAGAGAAGCAATCAACCGCCTCAGGAATAGAGAGCTCTTCAAAAAGGGGACGAACTTCATCCCAAGCACCAGCAAAGGAACCTCCCAGAAGTATGGAGAGAACAGGAATAGTAGAAGAACCAGTAGAAAAGGAGGAAGTAGGAATAGATGGAGGAGCAAAAACCAAATAAGAAGAAGGTGAGGAAGGTAAAGACCCAAAAGTCGGAATAGATAGGGGAAAAGTGAAAGATACATTACCAGAAGCACTGGCATTAGAGAAGGGTGAGGCAGGAAAACTAAGGGAAGGATAGAGTTTCGCCAACGTCGGCTCATCAGAAGGAAGGTCAGCCGAAGCAAAACCTTCTGAAACTAGCTCATCAGCAGGGAGGAGGAGCCTCCTTTTTGACGGAGGAACTCTGGTAAGTTTGCGCCCTGGGCGTTTACCCTTAGAGAGTTCAGCTATCGATTTACCGGAGCTATCGGGAGACGTGAACTCAATGAGGGGAAGAGGGGCAGATGAGGAGACAGCAGCAGCCGCTGGTGAAGTAACAGCGGGTAAAGAACCGGCAAGGATCTCCGTAGAAGGACCTTCAGAAGCCTCAAGAGCTTCAAAAACCCCTAAAGAACTGGGTGCCTCCGCTAAAGGAGTCGGCTCCTTGATTGAAGGAGGAGGAACAATAGCAGCCAGAAGTTCGGCTTCTTTGGCGCGAATGACATCCTCTTCCAGACGTAATTCTTCGTCAATCAAAGCATCATAGAAGCTATCCACTACATAGAAAAGAAAAATAGTTTAGTTAGTTAAAAATAAGAAGAAAGAAATAAGGCCTTACCTAAAGGAACTCGAGTATCATGTTTGACGGGGCTTAAGCCAAACAGGTATAGGAGATCAACCCGTAGCCACTTAAGGATAGAAAGTCGATGACTTAACAATTTCTCACAATAAATAGGGAAAGAAGGATGAAGATGAAACTCCTTGACATCGGGCAAGGGGGGCAAGAAAGATTTCCAAGCATGAGACCAAGGAATGGGTCCTGGAAACTTTAAGAAGAAAAAACGGGATTTCCAGGCTTTTAGAGACGAGGGTATATCCTCAAAAAGAACCATTTTAGTTTGTGAGTGAAACAAGAAAACACCCGGTTCTGAACATTTGGGATAAGAAAACATGAAGAAATTTTGAGGAGTAGGAGGAATGTCTCGCAAATGAAACAGCATGTAAGTACCGCATAGGTAACGAAATGCGTTGGGGGCAAACTGTTGTAAAGGAATATCAAAATATTGGCTTATTTCAATCAAGAAAGGAGGAATAGGAAACCTTAAACCTCCTATCAACTGATCCTTAAAAAAGGTTACGCAATTATCAGGGGGACGATGAGGACGATCAGTTGATTTTGGGATTATGATGTCGTATTCCCGGAGAATTTCATACTGACGACGGATAGCTAACCTTGCATTTTTATCAAAGGAAGAAGACATATGGACATACCAAGGAGCAATTTCTTCCTCAGCCATGGACAAAAGTATAGGCTAGTGAAACAGTAGATTACTTACTGAGGGTAAGAAAGGAGATCGCCGAGAAACGTTAAGCACGGGGTTTGGTTGAAGACTGCGACAAGAAAAGAACTCTAGAGAAGAGAAAAGAAGGAACAAAGTTTAAAAGGAGACGAAGGGTTTAGGGTTTGAAGAGCACACAACCATCGTTAGATCAAAATATTTTTATCTCAGCAGACGCTGAGAATCACAAGAGAAAGGCGAGAGGCCCACGTGACGTGGCGGTCAGAAAAAGTATGTGTTATACCATCATAAAAACATTTATATTGGATGTGATGGATCGGATCACGCTGGGGTTGGTAACGTCTCGGGGTACGCTTCTAACATTCTCTCACCCGAAGAAGAACCAATTACAAGCTAGGAAGCTTCGAAAGAAGACGTAATTAACTGGACATGATAAAGTGAAAAGGACTGATTTTCTTGACTAAAGTCCAAGCTAAGGACAAAAACATTTAAGGATGGAGATTTAGGCGAATAACATATTTTGAATTAACGTCCTTATGAAATACATGTTGGTTGCTACTCGAAAAAACCTAGAGGTTCCACTGTACAAAAATTTTGTACAAAAGTCTGAACCTTTTCCTAGCTACCATGTGTTCTTTTAAATTAAATTTTAGATCGCCTGCGGAACTTAACACATTTGATCCAAAACTTAATCTATTTGTTCTTTTAGGTTTTGACTTGGATCTCCTGCGGAACTTAACACGTTCGACCCAAATCACCTTAAGTTATTAATTCCATTAAATATTAATTTCCATAATTGGCTCCCAGTACTGACGTGGCGAGGCACATGACCTTCTTGGATATGGGAGCAACCACCACCGACTAGACAAAACCTTTTATAGAAAGCTAATATTTAATTTCCTAAAATAACTTTAGGTTAACCGAAAAGAACAATCAAATCACAAGGAAAAATAAAACAAAAGAACACAACATCGAAAAAAATATTCAAAATACTAGAATCGTAGGCCTCTTGTATTTGGTATTATTTCCATAAATAACTAGTATGATGCGGAAAAGGAAAAACTACTAGTTATACCTTCTAGAAAGACCTCTTGATCTTCTACCGTATTTCTCTTCTAACCTCGGACGTTGTGTGGGCAACGATCTTCCGAGATGAGAAACCACCAACCACCTTCTTCTCCTCCTAGCTAGGTTCGGCCACAACAAGGAAGCTTCACCAAGGATCAAGATCAAAATACCAACCAAGCTCCAAGAGATGCAAGCTTTCTCTCCTTCTTCTTCTTCTTCTCCAAGTAGTATCCGGCCACCACAAGAGCTCCAAGGGAGATGAAGGATTCGGCCACCACAAGAGGAAGAGAGGGAGAGGATGATGGCCGGCCACAACACCAAGGAAAAGAGGGAGAGAAATAATAGAGGTTATCTCCATGAAGGCACCCCCACCCCTTCTTTTATATTCCTTGGCCTTGGTAAATTAGGAAATTTAATTACAATAAAATTTCCTTAATTTCTTTGACATGATTTAATTGAGAAAAATAAAATAAAATTTCCCAATTAAATCAATATTGGCCGGCCACATCAAGAGAAATAAATTAGACAAGTTTTAATTAACAAATTAAAACTTCCTAATTTGTTTCCGGAAATTTTAAAAATAAAATTTCTCTTCAAAATCTCTTCATGGTTGATAAAAAGAAATTTCCATAATTTTAATTTTACAACATGTGAATAATTTTTAAAGAGAAAATAAAATATCTCACCAATCTACAAATAAGGAAAGAGATCTAATCTCTTTCTTTAATCTTTTGTAGACTCTTTACAAGAGAGATATTTTAATTTTAATTCTCTTTAATAAATTATATCTTCCACATAATAAAAATTAAAATTAAAATTCTTTTTTAATTTAATATGGCTGGCCCCCACTAGCTTGGGTTTAAGCTAGGGCCGGCCACCCCAATTCATGCTTAGGCCGGCCCTAGCTTGGTTCCCAAGCTAGCTTGGCCGACCCCTTTTAGGTGGGTATAGTACTCTATAAATAAGAGGCTACGATAGGGACTGAGAGGAGGAATTGGTTTTGGTCTCCCGATAAAATTAAGCATCCCGTGTTCGCCCCGAACACACAACTTAATTTTATCAATAATAATTCATTCCACTAGAGAACTATTATTGAACTACCGCACCAATCCCAAATTACATTTTTGGGCTCCTTCTTATTATGAGTATGTTAGTCTCCCTGTGTTTAAGATATCGAATGTCCACTAATTAAGTGAGTTACTGACAACTCATTTAATTAATATCTTAGTCCAAGAGTAGTACCACTCAACCTTATCGTCATGTCAGACTAAGTCCACCTGCAGGGTTTAACATGACAATCCTTATGAGCTCCTCTTGAGGACATTATCAACCTAGTATCTCTAGGACACAGTTTCCTTCTATAATCAACAACACACACTATAAGTGATATCATTTCCCAACTTATCAGGCTTATTGATTCATCGAACTAAATCTCACCCATTGATAAATTAAAGAAATAAATATCAAATATATGTGCTTGTTATTATATTAGGATTAAGAGCACACACTTCCATAATAACTGAGGTCTTTGTTCCTTTATAAAGTCAGTATAAAAGAAACGACCTCAAATGGTCCTACTCAATACACTCTAAGTGTACTAGTGTAATTATACAGTCAAGATAAACTGATACCTAATTACACTACGACCTTCTAATGGTTTGTTCCTTTCCATTTTGGTCGTGAGCTACTGTTTATAATTTATAAGGTACTGATAACATCATCTTCTGCATGTGGCACCACATACTATGTTATCTACAATATAAATTAATTGAACAACTACAACTAAATATAGATAATTTGACCAAATGTGATTCTTTATTCATAATGAATGTTTACAAAGCTTAGGGTTTCAGTATACACTCCAACAATCTCCCACTTATACTAATGACTAAGCTGTCATATCTTCTACCATACATCTGATTCCCATTCCCTCCACATGCCGATCGAAAACTTTCGCCGGAAGGGCCTTAGTGAAAGGATCTGCCAGGTTATCCGCTGATGCAATCTTGGCGATGACAACTTCTCCTCGCTTCACGATATCTCGTATCAAGTGGTACTTGCGCTTTATATGTTTACTTGCCTTATGAGCTCGTGGTTCCTTCGAGTTTGCAACTGCACCGCTATTATCACAATAAATTGTGATGATCTTGGGCAAACCAGGAATCACATCTAAGTCCACTAGAAAGTTCCTGAGCCATACTGCTTCTTTAGCTGCCTCAGAGGCTGCTACATACTCAGCTTCTATGGTTGAGTCCGAAATGCATTTCTGCTTAACACTCCTCCATGAAATGACTCCACCTCCTAAAGTAAACACATAGCCTGATGTAGACTTACTACTGTCCCTATCTGATTGGAAATCTGAATCCGTGTAACCCACAGGGAGCAAATCGTCTGCTTGGTAAACTAGTATATAATCTCTAGTCCTTCTCAGGTACTTTAATATATGTTTTACCGCAGTCCAATGTCCTTGTCCAGGGTTACTCTGATATCTACTGACCATGCCCACGGCAAAGCAGATATCAGGTCTCGTACATAGCATTGCATACATAAGGCTTCCTACAGCCGAAGCATAAGGAACTGCTTTCATGTCTTCTATCTCCTTTGATGTCTTTGGAGACATCTCTTTAGATAAAACTATTCCATGCCTAAAAGGTAAGAAACCTTTCTTGGAATCCTGCATGCTAAAATGAGCAAGGATTGTATCTATATATGAAGCTTGGGACAGACACAATATTCTTTTCTTGCGATCCCTTATTACTTTGATCCCAAGAATGTGTGCACACTCTCCTAAGTCCTTCATATCAAATTGTTTGGACAACCATACCCTTACGTCTGATAATACCTTGACATTGTTGCCAATTAACAAAATATCATCTACGTATAGTACAAGAAATACCACCACGTTTCCGTTACACTTCTTATATACACAAGACTCATCCGGACTTTGAATAAATCCATATGACTGGATTACTTCATTAAACCGGATGTTCCAAGATCTTGAAGCTTGCTTTAGTCCATAAATGGACCGATTGAGCTTGCACACTAGATGCTCTTTGCCTTTTTCAATGAACCCTTCTGGTTGCTTCATATAGATGTTCTCTTCAAGACTTCCATTAAAGAAAGCTGTCTTGACATCCATTTGCCAAATCTCATAATCCATATGAGCAGCAATGGATAAGAGGATCCGGATAGACTTAAGCATGGCCACCGGTGAAAAGGTTTCCTCATAATCGATTCCCTCTTTCTGAGTGTACCCTTTCGCAACAAGCCTAGCTTTGAAGGTTTCTACCTTCCCGTCTGTCCCTCTTTTCCTTTAGTAGATCCACTTGCATCCAACGGCTTTTACACCATCAGGTGGTTCTACAAGCTCCCAGACCTTATTAGAGTACATAGACTCTATTTCAGAATTCATCGCCTTTTGCCAAGATGCTGCATCTATATCTTGGAGTGCTTCGTCATATGTCCGGGGATCAGGTTCATATTTACCTGGGATTAAGTCCGAAGACTCTCCCAAAAACATGAATCTCTCAGGTTGCCTCACAACCCTCCCACTACGACGAGACACTGTCTGTGGTTGTGTATCATGTGTGACACGTGTTGCAGTCTCTTGTGGTACTTCATCTTGTACTGTTGGTACTAAAGTAGACTTGCCCTCTGTTAGTTCTTCTAAAACAACTTTACTACTGGGCTTGTGATCTATTATATAGTCTTCTTCTAAAAACTGGGCATTGGTGCTAACAATGACCTTCTGGTCTTTAGGACTATAAAATAAACCTCCTTTCGTTCCTTTGGGATATCCCACAAACACACGAACTTCTGTACGAGATTCTAACTTATCAGCATCTGGTTTCAGCACATGTGCTGGACTACCCGAAATCCAAATATGTCTTAGACTGGGTTTTCGCCCATTCCACAATTCTATGGGAGTAGAAGAAACTGATTTAGAAGGTACTAAGTTCAGAATGTACACTGCTGTTTCCAGAGCATATCCCCAAAACGAATTTGGTAATTCTGAATAACTCATTGATCCCATCCGGAAGCTGAGTCGGACGGAGGCTGGTCGAGGTGTCCCGATTATTGACGGAAAGTCGTCGATGATTCGGCTCCCACGGGTGGCTGACGCTGCTGCAGAACCCTGCGCACACTCAGACGATCTCCCCCTTCACGTTAGAGACCGAAACCCAGGGAAAAAGTCCCCGGATCAGGCCCTCCGACGCTTCAGTTAGGTCCTTTTTCCCCAGAGAAGAAGAAGAAAAAACAGTTGTGGAACAAAAAGTGACAAGAGAGTGTGTGCGCGTACCTGCATACGAGGGATTTCTCCCCTTTTTATGCGTCGTCCTTTCTTAGAACCTGCCATCCTGTCAGAAAACATTAGACGCTGGGCTTTGTCGTCTAGTCACGGACACCTATCGTACTGCCATTTGCCGTGAAAGCATCTTTCTGTTTAGGGACCTCCGCCTTCGCGCATGAGTTTTGTCTTGTAGTGATGGACAGCCGGCAGGCTGCTACTGGTTGTGAGGGCATCTTTTCGTTTTAGGAACCTCCGCCTTCGCTCGCACTATTGGAATGTAATGATTATCCTCAACGGGCCGTTGAGATTCTCCGCACTCGCACTACTTAGCTTCTCCGATCCATTGTGACTTGCACCGGCCTCGCCTCTCCTGATCGACTCTAACCTCTAAGTGTTACCTGCCAGACGGGCTGACTCTGCTCAGCTCTGCCGATCCCGACCTGCCTCTGTGCTTTGTATTTCCTGGCCCTCAAGCACAGGTCTGTAGCTCGGTCTGCTTCTGCTCAGCCCTGCCGATGCCGACCTACCTCCGTGCTTTGTATTTCCTGGCCCTCAAGCACAGGTCTGTAGCTCGGTCTGCTTCTGCTCAGCCCTGCCGATGCCGACCTACCTCCGTGCTTTGTGTTTCCTGGCCCTCTACCGCAGGCCTGTAGATCGAACTGCTTCTGCTCAGCTCTCTGCTCAGCTCTGCCGATCCCGACTTACCTCTGTGCTTTGTATTTCCTGGCCTTCTACCGTAGGTTTGTAGATCATCCGTAACTGGCACTTCCGATCCTTCGACTCGCAGACCTGCCGACCAAACTGTCTCTACACAGCTCTGCCACGTCCGACCTGTGATTTGTGATTTGCACTCCCGGGCCTTCGAATGGTGGACCTGCAGACCAAGCTGCCTCTATACAGCTCTGCCGATCCCGACCTGTGCCTGGTGTTCCCCCTGTCGTCTCTCTTCGTTCTCCTACAGCTCTGCCGCTTCCGACCCGTCGGCCTATACTTCCAATTCTTGGCCTCTGCTTAGCTCTGCCGATCCCGACTCGCACCCTGCGCTTTGTGCTTCCTGGCCCTCAAGCACAGGTCTGTAGCTCGGTCTGCTTCTGCTCAGCCCTGCCGATGCCGACCCGTGACCTGTGTTCCGCCTGACGTCTTCCCTCGCCTCCCGACTGCTTTGCCTCCTTGATCGACAAGTCTGTCGGGTCTCTGGCTACCCGACTATCCCCTAGGCTCAACTCTGATTACCCCGTCAGCTTGACTATTTGACCGCCAAGTTGCCTTGACTATTGACTGCCACATCCTCTTAACTTTTGACCGCCATATGGTCTTGACTTTTCTGATCCTTTCCTCTTGGGCCCCTCCATTACCAACCGTATCACTCATCATCGATCTAACCATCTCCATAAGAGTCCTATTCCTTCATTCTGCTACACCATTCTGTTGGGGTGTACCAGGTGCAGACAACTGGGATTGAATCCCGACCTCTGATAAGTAATTCCTAAACTCTCCCAAGAGGTATTCGCCACCACGATCAGACCGTAGTGTCTTGATACTTTTACCTAGTCGTTTCTCCACATCAGCCTTGTATTCTTTGAACTTATCAAAGCACTCGGACTTGCGGCGCATTAGGTAAATGTATCCATATCTTGAATAATCATCTATAAAAGAGACAAAATATTCAAAACCACCTCTTGCCTGGACAGACATAGGACCACACAAATCAGAATGAACCAATTCTAACACTTCTTTGACTCTATACCCCTTGGCCTTGAAAGGTCTCTTGGTCATTTTACCTTCCAAGCAAGATTCACAAGTTGGAAAATTTTTCAACTCTAATGAACCCAAAAGTCCATCGGCTATTAGCCTCTGAATCCTACTTAAGTTAATATGACCAAGCCTTAGATGCCAAAGAAGATGAGCCTCCGAAGGTTCTTTTCTCTTATTTGAGTTAGAAGATGAGCTATAAATTTCCATGTTTTGCTTTGTGGGAGAAATTGGATTTAAAGTATACAAATTTTCAATTAATGCACCAGAACAGATGATCACTTTATTTCTCTTAATAACTACATCGTAACTAAAGGAAACTGAATATCCATCTAAAAACAGTTTAGAAACTGAAATCAAGTTCTTTCTAAAACTGGGTACATAAAGACAATTTCTTAAAATCAAATTTCTATTTCTACTAAAAGATAAGTAGACATCTCCCACTGCAACAGCTGCCACCTTAGTAGCATTGCCCATGTAGACGGTAATCTCTCCTTCAGATAGTCGTCAGGTTTCCTAGAACCCCTGCAAGGAATTGCAGACATGATCAGTGGCTCCCGTATTTACACACTAGGTGCTGGTAGATAACACCGCTAAACATGTTTCAACAACTAGAGCATGAGATATACCTTTGTTTTGGTTCCTACGAGGACAGTCCACCTTCCAATGTCCTGACTGCTTGCAGATGAAGCACTTGCCCTTCGACTTCTTCACTCCAGCTTTAAATCCTGTACTCTGGGATTTATTCACTTTCTTTGCTGAGCCAGCTTGTTTTTTCTTCTTCTTTCCTCTCGGTTTAGAAGAAGAACCATTTTCAGCATAGTGAATTTGAAAATTATGACGAAATAATCCTTCTGCTGCTTGAAGTTCTGTCAGTAGTTCCGCTAATGAATAAATCCTTTTATTCATATTATAGTTCAGGCGGAACTGCTCAAAACTTCTAGGTAGCGTTTGGAGGATCATATTGATTTGGGTTTCCCCATCAATTTCTCCTCCAAGGATCTGTATCTCGTTCAGATAAGCCATCATCTTTAGGATATGATCCCTCACAGGAGTACCCTCTTGCATGGTGGCTATCATTATTTTTCTCAGGGCTTCTTGCCTAGAAGCCCTATCCTGGTGACCAAAGAGTTCCTTGAGATTGTTCATAATATCATAGGCTGTTGGTAAATCTTGATGCTGATGTTGCAATACATTTGACATTGAAGCCAAAATGTAACACCGCGCCATCTCATCTGCTTTTACCCATTTCCTATGATATTCAATCTCCTCTTGGGTAGATTCACCAGTAGGTACTTCAGGGCAAGCCTCAGTCAGTACAAATTTATAGCCTTCAGCAGTAAGAACAATGTCCAGGTTCCTTTTCCAATCTATGTAATTAGGTCCAGTAAGTCTATTCTGTTGAAGTATGATGGACAGTGGGTTGAAAGTCATCCTAAGAATCACAAATAACTTTTGGTCAGAACTTTAAATTTAGAATAATATTGATTCCTCAAACAATACTATTTTAAATTAACCAACACCTCAAAACACCGTGAATTTTGTATGCCACGTTAGTGTGGACGTATACAAATTCAACATTTGTAAAAAGAGGGTTTTAACCCATTAATTTTATTATCTTGTCAACCTAACTTTTTGACAAATAAAATTAATATTTGGTATTATTTGGTCACACAAATAATAGCAGTGACTCCGATGGGGAGGATACTATTAGATGTGTCTAAGTGTATACCATTACTTGACACTAAGTCCATTAATAAGATTATGCCCCTTCCGTTGGGGAAGATCACACGCTCTTAATTAACTTCCTATAGTCATCCAAAAATGGAAGTCTATTCTAGTGATCCACAAATAAGCTCATCCGTTATGGAGGAAGGCACTCAGAGCCAACGCGCAAGCTTGTTTGCATCACTTACAAACCAGTAATGGAGACCATGGGATTTACTTAAAAATCCCTCTCCCACTTAGTTATTTATAAATGAGGAATTTTAACTATGCTAGCCTACTAAACATGTAAACTAACATGCACACACAGCACAATATAAAAGCAATAAATAGCAAAATCTAATTTTCAACTATTATGGCTTTTATCTCTAGTTGTCCTCCGTGTGTTGTCATCCCAAGCTGCTGCCATATTTGGCCACTGCCACCGGGTCTAGCTGTCGCATCCATCTTGCTCCTAGTTCCGCTGCGCCTCTGGTCCTTAGAAGGTTCCACGCTTTGCAAGATTCGATCCGCGACATAAATAGAATTTTACATTTTTGATCCTATATTCCATAAAAGAAATGTACATGTATCTAGATCAAAAATAAAATCCTAATAAAACTAAATACAGCTCCTGCTGTATTTTATAATACAATCATGCACACACATATAAATGCCCTTGACATGTCCAAGGGTCCAATCACACACATAATAACTAAAAGCTATAATAGTTGGATCATGCATCCACAAAGTTAGCACATCCTACTATTAACCTACCTAAATTATGTATGACATGTGCATAATTAACCTAATACCAAATACACAGAGGCAAAACCCTAGCTCTGATACCAATTGTTGGTTGCTACTCGGAAAAACCTAGAGGTTCCACTGTACAAAAATTTTGTACAAAGGTCTGAATCTTTTCCTAGCTACCATGTGTCCTTTTAAATTAAATTTTGGATCGCCTGCGGAACTTAACACATTTGATCCAAAACTTAATCTATTTGTTCTTTTAGGTTTTGACTTGGATCTCCTGCGGAACTTAACACGTTCGACCTAAATCACCTTAAGTTATTAATTCCATTAAATATTAATTTCCATAATTGGTTCCCAGTACTGACGTGGCGAGGCACATGGCCTTCTTGGATATGGGAGCAACCACCACCGACTAGACAAAACCTTTTATAGAAAGCTAATATTTAATTTCCTAAAATAACTTTAGATTAACCGAAAATAACAATCAAATCACAAGGAAAAATAAAACAAAAGAACACAACATCGAAAAATATATTCAAAATACTAGAATCGTAGGCCTCTTGTATTTGGTATTATTTCCATAAATAACTAGTATGATGCGGAAAAGGAAAAACTACTAGTTATACCTTCTAGAAAGACCTCTTGATCTTCTACCGTATTCCTCTTCTAACCTCGGACGTTGTGTGGGCAACGATCTTCCGAGATGAGAAACCACCAACCACCTTCTTCTCCTCCTAGCTAGGTTCGGCCACAGCAAGAAGCTTCACCAAGGATGAAGATCAAAATACCAACTAAGCTCCAAGAGATGCAAGCTTTCTCTCCTTCTTCTTCTTCTTCTTCTCCAAGTAGTATCCGGCCACCACAAGAGCTCCAAGGGAGATGAAGGATTCGGCCACCACAAGAGTAAGAGAGGGAGAGGATGATGGCCGGCCACAACACCAAGGAAAAGAGGGAGAGAAATAATAGAGGTTATCTCCATGAAGGCACCCCCACCCCTTCTTTTATATTCCTTGGCCTTGGTAAATTAGGAAATTTAATTACAATAAAATTTTCTTAATTTCTTTGACATGATTTAATTGAGAAAAATAAAATAAAATTTCCCAATTAAATCAATATTGGCCGGCCACATCAAGAGAAATAAATTAGACAAGTTTTAATTAACAAATTAAAATTTCCTAATTTGTTTCTGGAAATTTTAAAAATAAAATTTCTCTTCAAAATCTCTTCATGGTTTATAAAAAGAAATTTCCATAATTTTAATTTTACAACATGTGAATAATTTTTAAAGAGAAAATAAAATATCTCACCAATCTACAAATAAGGAAAGAGATCTAATCTCTTTCTTTAATCTTTTGTAGACTCTTTACAAGAGAGATATTTTAATTTTAATTCTCTTTAATAAATTATATCTTCCACATAATAAAAATTAAAATTAAAATTCTTTTTTAATTTAATATGGCCGGCCCCCACTAGCTTGGGTTTAAGCTAGGGCCGGCCACCCTTAGGCCGGCCTTAGCTTGGTTCCAAGCTAGCTTGGCCGGCCCCTTTTAGATGGGTATAGAAGGTGGGTATAGGTGGGTATAGTACTCTATAAATAAGAGGCTACGATAGGAACCGAGAGGAGGAATTGGTTTTGGTCTCCCGATAAAATTAAGCATCCCATGTTCGCCCCGAACACACAACTTAATTTTATCAATAATAATTCATTCCACTAGAGAACTATTATTGAACTACCGCACCAATCCCAAATTACATTTTTGGGCTCCTTCTTATTATGAGTGTGTTAGTCTCCTTGTGTTTAAGATATCGAATGTCCACTAATTAAGTGAGTTACTGACAACTCATTTAATTAATATCTTAGTCCAAGAGTAGTACCACTCAACCTTATCGTCATGTCGGACTAAGTCCACCTGCAGGGTTTAACATGACAATCCTTATGAGCTCCTCTTGAGGACATTATCAACCTAGTATCTCTAGGACACAGTTTCCTTCTATAATCAACAACACACACTATAAGTGATATCATTTCCCAACTTATCGGGCTTATTGATTCATCGAACTAAATCTCACCCATTGATAAATTAAAGAAATAAATATCAAATATATGTGCTTGTTATTATATTAGGATTAAGAGCACACACTTCCATAATAACTGAGGTCTTTGTTCCTTTATAAAGTCAGTATAAAAGAAACGACCTCAAATGGTCCTACTCAATACACTCTAAGTGTACTAGTGTAATTATACAGTCAAGATAAACTGATACCTAATTACACTACGACCTTCTAATGGTTTGTTCCTTTCCATTTTGGTCGTGAGCTACTGTTTATAATTTATAAGGTACTGATAACATCATCTTCTGCATGTGGCACCACATACTATGTTATCTACAATATAAATTAATTGAACAACTACAACTAAATGTAGACAATTTGACCAAATGTGATTCTTTATTCATAATGAATGTTTACAAAGCTTAGGGTTTCAGTATACACTCCAACAATACAAACTAATATTGATCAAAATAATTTTATATTAGCTGATATAACTTTGGTTATGCTGGGTAGGTATAATATTGATTTCAATCAATGAAACAATGTTGGCTGGCATAATATTAGCCATGATGTAGAAGTATTCCAACAGTTAAGATATCCTCAGTCATGATAAATGACATGTAGGATATGCAGAGAGGTAATGAATACAACATCACATTTATTCTTGTAAATTACAGAAGGATTCAATAGAATCATTTAATTCAATACAAGAGTTTGTTTTTACACTTAGAATCTGATCAAGTACATAACATTACATTTTCCCTCAGAACAGTAAGCCTCAGATAGACAACAAAGTTTACAAACACAAGCTCTTGAAATACTTAGAAAATTTCAATCCCATTGGATTCAAACTTACCATGGAGCAGAGAGGGAAACATTTTACCTCGCCTAGGCTTGTCAAGGCGCATAAGTGGCAATATTCTGCCTGGGATAAAGAAAGCAACAAAGTAGAAAAACTCAAGGGCAGGGGGAAGGAGAAAGGTTCATACAGACCATAATGGAAAAGTAAATGTAAAAACCACTTCCCCTCTCAAGCCCTAGAGCTCTGCAAGTGGAGCAACCAAGCATAGCCCAAGGGTAACATGTGTTGTGCCCTTCACACAGCACCCATGGGTCATTTGGCTACCCCTCTACGAGTAGCAAAAATCTCTCTGAAGTTTCTTGAGTCCTTCAGAGCATCGGCATCTTTGGATGAAAAGTCTGAATTGTGAAGCTTCATCTCTTAAGACAATCCCTTGAACCCTAGAGGTAGCCGGAGAAAAAATCCCAATAAACTCATATATAGATCTCACCTTGTCCAACAAAAGTTGCCCCGAAAGAGGAGGATCCGAGACCATAACCTTAGCAATAAAAGGTGGCAAGGAAGGAAAAGAACTGAGATGGGTGGTGGATGAAGAGAAGGTTGTAACCCTATTTAAAGGATCAAAAGGCTCACAGGGTCACTATACTTGGTTTAGTGAGACAGTTGTACACAAAATCTGTGAGGTCATTTCAATATCTGGAGCAGAGTCACGGGTAGGAAAACACAAAACTAGACTTATGTCTCGTCAGTCGTCTACACCTCCTTCGACTAGACTTGAAGGGAAGGCTAGTGATATGGGTAAGGTTTCGTGGGTCCCTGATAAGGAAAGGAAAGGAGGTAATGAAACCAAGGAGATAGGATGATATCGGCCGAGATATGCCTCAAAGGAGGTATGCTAATCTCAGCCGGAATATGCCCCAATGGAGGTAGGCTAATATCGGCCGGGACATACCTCAATAAGAGGTAAGGCTATATCGACCGAAATATGCTTCCCAGGAGGAAGATCTATATACCTCAAAGGAGGTAGGCTAATATCGGCCGGGACATACCTCAATAAGAGGTAAGGCTATATCGACCGAAATATGTTTCCCAGGAGGAAGATCTATATACCTCAAAGGAGGTAGGATAATATCGGCCGGGACATACCTCAATAAGAGGTAAGGCTATATCGACCGAAATATGCTTCCCAGGAGGAAGATCTATATACCTCAAAGGAGGTAGGCTAATATCGGTCGGGACATACCTCAATAAGAGGTAAGGCTATATCGACCGAAATATACTTCCCAGGAGGAAGATCTATATACCTCAAAGGAGGTAGGCTAATATCGGCTGGGACATAAGAAGTAAGTCTATATCAGGAGGAAGATCTATATACCTCAAAGGAGGTAGGCTAATATCGGCCGGGACATACCTCAATAAGAGGTAAGGCTATATCGACCGAAATATGCTTCCCAGGAGGAAGATCTATATACCTCAAAGGAGGTAGGATAATATCGACCGGGACATACCTCAATAAGAGGTAAGGCTATATCGACCGAAATATGCTTCCCAGGAGGAAGATCTATATACCTCAAAGGAGGTAGGCTAATATCGGCCGGGACATACCTCAATAAGAGGTAAGGCTATATCGACCGAAATATGCTTCCCAGGAGGAAGATCTATATACCTCAAAGGAGGTAGGATAATATCGGCCGGGACATACCTCAATAAGAGGTAAGGCTATATCGACCGAAATATGCTTCCTAGAAGGAAGATCTATATACCTCAAAGGAGGTAGGATAATATCGGCCGGGACATACCTCAATAAGAGGTAAGGCTATATCGACCGAAATATGCTTCCCAGGAGGAAGATCTATATACCTCAAAGGAGGTAGGATAATATCGGCCGGGACATACCTCAATAAGAGGTAAGGCTATATCGACCGAAATATGCTTCCCAGGAGGAAGATCTATATACCTCAAAGGAGGTAGGCTAATATCGGTCAGGACATAAGAAGTAAGTCTATATCAGGAGGAAGATCTATATACCTCAAAGGAGGTAGGCTAATATCGGCCGGGACATACCTCAATAAGAGGTAAGGCTATATCGACTGAAATATGCTTCCCAAGAGGAAGATCTATATACCTCAAAGGAGGTAGGATAATATCGGCCGGGGCATACCTCAATAAGAGGTAAGGCTATATCGATCGAAATATGCTTCCCAGGAGGAAGATCTATATACCTCAAAGGAGGTAGGCTAATATCGGTCGGGACATACCTCAATAAGAGGTAAGGCTATATCGACCGAAATATGCTTCCCAGTAGGAAGATCTATATACCTCAAAGGAGGTAGGCTAATATCGGCCGGGACATAAGAAGTAAGTCTATATCAAGAGGAAGATCTATATACCTCAAAGGAGGTAGGCTAATATCGGCCGGGACATACCTCAATAAGAGGTAAGGCTATATCGACCGAAATATGCTTCCCAGGAGGAAAATCTATATACCTCAAAGGAGGTAGGATAATATCGGCCGGGAGATACTTCTGAAGCCTGTAGAATAGTATCGATCGCGACATGCCCTGAAGAAGGAAAGTTAATATCAGCCATATCGACCAACACCTTGGAAAAATACCAGACAAAATATGGCCTATTGCTAAGTAGGATAAATAACATAAAAGGGCGCGAACAGAAGCCTCATGAGAAAGAATAGAGATAAATAATTCAAATAAGATGATTAATGAGGATATCTGCAATATGTAACCACATGACAGGTATTATATATTTCGGCGGGAAATGTGCTTTTAGATTATTTTGCAAGTGCTAAACGACAAAGGAGGTACATCTGGGGTAAAAGAAAGATTCCTTAAATGTTATTTACAACAAGTACACAGCTGATGTCATCTTATAACAAACTCTAACAAACCGGGGTCCACTTCATGACTACGGAGGTTATATGAAGTGGTATAAAAGGGGGAATCCTCTCCGTTGGCTAGGTAAGTTCACATCATTGTGCACATTCGTAACCCTATTTTTCCGACTGCTGTTGATCTTCTTCTTCCTTCTTCCTCCTTCCACACCGAGAGAGATCACTGACTTGAGCGTCGGAGGGCCTAGCCAGGGATTCCCACCTCGGTCTTAGGTCACTGACGATATTGTTGGTTGGTCTCTTGTGCACAAGAAGTCTTGGAAGCCTCGGATCTGGGTTTCTTCTCTTCAGATTTGGATTTCTTCTTCGTCATCGGGTCTTCGTGCGAGGAGGACTTTCGGTGACTCTATTTTTCCCGATCCGCTTTGGGTTTCTCGGATCGGTATTCTGTGGACATTATTCTTCAGTAGCGCGGTGGGTTTCTTTCTTCCGGATCTCTGTCTTGTCTAGCTTCTCAGACAGGATCAGTTTTCATTACTTGTTTTCAATGCAAGCATGGGTTTATGTTGACGTCTCATGATAATCCTGTTTAAAAATATTGATGATTGCATAATGAGTTTATTTGAAAATACATGTCATGTACATATTTCCAAATTACGAGTTTTAGCATGAGTAATTATTGAGTGCATGTTTTATGTTCCTTCAAGCAATTTTACAAAGCATGTTTTCCCTTTTTAATGTATGGTTTTGTGAGTAGATAGTACTTACTAAGCGTTTGCTTATAGATTACTTTTCTTTATACTGCATATAAAGGTAAAGGAAAGCTCGAGTAAGGAGGGGCAGTAGGAGCAATGTTTGCTGGTGTGTGTGACGGAACAGTGGGAAGTGATCTTGGAACTTGCTAGTGCATGAACATGTTGAATTTTGGTATTTATGGACCTATTGTCTTATTTCTCTTAGTAGAAAAATACTATTAAGAGTTGTGTAAGATGAATTTACAGTTTGGTAGTAATTGATGTGTCAAAGACTTCCCCTAAGGTTATGGGATAAAATGGTAAACCAAGGAGGAGAACAAAGGGGAGAATACCCCATTTAGAGTAGCAGGTTGTGACCCCGCACGGCCCGTGTCACGGCCGTGTGGAGTCACACGACCACACCCCTCCTCCTCTCGGCCCAGGTGTCACAGTTGTGTGGAGTCACACGGCCACGCACCTTCTCCTCTCGGCCCAGGTGACACGGCCGTGTGGAGTCACACGGCCGTGCACCTCTTCCCTTAGGCCAAGGTGATACGACTGTGCGGTTTCACACTGCCGTGCATCTCTTCCTCTCGGCCAAGGTGACATGGCCGTGTGGTTTCACACGGCCGTGCACCTCTAGGTGACATGGCCGTGTGACTTTCACACGGCCGTGCCCTGCACTAGTCGGGTATGTTTCACATCTCGTTCAAAGCTCGAAACAAGTTTTAGAGTAGATCTCTGAGCTAAACAATAAATTATATGTGAATAATAGAAAAATTAGATATGTATAGGAGGTAACACCGGTCCTTGTAAGTTATGTTGAAAGAGTAGAAGGGCGGTCGTTACAACTAGATCAGCCTTTAGAAACTTAAGTTAAATAGCTTTAATCTCTAACATTGAATCCAAAACAATAGAAGAATCATTAAGTGATCCAGATTAGATCTTAGCCATGCAAGAGGAACTAGCCCAATTTGAAAGAAATGAAGTATGAGATTTAGTTCCATTACTAGAAAATAAAAGGATAATCGAAACCAAATGGGTCTTTAGAAACAAACTAAATGAAAAAGGGGAAGTTGTTAGAAACCAGGCTAGATAAGTAGCAAAAGAATTCAGCCAATTGAGAGACTTGACTACAATGAAACCTATACACCAGTTGCTAAACTCAAATCAATTAGAATGTTACTGAGTTATGCAGCCCATAGATTCAAATTATATCAAATGGATGTTAAGTCAACCTTTCTAAATAGATTGATTAAGGAAAAGGTGCATGTAGGTCAACCCCCCCCCCCGAATTTGAAGACTTAGAATACACTAAGCATGTGTTCAAATTAAAGAAAGCCTTGTATGGCCTAAAATAGGCCCCCGGAGCTTGGTATGAAAGGCTGACCATATACTTAATCTCAAAAAGCTTCAAACAAGGTCAAATAGATCCAACCCTTTTTGTAAAAGTAATTAATCAAGATCTATTTGTAGCTCAAGCCTATGTGGACGATATAATATTTGTATCAACTAACTTAAAACTGTTACAAGAATTCATAACACTAATAGAACAAGAGTTTAAAATGAGTCTAGTAGGACAACTAACATTTTTCCTAGGTCTACAAATCAAACAAACAAATTAAGGTAACTATATTTATTAACAAAAGTACACACTTGAATTACTTAAGAAATTTAGAATGGAAAACTCTAAAGACATTAAAATTCCAATGGCTGCCAATACAATCCTAGATAGTGGCCCAAGTGGAAAACCTATAGACCTCAAATATTATAGAAATGTCATAGGATGCCTCCTGTACCTAACTGCAAGGTAACCAGATATCTCATTTGCAGTCAGTATGTATGCTAGGTGCCAGACTTGTGCCAAGGAATCACACTTAGCTTGTGTTAAAAGAATTTTTAGATACTTAAAAGATATGTCCAACGTAGGAATGTGGTACCCTCGGTTAGGAAATTTTAAACTCTTACAATACTTTGACTCCGATTATACCAGCTGTAAACTCGATCGAAAAAGTACAAGAGGTGGTTGTCAATTACTTGGATCATCACTTATTGAGCCGAGCTCGAGCTCGATAGTTTTATCGAGCCGAGCTCGAGCTTAAGGATATTCGGCTCGTGAGCTCGTGAACATGTTCGTTTATAGGCTCGCGAGCCAAAAAAATGAGCCATAAAAGGAACCTTAAACCGAGCAAAAAAATGAGCTCTAAAATGAGCTAAAAAAATGGGCTCTAAAAGGAGCCTTAAAATGAGCTTTAAAATGAGTCAAAAAATGAGCTTTAAAACGAGCTCTAAACGAGCCCGAAAACGAGCCCGAGCTCGCTTAACGAGTTAGGCTCATTATCTTTGATAATCGAGCTAATAACAAGCCGAGCTCGAACTGTTCACGCGCTTGATAATTCTAAAACGAGCCGAGCTCGAGCCTTGTGATAAAAGCTCGATTCGAGCTCGAGCCGAGCTCGAGCCTAATACTGTTCGGCTCGGTCGGCTCGGTTCGACTTGTTTACATCTCTACAGGGAAGTACTAATAATAGTAAATAAGAATGATGATGGGCTGACGAAATATCTCACTGGTTGGTCTATGGATATGTAGAATGGCTAGAGGGCATCTAGCCAGACAGCAGAGAGTTAATGAACCTCAACCGATGGGAAATGAGTTTGCACCCCAGCCCAACCTGTTAGAGGTAGTAGCTCAACTGTAGAGACAATTAGTGGAGCAGCAGCAGGTCATTGCCACCTTGACTACTAATCAGGAAGCTCCTCCGATAGTCCTACCAGAAGCCAATATGGTAACACCTACTATAGCTGAAGTACCATTCGTTACACCTGTAGCCCCAGCAAAGGTGGTGAGGCAAGAAGCATATCTCATCCAGTGGCAAATACTGAAACCAGAGAGCTTCTCTGGCACCAATGAACCATGGGATGCTTAGGCATGGTTCAAAACCCTGGAGAGCATAATGGAGCTATTGGATTGGCCAGAGGTAGAAAAGATTAAGTGTGCCTCCTTCTGCTTCACTAGGGATGCAAGAATGTGGTGGGAACGGGTCAAGGCAAAATAAAAGGTAGATCAAATGACCTGGTCTAACTTCGAGACTGAGTTCTTCGAAGAGTTCTTTCATATGCGAGTCACGAACAAACATTACGATGATTTCATGGAATTCCAGCAAGGAAGTTTATCAGTAGATGAAGTCGTGAGGAAATTCAATAGGTTAGCTCGCCTATGTCCCGAGCTGGTCAGCATAGAAAGAGAAAGGGTAAGACTAATGCTTAAGATGCTGAGGCCAGAGATAGCTCTGAAGGTAGCTGGCGGAATTACTAGACCGCATACTGCAAAAGAGCTGATTAGTAGTGCCCTGATCACGGAGCATTATCTGAATAGTATCAAGCAGCAGAAGCCAGGACTGATGGAGAACAAAGGTCAAGAGAGTTCTGGCACTCAGAAACCCCAGAGTCATGGGTCAACCTGGAAAGGGAGCTCCAAGAGGAAGCAGTGGAGTAATAAGAAGGGAGGAGCCGTAAACAAGCAACCTAAGTATGCCACATGTTCTACCTGTGAAAAGATGCATCCTGGAATCTGTCGCAAGGAGACGAGTGGCTGTTATACATGTGGTCAAGAGGGGCATATGACCAAGAATTGCCCGACCAAGATCAACCTTCCTCTTGCACAACCTGTGCAATATGGAGGCAAGCAGTCACAGCTACACCAGATGCAAGCCGCGTTGGAGGGTCCTCATATTAGCCAAGGTAGACTGGAAGCTCCACCAAGTTCTACAAATGCTCAAGTTTTCTCCCTTACCAGAGAGGAGGTAGCAAATGCCTCCACCATTGTCACAGGTCAGATATGCATTTTTAATCAATATGCAACTGTGTTATTTGATACTGGGGCAACCCATTCGTTTGTCTCCATAGTATTTGCTGAAAGAATAGGTATACCCCCGGAGGTCCTAAGAGGATAATTCTTGACAACATTACCCTCGGGAGAGATAATGACATCAACGCATTGGTTGCGAGCTGTGCCAGTCAAAATTTTAGACAGAGAACTGTACAGCGATCTGATCTTGCTGAACATGTCTGATTATGATGTTATTTTTGGGATGGACTTCCTGAGCAAGTATGGTGCTTCCATCGAGTGTCGTAAGCGAAGGGCTCTATTCCAACCTGAGGCAGAGTCTAAGTTTGAGTTCATCGGAGATTCAAAGAAGAGAACCCAGAAGTTTTTATCGACCCTGAAAGCTCAGAAGATGTTAGCCGATGGATGCACTGGGTTTCTAGTGCATGTGGTTAATACCCAGCAAGAAAGAAATCAAGAGCTAGAGGAAGTTAGAGTCATGTGTAACTACTCGGAAGTGCTTCCTGATGAGTTGCCAGATTTAGCGCCGGATAGGGAAATTGAATTTGAGATTGAACTCATCCCTGGTACCCATCCAATCTCAAAAGCACCCTACCGCATGGCTCCGACAGAATTAAAAGAATTTTAGGGATAGTTATAGGAGCTACTCGACAAGGGCTTCATTCGCCCTAGTCACTCACCATGGGGAGCTCCAGTGTTGTTCGTAAAGAAGAAGGACGGGTCCATACGAATGTGTGTGGACTACCGAGCGCTGAACAAAGTAACAATCAAGAACATGTATCCCTTGTAGTGGATTGATGATCTATTTGATCAATTAAAGGGAGCCACAGTCTTTTCCAAGATAGACTTGCGGTCTGGATATCATCAAGTGAAAGTGAGGGCAGATGATGTACCGAAGATGACATTCCAGACGAGGTATGGACACTATGAGTTTGTAGTCATGCCTTTTGGAGTGACGAACGCTCCTGCTATGTTTATGGACCTGATGAACAGAGTGTTCAAGGAGTATTTGGATAAGTTTGTGATCGTCTTCATAGACAATATTCTTATATACTCCAAAAGCCAGGAAGAACACGCTGAACATCTGAAGACAGTGTTACAGATTCTTCAGCAGAGACAGTTATACGCGAAGTTCTCCAAGTGCGAGTTTTGGCTCGATCAAGTGTCCTTCCTAGGCCACATTATTTCCAAAGATGGGGTCATGGTAGACCCGATAAAAATAGAAGCTGTGAGTAACTAGAATAGACCTAGGAATGTCAGTGAAATCAGAAGTTTCCTTTGATTAGCAGGCTATTATAGGGAATTTGTTGAGAACTTCTCAAGGATTACCTGTCCATTGGCAGCACTTATCAGAAAGAATAAAAACTTTGAGTGGACAGAGGATTGTGAGAAGAGTTTCATTGAACTAAAAAGGAGACTGACCAGTGCTCTAATCCTGACTCTTCCAGAAAATGGCGAGAGCTTTGATATGTATAGCGATGCTTCTAAATTGGGACTTGGAGCTGTACTGATGCAGAATGGCAGAGTCATTGCCTACGCCTCGAGACAACTCAAAAATTATGAGAAGAACTATCCCACTCATGACCTCGAGTTAGCAGCAGTGGTCTTCGCTCTCAAAGTCTAGAGGCATTACTTATACGAAACTCAGTGCAAGATTTACATAGATCACCAGAGTCTGAAGTATCTCTTCACTCAAAAAGACCTAAACATGAGACAATGGAGATGGCTTGAGTTAGTTAAAGACTATGATTGTGAAATTCTCTACCATCTAGGGAAGGCGAATAAGGTGGTAGATGCACTAAGTAGAAAATCTTATGCAACTCTATTGTCCTTATCTGCCATGCCCCAACCCCTACGGAAGGAAGTAGTAAATTTTGGGCTAGAAATTATTACGGGGCAGCTCTCCACTTTGACACTAGTGTCAACCTTGCTTGACGATATACAGAAAGGGCAGGATGAAGATCCTAATATTCAGAAGATCAAGCAGGGAATGCAAGAAGGAGAAAATGGGGAGTTTCGAATAATAGACCGTGGGATGCTATATTATGGTAATCATCTTTGTGTCCCTAATCAAGAAGAACTACGAAAGAAAATTCTAGATGAAGCCCATAGAAGACCCTATGCAATACATCCTGGTTCCACCAAGATGTACCAAGATTTAAAGGAATCTTTTGGTGGTCTGGAATAAAGAGAGATATTGCTGGATACATCAGTACCTATCTGACGTGTCAACGGGTTAAAGCAGAACATCAGAGACTAGGCGGAGTTCTGTACCCTATCCAGATCCCAGAGTGAAAGTGGGGGGATATATCTATGGATTTTATAGTAGGATTACCCAGAACTACGAATGGTTATGATGTTATATGGGTAATAGTAGACAGATTGATCAAGTCTGCTCATTTCATAGCAATCAGAACATCCTACCCTATTGAGCAGTTAACACAATTGTATGTGAAAGAGATCATCAGGTTGCATGGAGTTCCCAAAACCATAATTTCTGATAGAGATGGTCATTTTACTTCACACTTCTGGGAGTATGTTCAAAGAGCTCTTGGCACTAAGTTACGATTCAGCACGGCATTTCATCCTTAAACTGATGGGCAAACAGAACGGGTGAACCAAGTTTTGGAGGATATGCTACGGGATTGTGCCTTAGATTTCAAAGGCAGTTGGTGTCGATACCTATGCTTAGCGGAATTCACATACAATAATAGCTATCAAGCTACTATCGGAATGACACCCTACGAGACTTTATATGGGAGGAGATGTAGATCTCCTATCTGTTGTATGAAGGTGGTGAAAAGAAAAAAATGGGACTCCAGACAGAACTTATCAAGGACACCACCAGGGCCATTCAGAACACTCGTCAGAGAATAGAAACTGCTCAGAGCCGGCAGAAGAGCTATGCGGATGTGCGACGAAGACCGATAGAATTTGAGGTCGGAGATTCAGTATTCCTTAAAGTAGCTCCTATGAAAGGAGTGATGCGGTTTGGGAAGAAAGGAAAGTTGAGTCCACGATATGTGGGGCCATACTTGATCACCAAAAGAGTTGGCAAGGTAGCTTATGAGTTGGAACTACCTCAGGAAATGTCAGCTATTCATAATGTATTCCATGTCTCAATGCTGAATAAACATGTTCCCGATGCAAACCAAGTGATTGAACCACAGACGGTACAAGTTCAAGAGGATCTCAGTTATGAAAGTTGACCTATTCAGATAATAGATCGAGAAGTTAAGAAACTGAGAAACAAAGAGATACCGTTAGTAAAAGTGTTGTGACAAAGTCAATAGTATGAAAAAGCAACATGGGAACGCGAGGATGATATGAGACAGAATTATCCACAATTGTTCTAAGTTTGAGGATGAACTTTTTATAAGGTATGGGGGATTGTAACACCCATAAATTTCCTCTATTTAAATATAGCAAAAAGAAGTAGAAGAAGAGATAAAAGAAATAAAAATAAATTTATAAATGGCCTTGGGCTAGGATTGAACCCAAGACCTCTTATTTATGATTGGTTAAAGTTGTCATTAGAGTGGTGGTAAAACATCACATTAGGAATAGGAAACAACTGATTATAAGTAGATTTTGTGTGAAAAGATGCTTCAACTTCCACCTAGTATAAAAGGGAAAGGAAGAGATGAAAACCTAGCCTTCATCTCCTCTTCTTTCCCTAACCGAATTTTTCCCTTCTCCTTCTTCTTCTCTTTGATATTTCGGCCAAGAAAGCTAGTGCTCCAAATCTTGAAGTTTTTCAAGATTAGGATCTAAGGAGAGGGTTTCTCTCAAGGAAGTAGTACACGCGGGGAAGGTGTCTTGGGGATTTAAAGCGTTCAAGAGGGGATTTATCTTCCCTACACCTTAGAAGAGTAAGATTTAGCGAAAGGATGTAAGTACTTCTCACCTGCGGTATAAGTTGCTTCGTCGATGCATGTTGTAGTATGTATTTATGTAAGTTAAGAGAAAATTCATGCCATGATATGCTTATTTATGTTAAGAAGATAGATGGTATGATTGTAAGATGCCTTCTAAAGTTTGGGATTAAGAGCACGTTTAGATTATTTGATTTGCTTCCCATTAAGTTTTGGGACTAAGAAGCATAATCAAGTGCGCCAAGGTGCTTCCCTATAAGTGTGAGGGATTAAGTGCACACAAGGTGTTTGTTGAAATGTCAAGTTAGTGCAAGTATAAGAAAGAAGTATTAAAATAAAGTATTTTACTTTAAGATGGCATGTATTGGACACAAGGTCCATGGGTGGGCTCCTAGATCGCCCCTAGGCCCCTAGATCGCCTAGTACTACTTTAATAGATTCGGGATTAGTTACCTCGGATCTTATTAAGGATGCGCGCAAAGTGGTACAATGTCGGGCCCAAAACAAGTTGATTATTATTTTCACTAGTACGTAATATGTGTTTGGACCAAATATATAGCTAGAGGGGGGGAGGGGGGGGTGAATAGCTCGGTACGATCTCGTGCTCGTCGTTGCTTGTTTCTCAAAGAAATGCAGCGAAAAATACAAAGAAACAAATACACAACGCTAACTCGTAGATTTACTTGGTATCCACTATTAGAGTGTATACTGAAAGCCTAAACTTTTGTAAACATTTATTTTGAATAAAGAATCACATTTGGTCAAATTGTCTACATTTGTTTGTAGTTGTTCAATTAATTTATATTGTAGATAACATAGTATGTGGTGTCACATACAGAAGATGATGTTATCAGTACCTTATAAATTATAAACAGTAGCTCACGACCAAAATGGAAAGGAACAAACCATTGGAAGGTCGTAGTATAATTAGGAATTAGTTTATCTTAACTATATAATTACACTAGTACACTTAGAGTGTATTGAGTAGGACCATTAGAGGTCGTTTTTTTTATACTGACTTTATAAAGGAACAAAAACCTCAGTTATTATGAAAGTGTATGCTCTTAATCCTAATATAATAACAAGCACATATATTGGATATTTATTTCTTTAATTTATCAATGGGTGAGATTTAGTTCGATAAATCAATAAGCCCGATAAGTTGGGAAATGATATCACTTATAGTATGTGTTGTTGATTATAGAAGGAAACTGTGTCCTAGTGATCTAGGTTGATAATGTCCCCAAGAAGAGCTCATAAAGATTGTCATGTTAAACCCTGCAGGTGGACTTTGTTCGACATGACGATAAGGTTGAGTGGTACTATTCTTGGATTAAGATATTAATTAAATGAGTTGTCAGTAACTCACTTAGTTAGTGGACATTCGACATCTTAAACACAGGGAGACTAACACACTCATAATAAGAAGGAGCCCAAAAATGTAATTTGGGATTGGTGCGGTAGTTCAATAATAGTTCTCTAGTGGAATGAATTATTATTGATAAAATTATGTTGTGTGTTCGGGGCGAATACGGGATGCTTAATTTTATCAGGAGATCAAAACCAATTCCTCCTCTCGGTCCCTATCGTAGCCTCTTATTTATAGAGTACTATGCCCACCTATACCCACCTTCATACCCATGATATAGGGGCCGGCCAAGCTAGCTTGTGGATCAAGCTAGGGCCGACCAAGCCTTGGTTCATGGGTGGCCGGCCCTAGCCTGAACCCAAGCTTAGGTGGCCGGCCCCCATTAAATTAAAAAGAATTTTAATTTTAAAATTTTCTTATGTGAAAGATATAATTTATTGGAGAGATTTAAAATTAAAATATCTCTTTTAAAAGGATCTACAAAAGATTAAAGAAAGAGATTAGATCTCTTTCCTTATTTGTAGATTGGAAAGATATTTTATTTTTCTTCATTGTAAATTATTCACATGTTGAAAAATTAAAATTATAGAAATTTATTTTTATCAACCATGAAGGGATTTTAAAGGGAAATTTTATTTTTTAAAAATTCCGAAGGCAAATAAGAAATTTTAATTGTTGATTGAAATTGCCTTGTTTGCTCTTATTGATGTGGCCGGCCATGACATGAAGGAATAGTAAATTTTGTTTAATTTTTCTTAATTAATTCATGTCAAGGAAAGTTAAGGAAATTTTATTATAATTAAATTTCCTTATTTACCAAAGCTAAGAAATATAAAAGAGGGGGTTGGGGTGCCTTCATGACACACAACTTTATTATTCTTCTCCCTCTTTTCTTCCTGGGTGTGGCCGGCCCCTTCAAGATCTCTCTTCTCCTTGTGTTGGCCGAACCTCTTCTTCCTCTTGGAGATCAAGTGGTGGCCAGTTTTCTAGCTTGGAGAAGAAGGAGAGAAAGCTTTCATCCCTTGGAGCATTGGTGGTGGTTTCTCTTCTTCCTTGGAGGTGCACTTGACTTGGCCGAACCTTGCAAGGAGGAGAAGAAGGTGCTTTGGTGGTTTCTCATCTCGGAAGATCGTTGCCCACACAACGTCCGAGGTTAGAAGAGGAATACGGTAGAAGATCTAGAGGTTTTTGCTTGCAAAAGAAAAGGTATATTAGTATTTTATTTCCGCATCATACTAGTTTTATTTTCATGTAAAAATACCAAATACAAGGGCATGCGATTCTAGTATTTCGAATTTGTTTTCGATGTTGTGTTCTTTGTTTTTTCTTTTCCTTGTGATTTGATTGTTCTTTTCGGTTGACTTAAAGTTATTTAAGGAAATTAAATATTAGCTTTCCTTAAAAGGCTTTGTCTAGGCGGTGGTGGTTGTTCCCATATCCAAGAAGGCCGTGTGCCTCACCATGCAGTCCTAGAAGCCAATTTTGGAAATTAATATTTAATGAAATTAATAACTTAGGTGATTTGGATCGAACGTGTTAAGTTCCGCAGGAGATTCAAGTCTGAACCTAAAAGAACAAATAGATTAAACTTTGGATCAAACGTGTTAAGTTCCGCAGGCGATCTAAGTTTAATTTAAAAGAACACATGGTAGCTAGGAAAAGGTTCAGACCTTTGTATAAAATTTTTATATAGTGGAACCATTAGATTTTCCGAGTAGCAACCAACAATTGGTATCAGAGCTAGGGTTTTGCCTCTGTGTATTTGGTATTAGTTTAATTATGCACATGTCATACATAATTTAGGCAGGTTAATAGTAGGATGTGCTAACTTTGTGGATGCAGGATCTAACTATTATGGCTTATAGTTTTTTATGTGTGTGATTGGACCCTTGGACATGTCAAGGGCATTTATATGTGTGTGCATGATTGTATTATAAAATACAGCAGGAGCTGTATTTAGTTTTATTAGGATTTTATTTTTGATCTAGTTACATGTACATTCCTTTTATGGAATATAGGATCGACGGATGTAAATTTTTATTTTATGTTCGATCTAGTTTACATGTACATTCCTTCGAGGAATATAGGATCGAAAAATGTAAAATTCTATTTATTTCGCGGATCGAATCTTGCAAGGTGTGGAACCTTTTGAGGACCAGAGGTGCAGCGGAACAAGGAGCAAGATGGATGCGACAACTAGACCCGGTAGCGGTGGCCAAAAATGGCAGCAGCTTGGGATGACAACACACGGAGGACAACAATATATAAAAGCCATAATAGTTGAAAATTAGCTTTTCTATTTATTGCTTTTATATTGTGCTGTGTGTGCATGTTAGTATACATGTTTAGTAGGCTAGCATAGTTAAAATTCCTCATTTATAAATAACTAAGTGGGAGAGGGATTTTAAATAAATTCCACAGTCTCCATTACTGGTTTGTAAGTGATGCAAATAAGCTTGCGCGTTGGCTCTGAGTGCCTTCCTCCATATCGGATGAGCTTGTTTGTAGATCACTAGAACAAACTTCCATTTTGGATGACTATAGGATGTTAATTAAGAGCGTGTGATCTTCCCCATCGGAAGGGGCACAATCTTATTAATGGACTTAGTGTCAAGTAATGGTATACACTTAGGCACATCTGATAGTATCCTCCCCATCGGAGTCACTGCTATTATTTGTGAGACCAAAGGATACCAACTATTAATTTTATTTGTCAAAAAGTTAGGTTGATAAGATAATAAAATTAATGGGTTAAACCCTCCTTTTACAAATGTTGAATTTGTATACGTCCACACTATCATGGCATACAACATTCACGGTGTTTTGAGGTGTTGGTTAATTTAAAATAGTATTGTTTGAGGAATCAATATTATTCTAAATTTAGAGTTCTGACAAAAAGTTATTTGTGATTCTTAGGATGACTTTCAACCCACTGGTCATCATACTAAAAGAGAATAGACTTACTGGTCCTAACTACATAGATTGGAAAAGGAACCTGGACATTGTTCTTACTGCTGAAAGCTATAAGTTTGTACTGACTGAGCCTAATCCTGATGCACCCACTGGTGAATCTACCCAAGAGGAGATTGAATATCATAGGAAATGGGTAAAAGCAGATGAGATGGCGCGGTGTTACATTCTGGCTTCAATGTCAAATGTATTGCAACATCATTATTAATTTACCAATTTTTATGATATTATGAACAATCTCAAGGAACTCTTTGGTCATCGGATCGAGCTTCTAGGCAAGAAGCCATGAGAAAGATAATGACAGCCACCATGCAAGAGGGTACTCTGTGAGGGATCATATCCTAAAGATGATGGCTTATCCGAACGAAATCTGATCCTTGGAGGAGAAATTGATGGGAAACCCAGATCGATATGATCCTCCAAACACTACCTAGAAGTTTTGAGCCGGCTGAATTATAATATGAACAAAAGGGTATATTCATTGGCGAAACTATTGAGAGCAGAAGGTTTGTTTAGTCACAATTCTCATATTCACTATCGAAAATGGTTCTACTTCTAAACCGAAGGAAGAAGAAGAAGAAACAAGTTGTTTCAAAGGAAAGTGAATAAATCTGATCTGAGGACCTAAAGCTGGAATGAAGAAGCCGAAGGGCAAGTGCTTCATCTACAAGCAGTCAGGGCATTGGAAGGCGGACTGTCCTCATAGGAATCAGAACAACAAAGGTATATCTCATTCTCTAGTTGTTGAAACATGTTTAGCGGTGTTATCTACCAGCACCTGGTGTGTAGATACGGGAGCCATTGATCATGTCTGCAATTCTTTGCAGGGGTTCCAGGAAACCCGACGACTAACTGAAGGAGAGATTACCGTCTACATGGGCAATGCTACTAAGGTGGCAGCTGTTGCAGTGGGAGACGTCTACTTATCTTTTAATAGAAATAGAAATTTGATTTTAAGAAATTGTCTTTATGTACCCAGTTTTAGAAAGAATTTAATTTCAGTTTCTAAACTGTTTTTGGATGGATATTCAGTTTCCTTTAGTAACGATGTAGTTATTAAGAGAAATAAAGTGATTATTTGTTCTGGTGCATTAGTTGACAATTTGTATACTTTAAATCCAATTTCTCCCACAAAGTAAAACATGGAAATTTATAACTCATCTTCTAACTCAAATAAGAGAAAAGAACCTTCGGAAATGAACCAAGCATATCTTTGGCATCTAAGACTTGGTTATATTAACTTAAGTAGGATTCAGAGGCTTATAGCCGATGGACTTTTGGGTTCATTAGAGTTGGAAAATTTTCCAACTTGTGAATCTTGCTTGGAAGGTAAAATGACCAAAAAGGCCTTTTAAGGCCAAGGGGTATAGAGCCAAAGAAGTGTTAGAATTGGTTCATTCTGATTTGTGTGGTCCTATGTCTGTCCAGGCAAGAGGTGGTTTTGAATATTTTGTCTCTTTTATAGACGATTATTCAAGATACGGATACATTTACCTAATGCGCCGCAAGTCCGAGTGCTTTGATAAGTTCAAAGAATACAAGGCTGATGTGGAAAAACGACTAGGTAAATGTATGAAGACACTACGGTCTGATCGTGGTAGCGAATATCTCTTAGGAGAGTTTAGGAATTACTTATCAGAAGCCGGGATTCAATCCCAACTGTCCGCACCTGGTACACCCCAACAAAATGGTGTGGCAGAACGAAGGAATAGGACTCTTATGGAGATGGTTAGATCGATGATGAGTTATTCAGAATTACCAAATTCGTTTTGGGGATACGCTCTGGAAATAGCAGTGTACATTCTGAACTTAGTACCTTCTAAATCAGTTTCTTCTACTCCCACAGAATTGTGGAATGGGCGAAAACTCAGTCTAAGACATATTCGGATTTGGGGTAGTCCAGCACATATGCTGAAACCAGATGCTGATAAGTTAGAATCTCGTACAGAAGTTCACATGTTTGTGGGTTATCCCAGAGGAACGAAAGGTGGTTTATTTTATAGTCCTAACGACCAGAAGGTCATTGTTAGCACCAATACCCAGTTTTTAGAAAAAGACTATATAATGGATCACAAGCCCAGTAGCAAAGTTATTTTAAAAGAACTTAGAGAGGACATGTTTACTTTAGTACCAACAATACAAGATGAAGTACCACAAGAGACTGCAACACGTGTCACACATGATACACAACCACAGACGGTGCCTCGTCGTAGTGGGAGAGTGGTGAGGGAACCTGAAAGATTCATGTTTTTGGGAGAGTCTTCGGACTTGATCCCAGGTAAACATGAGCCTGATCCCCGTACATATGACGAATCACTCCAAGATATAGATGTAGTATCTTGGCAAAAAGCAATGAATTCTGAAATAGAGTCTATGTACTCTAATAAGGTCTGGGAGCTTGTAGAACCACCCGATGGTGTAAAAGCCGTTGGATGCAAGTGGATTTACAAAAGGAAAAGAGGGATAGACAGGAAGGTAGAACCTTCAAAGCTAGGCTTGTTGCGAAAGGGTACACTCAGAAAGAGGGAATCGATTATGAGGAGACCTTTTCACCGGTAGCCATGCTTAAGTCTATCCGGATATTCTTATCCATTGCTGCTCATATGGATTATGAGATTTGGCAAATGGATGTCAAGACAGCTTTCCTTAATGGAAGTCTTGAAGAGAACATCCATATGAAGCAACCAGAAGGGTTCGTTGAAAAAGGCAAAGAGCATCTAGTGTGCAAGCTCAATCGGTCCATTTATGGACTGAAGCAAGCTTCAAGGTCTTGGAACATCCGGTTTAATGAAGTAATCCAGTCATATGGATTTATTTAGTGTCCGGATGAGTCTTGTGTATACAAGAAGTGTAACAGAAACGTGGTGGTATTTCTTGTACTATATGTAGATGATATTTTGTTAATTGGCAACAATGTCAAGGTATTATCGGACGTAAGGGTATGGTTGTCCAAACAATTTGATATGAAGGACTTAGGAGATTGTGCACACATTCTTGGGATCAAAGTTATAAGGGATCGTAAGAAAAGAATGTTGTGTCTGCCCCAAGCTTCATATATAGATACAATCCTTGCTCGTTTTAGCATGCAGGATTCCAAGAAAGGTTTCTTACCTTTTAGGCATGGAGTAGATCTATCTAAAGAGATGTCTTCGAAGACATCAAAGGAGATAGAGGACATGAAAGCAGTTCCTTATGCTTCGGCTGTAGGAAGCCTAATGTATGCAATGCTATGTACGAGACCTGATATTTGTTTTGCCGTGGGCATGGTTAGCAGATATCAGAGTAACTCTGGACAAGGACATTGGACTGCGGTAAAACATATATTAAAGTACCTGAGAAGGACTTGAGATTATATGCTAGTTTATCAAGCAGACGATTTGCTCCTTGTGGGTTACACGGATTCAGATTTCCAATCAGATAGGGACAACAATAAGTCTGCATCATGCTATGTGTTTACTTTAGGAGGTGGAGCCATTGCATGGAGGAGTTGTAATGCCCGAAAATTCTTAAAACTATTTTAAAAATATTCTATGATTTTTTATGGAATTTTAGAATATTTTTATGAAATTTTTAGAGTAGCGGAAGTAGCAAAAATAAATAGAAAACGAAAATAGCTTAAGCGGGAATTGAACCCGAGACCTATGGGTCCTATGACTTATGGTGAACCTTGGTAACCAAGTGAACCCAACAGGGCCGTACTGAAAGGAAAGGGAAACAATTAAATTTATATTAGAGTTGGGCATAATTACCCACTTAATATAAATAGGGAATTAATAGGTGAAGAGTTATTTTAACGTAACTTTTCCTCTCCCTCAAACCCTCACCGCCGCCCACCTCCCTTCCTCTTCTTCTCTCGGCGCCAACCACAAGCCAAGGCTAGAGTTCCGTCCCCTAGGACCATAGGAGGACTTTCCAGCGACATCTTGGACAAGAGGATGCTCCCCTCCGCGAGAGGAACGCTTAGACGCGAGAAGATCGTCGAAAGGATCGTCTCCTCCGGAAATCTAGCGAGTGGAATCGTAAGAAAATCCGAACTCGAGGTAAGAAACCCCTCACCTGCAGTATAAGTAGCTTCCGTGTGAATTCCATGTGTTAGTTTAATAGTATGTAGATTTCCGACACAAAGGATGCGAATTAGCGCATGCCAAGTGTTTGATAAATTGTTTAGTTCAGCAAAATGCAACCTAGGCATTTTAGTAGTTTAGATAAATGCAATAGAAGCATTTGTACAGTTTATCTAGTCTTGTTTCAGCTTTTACCGGACTAGATGTCCAATGGGTGGGCTCCCACAGTCGCCTCTAGGTTTAGATAACCTAGTTCTGGGTTTAGACAACCTAGTAGAAGCAAGACAAGTATTTATTAGCTAGAGTTCAGTATTTTATTTTCAGTAGGGGCACTGTACAGGATTAGATATCCATTGGGCTGGGCTCCCATAGTCGGTCCCTAGGTTTAGATAACCTAGTAAACCTTACTAAATTCGGGATTTGCAACCCCGGGTCTAGTTAAGGATGCGCGCACAGCATGTACAGTTGCCGGGCCCATTAGCAGTATGATTATGTATTTTAATCTATTATATTATAGCTTTTCAAAACTCACAAAGATCAGTTATGTTAGTTGAGTTTGAATTCAGCTCCAATTTAACTCAGTTTATGTTTAGCTAGTTCTTCTTTATTGATACACATGATAGTTTGTGGTTAGCTTTGTATGTCATGTTTTAGTGTTCATGTTCAGTGATTTCAGTATACCATATTTTAGCAAGTTCAACATCTGTTTAATAGCATGTTTTTAAAAGCATAAATGCATCGTGTACATGTTTTAGTGAGGTAGATGGTTTCTTACTAAGTGAAAGCTTATAGATACTTTCTTTTCCTTATACTGCAGATAAAGGTAAAGGAAAGATGGACTAGCGGAGGCTGGAGGACAATGCTACGAAGATGTGTGTGGGCAGGAACTTGGGAAAAAGATCTAAGGAATTTTAGCAAGCTTTGTTTAAGCATTAGAACTTTTCAGTATTTTATCATTTGCACTTTAGTATGTTAATTGCTATGAAATAGTTAACCAAGCACTTAATTATGCTTAGAACACTCTTTTTATGATGTTAGAATGTTAGATATTATTGTTAGGATGCTCTTAGTCATTTTTGGAATCATTATGTGTGATTTGGCACGAGACAGTGCTGAAATCAGATCATGGACACGAAATCAGAAACTCGAATCGATCCGCCGAACGATTCGAGAGTTTCAATCGATCGATTGATCGACCGGGCAACTCGTCTCGCGAACAGTAGGCATCTGGATCGATCAGCTGATCGATCCAGCCAATTCCGTCGCGAACAGAGGGCTCTGGGATCGATCACTGGATCGATTGACTAGCCTGAATCTATCAACCAATCGATCCAAATTATTGCCCGAGCATAGTAGCATGCTGGATCGATCACTGGATCGATCTGACGTTCCAATCGATCAATGGATTGATTGGGAGGTCTGATATCAGCGGGGAAATGTCTAAGTTCAGTTCCTTGGCCATGGGAAGGTAAAACATGTTATGAATAGTTAGTTTACCTACCTTAGCATGTATAGAACCAAGAAATGGTAACAGCTTAGCAAAATTTTAATTAGTACAGCTTCCGCATCTAGGTTTAATGATGGTCATGGATTAGTTAGCACAGATTAATGTAACGATCGGCCTCACAGCCTAGTTAGTAGGAGGTGGGCCGTTACAGAGTGGTATCAGAGCCAAGTTCCCATACTTCCTACACACACATCAGCATTGAACCTGCAGCTTCCAAGTAAGAACATCTCTCACTTTCTTTATGTTTTCGTTTTCATGTTTAGATATAATTAAAGCATGCTTGTTTATGATATTAGTTAACATGATAACAAGAGTTACTCCAGTATGTTTGTATTAGTTATGTATGTCCTCTATGTCTTTAGAAATGGCACGAGGACGCCCAGCTAGAAGGGCACCAGCTACTGAGCCCCAGCATGAGGCAGGCAGTTCAGTACCTCCCCCAGACCTTACAACACTAGTGGCTCAGTTACAGCAGCAGCTAGCTGAACAGCAACAGGAAATAACCACCTTAAAGGCTAGTCAGCAGAACACTCCCACTGTCACCCCGGAGCCTAACTTAGCCACACCAGTGGTTATAGAGGTTCCACCAGTCCAGCCTACGGCACCAGTAGCAGGAACGCAGAGAGAAGCCTATCTGATCCAGTGGCAGAGAGTCAAGCCAGAGAATTTCTCAGGCAACAGTGACCCCATGGGATGCTCAGGCATGGTTCAAAATACTGGAAAGTACGATGGAGCTTCTGGACTGGCCAGAACACGAGAAGGTGAAGTGCGCCTCCTTCTGCTTGACAGGAGATGCACGTATGTGGTGGGAGAGAATTAGAGCGAAGCGCCTAGTAAATCATATGACATGGGCAGACTTCGAGAAAGAATTCTTTGAGGAGTTCTTTCACACGCGGGTCACAAACCGCCACTACGACGAGTTCACCGAGTTTCGCCAGGGCAGCCTCTCAGTGGAGGAAGCCGTGAAGAAATTCAACAGATTGGCTCGTCTATGCCCTGAGTTAGTCAGCACAGAAAGGGAACAAATCCGGTTGATGCTCAAGATGCTGAGGCTGGAAATAGCAATGAACGTGGCTGGTGGCGTTCATAGGCCACAAACCACAGAAGAGTTAGTGAGCAGTGCTCTAATCACTGAGCATTACCAGAATAGCATCAAGCAGCAGAAGCAAGTCCTCTCAGAAGCTAACGGTCAAGGAGGCTCAGGCACTCAGAAACAGCAGGGTCACAGCTCTCATGGCTCTAACTGGAAAGGGAACTCCAGCAACAAGCGCAAACCAGGGAGTTACCCAAAAGGAGGGCCAGCCAGCCAGCAAGCAGCCCAGTTATCCAAAGTGTGCTACTTGTGGGAAATTCCACCCTGGAGTTTGTCGTAAGGGCACACGAGGATACTTTGAATGCGGACAGGAAGGGCATATGGCCAAGCAGTGTCCGAACAAGGCCAGCTTTCCTCCACCACAGCCGATCCAGTATGAAGCCAAGCCAGCACAGTTGCATCAGATGCAGGCCGCTTTAGATGGTCCACACATCAGCCAGGGCAGACTAGAAGCCCCTCCAGCTACGACCAATGCGAGGATTTACTCACTCACCAGAGAGAACGTGGCAAATGCCTCTGTTAGAGTGTATACTAAAAGCCTAGCTTTTGGTATGAACATTTATCTAGAAATAAGAATCACATTGGTCAAATGTCTACATTTATGATAAATGTAGTTGCTCAATTAATTTATATTATAGATAACATGGTGTGTGGTGTCACACACAGAAGATCATGTTATCGGTTCCTTATAAATTATAAACAGTGGCTCACGACCATGATGGAAAGGAACAAACCATTGGAAGGTCGTAGTGTAATTAAGTGTTAGTTTATCTTAACTATATAATTACACTAGTACACTTAGAGTGTATTGAGTAGGACCATTTGAGGTCGTTTCTTTTATACTGACTTTATAAAGAAACAAAGACCTCGGTTATTATGGAAGTGTGTGCTCTTAATCCTAATATAATAACAAGCACATATATTTGATATTTATTTCTTTAATTTATCAATGGGTGAGATTTAGTTCGATGAATCAATAAGCTCGATAAGTTGGGAAATGATATCACTTATAGTGTGTGTTGTTGATTATAGAAGGAAACTGTGTCCTAGTAATCTAGGTTGAGAATGTCCCCAAGAGGAGCTCATAAGGATTGTCATGTTAAACCCTGCAGGTGGACTTAGTCCGACATGACGATGAAGTTGAGTGGTACTACTCTTGGAGCTAGATATTAATTAAGTGAGTTGTCAGTAACTTACTTAATTAGTGGACATTCGATATCTTAAACACAAGGAGACTAACACACTCATAATAAGAAGGAGCCCAAAAATATAATTTGGGATTGGTGCGGTAGTTCAATGATAGTTCTCTAGTGGAATGAATTATCATTGATAAAATTAAGTTGTGTGTTCGGGGCGAACACGGGATTTTATCGGGAGACCAAAACCAATTCCTCCTCTCGGTCCCTATCGTAGCCTCTTATTTATAGAGTTCTATACCCACCTATACCCACCTTCTATACCCACCCAATAGGGGCCGGCCAAGCTAGCTTGGGAACAAGCTAGGGCCGGCCTAGGTATAATATTGGGTGGCCGGCCCTAGCTTGAACCCAAGCTAGTGGGGGCCGGCCAAATTAAATTAAAAAGGAATTTTAATTTTAATTTTTATTATGTGGAAGAAATAATTTATTAAAGAGAATTAAAATTAAAATATCTCTCTTGTAAAAGATCTACAAAAGATTAAAGAAAGAGATTAGATCTCTTTCCTTATTTGTAGATTGGTGAGATATTTTATTTTCTCTTTAAAATTATTCACATGTTGATAAAATTAAAATTATAGAAATTTCCTTTTATCAACCATGAAGAGATTTTTAAAGAGAAATTTTATTTTTAAAATTTCCGGAAACAAATTAGGAAGTTTTAATTGTTGATTAAAACTTGTCTAATTTTTTCCTTCATTGATGTGGCCGGCCATTGGTTTTAATTTGGGAAATTTTATTTTATTTTTCTCAATTAAATCATGTCAAGGAAATTAAGGAAATTTTATTGTAATTAAATTTCCTAATTTACCTAGGCCAAGGAATATAAAAGAAGGGGTAGGGTGCCTTCATGAGACACAACATCTATTATTTCTCTCCCTCTTTTGTTCCTTGGTGTGGCCGGCCATCCTCTCCCTCTCTTCCTCTTGTGGTGGCCGAACCCTTCTCTTCCATTGGAGCTCTTGTGGTGGCCGGATACTACTCGGAGAAGAAGAAGAAGAAGGAGAGAAAGCTAGCATCTCTTGGACCTTGGTTAGTGTTTTGATTTTCTTCCTTGGTGAAGCTTCCTCTTTATTGGCCGAACCTAGCTAGGAGGAGAAGAAGGTGATTGGTGGTTTCTCGTCTCGGAAGATCGTTGTCCACACAACGTCCGAGGTTAGAAGAGGAATACGGTAGAAGATCAAGAGGTTTTTTTTCTACAAGGTATAACTAGTAATTTTTCTTTCCGCATCATGCTAGTTATTTATGGAAATAATACCAAATACAAGAGGCTTACGATTCTAGTATTTCGAATATGTTTTTCGAAGTTGTGTTCTTTTATTTTTCTTTTCCTTGTGATTTGATTGTTCTTTTTGGTTGACCTAAAGTTATTTTAGGAAATTAAATATTAACTTTCCATAAAAGGTTTTGTCTAGTCGGTGGTGGTTGTTCCCATATCCAAGAAGGCCATGTGCCTCACCACGTCAGTACTGGGAACCAATTATGGAAATTAATATTTAATGGAATTAATAACTTAGGTGATTTGGATCAAACGTGTTAAGTTCCGCAGGAGATCCAAGTCTAAACCTTAAAGAACAAATAGATTAAGTTTTGGATCAAACGTGTTAAGTTCCGCAGGCGATCCAAAATTTAATTTAAAAGAACACATGGTAGCTAGGAAAAGGTTCAGACCTTTGTACAAAATTTTTGTACAGTGGAACCTATAGGTTTTCCGAGTAGCAACCAACAATTGGTATCAGAGCTAGGGTTTTGCCTCTGTGTATTTGGTATTAGTTTAATTATGCACATGTCATACATAATTTAGGCAGGATAATAGTAGGATGTGCTAACTTTATGGATGCCGGATCCAACTATTATGGCTTATAGTTTTATGTGTGTGATTGGACCCTTGGAGATGTCAAGGGCATTTATATGTGTGTGCATGATTGTATTAAAATACAGCAGGAGCTGTATTTAGTTTTATTAGGATTTTATTTTTGATCTAGATACATGTACATTCCTTTTATGGAATATAGGATCGATGGATGTAAATTTTATTTTATGTTCGATCTAGTTTACATGTACATTCCTTCGAGGAATATAGGATCAAAATGTAAAATTCTACTTATGTCGCGGATCGAATCTTGCAAAGCGTGGAACCTTCTAAGGATCAGAGGCGCAGCGGAACAAGGAGCAAGATGGATGCGACAACTAGACCCGGTGGCGGTGGCCAAAGATGGCAGCAGCTAGGGTTGGCAACACACGGAGGACAACTAGAGATAAAAGTCATAATAGTTGAAAATTAGATTTTCTATTTATTGCTTTTATATTATGCTGCGTGTGCATGTTGGTTTACATATTTAGTAGGCTAGCATAGTTAAAATTCCTCATTTATAAATAACTAAGTGGGAGAGGGATTTTTAAGTAAATCCCATGGTCTCCATTACTGGTTTGTAAGTGATGCAAACAAGCTTGCGCGTTGGCTCTGAGTGCCTTCCTCCATAACGGATGAGCTTGTTTGTGGATCACTAGAACAGACTTCCATTTTTGGATGACTATAGGAAGTTAATTAAGAGCGTGTGATCTTCCCCAACGGAAGGGGCATAATCTTATTAATGGACTTAGTGTCAAGTAATGGTATACACTTAGACACATTTAATAGTATCCTCCCCAACGGAGTCACTACTATCACTTGTGTGACCAAAGGGAAACCAACTATTGATTTGTCATAAAGCTAGATTGACAACATAATAAAATTAATAAACCCCTCTTACAAATGTTAGAATTTGTATACGTCCACACTAACGTGGCATACAAGATTCATGGTGTTTAAGGTAATTTTATTTGTCAAAAAGTTATATTGACAAGATAGTCAATGGGTAAAACCCTCCTCTTACAAATGATGAATTTGTATACGTCCACACTAACGTGACATGCAAAATTCACGGTGTTTGAGGTGTTGGTGAATTTAAATAATATTGTTTGAGGAATCAATGTTATTTTAAATTCAAAGAGTTTTGACCAAATATTTGATCAAAGACAGATCAACTATTAATTTTATTCGTCATAAAGTAAAGTTGACGAGATAATAAAATTAATGGATAAAATCTCCTCTTTGATTTTGTATACGTCCACACTAACGTGGCATACAAAATTCATGGGGATTTTTAAGGAGTTGATCTTGACCAAGTATTTTTGTAATTCTTAGGATTTAAATATTTGTCAATCTCCTAGTAGTCATACTATAGAAAAGGCTTAGTAGTCTCAATTGTAATGATTGGAAATAGGACTTGGACATTAAGGTAGACTGTCTTCTTAGAACTAAGAACAACATAGGTGTAGGTAATTCATTAGTTGAAACATGTTTAGTGGTGTTATCTACCAGAACCTGGAGTGTAGATACAAGATGCCATTAGTCATGTCTGCAATTCATTGCAGGGTTCCAGGAAACCCGACAACTAAATGAAAGATAAATCACCGTCCACATGGGTACTACTGTAAAAGTGGTAGCTGTTGCAGTGGGAGATGTTTATCTTTTGATAAGAATAAAACATGGATTTTTGAGTAATTGTCTTTACGCACTAAGTTTAGAAAGAACTAGTTTTCAGTTTCTAAACTATTCAAAGAACTTGATATTCTGTCTCTTTTAATAACAAAGTTGTTATTAAGAAAAAGAGGGAAGTTATCTATTCTGGTACGTTGGTTGGCAATTTATAAATCCAATAACTCTCACGATGCAACAAATGGAAATTGATAACACATCTTCTAACTTTAAGAGAAAGTAACCTTCGAAAATGAACCAATTATATCTTTAGCTTCTAAGGCTAGGTTATATTAACTTGAGTATAATTCATTGGTAGCTGATGAACTTTTGGGTTCATTAGTAGTGGAAATCTTTCCAACCTACGAGTCTTACTTGGAAGGAAAAATAACCAAGAAGCTTTTAAGTCTAAGGGGTATGGAGTCAAAGATATATTGGAATTAGTTCATTCTGATTTGTGTGATCCTATGAGCATCCAGGCAAGAGGTTGTTTCAAATATTTCATATATTTTATAGACAACTATTTGAGATACGGATATATTTACTTGATGTGCCGCAAGTCTAAGTGCTTTGATTAGTTCAAAGAGTACGAGGCTGATGTAGAGAAACGACAAAGTAAAAGTCACTATGGTAAGAACATAGTGGCAAGTACCTCTTGGGAGAATTTAGGAGTCACTTATCAGAAGTAGGGATTCAATCCCAACTAACTGCACCTGGTACACCCCAACAGAATGGTGAAGAAAAAGGAAGGTATAGGACTCTTATGGAAATAAGTAGATTGATGAGTTATTTAGAATATTACCAAAATCATTTTTAGGATATACTCTGGAAACGGAAGTGAATATAGTACCTTCCAAAGTCAGAACTCTCTACTCATATAGAATTGCTGAATAGGCGTAAGCCTATTTCGAAGCATATTCGGATTCAGGTAATCCAGCACATATGCAGAAGAGAGACAATGATAAGTTGGACAGGAATTCACTTGTTTGTGGGTTATCCTAGTGAAATGAAAGTAGGTTTATAGTCTTAAAAATCAGAAGGTCATTGTTAGCATCAATGACCGATTTTTAGAAAAGGACTATGTAATAAACCATGTGCCCATAAGAAAATTTGTTCTTAAGGAAATATTAAAAGGCATGTCTAATCTAGTACCAACTGTACAAGATGAGATATCACAAGGAAACTGCAACACGTATCACAAATGATACACAATTGCAGAAAGTACCTTGTCGTAGTGGGAGGGTTGTTAAGCAACCTAAAAAGATTCATGTTTTGGGAGAGTTTTTGGACTTGATCCCTGGAGGACATGAACCTGATCTCTGGACATATGACAAAACACTCCAAGATAAAGATGTAATATCTTGGCAAAGAGTAATGAATAACAGAATTAGAATATATGTATTCTAATAAAATCTGGAAGCTTGTAAAACCACCAAATGGTGTAAAAGCATTTGGGTATAAAAAGGTTTATAATAGGAAAAGAGGGATAGACAGGAAGGTAGAAGCTTTCAAAGCAAAGCTAGATGAAAAAGGAAACTTTTTCACTGGTAGTCATGCTTAAGTCTATCCGAATTCTTTTATCTATTTGGTAAGTGGATGTCAAGACAGCATTCCTTAATGGAAGTCTTGAAGAAAGCATCCATATAAAGCAACCAGAAGGGTTCATTGCAAAGGGCTAAGAGCATCTTGTGTGCAAGCTCAATCAATCTATGGACTGATACAAAGCTTCAAGGTCTTGGAACATCTAGTTTATCAAAGTAATCCAGACCTATGGATTTATTGAGTAAACAGATAAGTCTTGTGTATACAAAAGAAGTGATGGAAACGTGGTGGTATTTCTTGTACTATACGTAGATAACATTTTTGGTAGTTGGAAACAATATCAAAATGTTGTCAGAAGTAAGGGTATGGTTGTCCAAACAATTCGATATAAAGGACTTGGAAGAATGTATATATTCTTGAGATCAAAGTAATAAGGGATCGCAAGAAAAGAATATTTTACTTATTCCAAGCTTCATACATCCGAAAAATCCTTGCTCGTTTTAAGCATGCAAAACTCCAAGAAAGGTTTCTTACTTTTTAGGATGGAGTAACTTTATCTAAAGATATGTCTCTGTAGACATCAAAGGAGATAAAGGAAATAAAGGCAGTTCTTTATGCTTCGGCTATCGGAAGCCTAATGTATGCTATGCACGAGATCAGAAATCTGTTTTACCAAGGGCATAGTTAGCAGATATCAAAGTAACCCTAGACAAGGACATTGGACTGCAGTAAAGCATATATTAAAGTACCTTAGAGGCGCTAGAGATTATATGCTAGCTTACAAGGCAGTTAATTTGGTCCCTGTGGGTTACACGGATTTTGACTTCCAATCGGATAGGGACAATAATAAGTCGATCTCGGGGTTTTGTGGAAAAGTCATAACTATGGAAGAGTGATAAGCATAGGTGTTTTTTCTGGACTCCACCATAGAAGCTGAGTATATGACAAGCCTCTGAGGTAGCCATAAAAGCTGAATGACTTAATTACCTCAAGATAGACTTAGATATGATTTCTAGTTTGTCCAAAGATTATTACTATTTATTGTAATAATAATGGTGCAGTAACAAACTCGAAGAAACCATGAGTTTATAAGGCAAAGAAAACACAATAGAGCGCAAGTACTACCCAATACAAGAAATTGTATAACGAGGAGAAGTTGTTGCCGCCTAGATTGCATCAGATGATAACCTAAGGTCCTTAAGGCAAGAGCTTTTTGAAAGGCTTGGGAATCAGATGTATGGCAGCAGATATGGCAGCTTAGTCTTTTAGTATAAGTGGGAGATTGTTAGAGTGTATACTAAAAGACTAGCTTTTGGTATGAACATTTATCTAGAAATAAGAATCACATTGGTCAAATGTCTACATTTATGATAAATGTAGTTGCTCAATTAATTTATATTGTAGATAACATGGTGTGTGGTGTCACACACAGAAGATCATGTTATCGGTTCCTTATAAATTATAAACAGTGGCTCACGACCATGATGGAAAGGAACAAACCATTCGAAGGTCGTAGTGTAATTAGGTGTTAGTTTATCTTAACTATATAATTACACTAGTACACTTAGAGTGTATTGAGTAGGACCATTTGAGGTCGTTTCTTTTATACTGACTTTATAAAGAAACAAAGACCTCGGTTATTATGGAAGTGTATGCTCTTAATCCTAATATAATAACAAGCACATATATTTGATATTTATTTCTTTAATTTATCAATGGGTGAGATTTAGTTCGATGAATCAATAAGCTCGATAAGTTGGGAAATGATATCACTTATAGTGTGTGTTGTTGATTATAGAAGAAAACTGTGTCCTAGTAATCTAGGTTGAGAATGTCCCCAAGAGGAGCTCATAAGGATTGTCATGTTAAACCCTGCAGGTGGACTTAGTCCGACATGACGATGAAGTTGAGTGGTACTACTCTTGGAGCTAGATATTAATTAAGTGAGTTGTCAGTAACTTACTTAATTAGTGGACATTCGATATCTTAAACACAGAGAGACTAACACACTCATAATAAGAAGGAGCCCAAAAATATAATTTGGGATTGGTGCGGTAGTTCAATGATAGTTCTCTAGTGGAATGAATTATCATTGATAAAATTAAGTTGTGTGTTCGGGGCGAACACGGGATGCTTAATTTTATCGGGAGACCAAAACCAATTCCTCCTCTCGGTCCCTATCGTAGCCTCTTATTCATAGAGTTCTATACCCACCTATACCCACCTTCTATACCCACCCAATAGGGGCCGGCCAAGCTAGCTTGGGAACAAGCTAGGGCCGGCCTAGGTATAATATTGGGTGGCCGGCCCTAGCTGAACCCAAGAGCCGGCCAAATTAAATTAAAAGGGATTTTAATTTTAATTTTTTTTATTATGTGGAAGAAATAATTTATTAAAGAGAATTAAAATTAAAATATCTCTCTTGTAAAAGATCTACAAAAGATTAAAGAAAGAGATTAGATCTCTTTCCTTATTTGTAGATTGGTGAGATATTTTATTTTCTCTTTAAAATTATTCACATGTTGATAAAATTAAAATTATAGAAATTTCCTTTTATCAACCATGAAGAGATTTTTAAGAGAAATTTTATTTTTAAAATTTCCGGAAACAAATTAGGAAGTTTTAATTGTTGATTAAAACTTGTCTAATTTTTTCCTTCATTGATGTGGCCGGCCATTGGTTTTAATTTGGGAAATTTTATTTTATTTTTCTCAATTAAATCATGTCAAGGAAATTAAGGAAATTTTATTGTAATTAAATTTCCTAATTTACCTAGGCCAAGGAATATAAAAGAAGGGGTAGGGGTGCCTTCATGAGACACAACATCTATTATTTCTCTCCCTCTTTTGTTCCTTGGTGTGGCCGGCCATCCTCTCCCTCTCTTCCTCTTGTGGTGGCCGAACCCTTCTCTTCCATTGGAGCTCTTGTGGTGGCCGGATACTACTCGGAGAAGAAGAAGAAGAAGAAGGAGAGAAAGCTAGCATCTCTTGGACCTTGGTTAGTGTTTTGATTTTCTTCCTTGGTGAAGCTTCCTCTTTGTTGGCCGAACCTAGCTAGGAGGAGAAGAAGGTGATTGGTGGTTTCTCGTCTCGGAAGATCGTTGTCCACACAACGTCCGAGGTTAGAAGAGGAATACGGTAGAAGATCAAGAGGTTTTTTTTTACAAGGTATAACTAGTAATTTTTCTTTCCGCATCATGCTAGTTATTTATGGAAATAATACCAAATACAAGAGGCTTACGATTCTAGTATTTCGAATATGTTTTTCGAAGTTGTGTTCTTTTATTTTTCTTTTCCTTGTGATTTGATTGTTCTTTTTGGTTGACCTAAAGTTATTTTAGGAAATTAAATATTAACTTTCCATAAAAGGTATTGTCTAGTCGGTGGTGGTTGTTCCCATATCCAAGAAGGCCATGTGCCTCGCCACGTCAGTACTGGGAACCAATTATGGAAATTAATATTTAATGGAATTAATAACTTAGGTGATTTGGATCAAACGTGTTAAGTTCCGCAGGAGATCCAAGTCTAAACCTTAAAGAACAAATAGATTAAGTTTTGGATCAAACGTGTTAAGTTCCGCAGGCGATCCAAAATTTAATTTAAAAGAACACATGGTAGCTAGGAAAAGGTTCAGACCTTTGTACAAAATTTTTGTACAGTGGAACCTATAGGTTTTCCGAGTAGCAACCAACAGCCTCGACAGTTGTTACAGGTCAGATTAGTATTTTACAGCAAAGTACAACTGTCTTATTCGATACTGGGGCAACCCATTCATATATATCCAGGGCAATTGCTGAGAAGTTAGCAAGACCTCCAGAGGTACTCAGTAGTCAGTTCCTGACGACCTTACCTTCAGGAGAAATTATGGCATCTACGCACTAGCTCAGAGCAGTGCCAGTCATTATAGCAGACAGGGAACTCTTTTGTGATCTGATAGTGCTAAATATGACTGACTACGATGTCATCTTTGGAATGGACTTCTTGATCAGATACGGCGCTTCTATAGAGTGTCGTAAACAGAAAGTCGTATTCTAACCGGAAGCAGAAGCACAGTTCGAGTTTGTCGGAGAACCAAAGAGGAAGCCCAAGAAATTTCTCTCAGCTATGAAGGCACAGAGATTATTGGATTCATGATGTACGGGATGTTTAGCACATGTAGTCAGTACCAGTCAGGGCAAGGACCAACAGCTAGCAGAGGTCCGAGTCGTATGTGACTACCCAGCAGTCTTCCCTGAAGAGTTACCAGGCTTGGCACCAGACAGGGAGATCGAATTTGAGATAGAGCTCATTCCCGGTACAAATCCTATTTCCAAAGCGCCGTACCGCATGGCTCCAGCAGAACTGAAGGAACTTCATGAGCAACTACAGGAGCTGCTTGACAAGGGCTTCATCCGTCCTAGTCACTCACCATGGGGAGCGTCTGTACTGTTCGTGAAGAAGAAGGACGGGAGCATGCGCTTATGCATAGACTACAGGGCACTGAACCAAGTCACGATCAAGAATAGGTATCCTCTTCCCAGAATAGATGACCTGTTCGATCAGCTAAAGGGAGCAGCAGTGTTCTCTAAGATAGACCTCAGATCAGGTTATCATCAGGTGAAAGTTAAAGAAGGGGATATACCCAAGACAGCATTCAGGACTAGATACGGACATTATGAGTTCGTAGTCATGCCCTTTGGCGTGACAAATGCTACAGCTACTTTCATGGACCTCATGAACAGGGTATTCAGAGAATACTTAGATAAATTTGTTATCGTATTCATCGATGACATTCTTATCTATTCAGGAACTCAGGAAGAACACGCAGAGCACCTGAAAATAGTATTGCAGACCCTTCAGCAGAATCAACTGTACGCCAAGTTCACAAAATGTGAATTTTGGCTAGATCAGGTGTCCTTCCTGGGTCACATCATCTCAAAGGATGGCATTATGGTAGACCCCAGTAAGATAGAAGTTGTGAGTAACTGGAAAAGACCCAAGAACGCCAGCGAGATCAGAAGTTTTCTGGGATTAGCAGGTTATTACCGGAAATTCGTAAAGAACAGAAAATTTCAGTGGACAGAGGACTGTGAGAACAGTTTCAGCGAGCTGAAAAGAAGATTGACCAGTGCACCCATTCTGACCCTACCAGAAAATGCAGATAGCTTTGATATATATAGTGATGCCTCGAAGTTGGGACTGGAGCAGTGCTGATGCAAGATGGCAAGGTAATCGCCTACACCTCCAGACAACTCAAGGATTATGAGAAGAACTATCCTACTCATGACCTTGAGATTGCAGCAGTAGTGTTCGCTCTCAAAATTTAGAGACATTACTTGTATGGAGCTCAGTGCAGAGTGTATACAGATCATCAGAGTCTGAAGTACTTCTTCACTCAGAAGGATCTGAATATGCGACAGCGCAGATGGCTAGAGCTGGTCAAAGACTACGATATAGGCATCCTCTACCACCCAGGAAAAGCAAATAGGGTAGCAGACGCACTCAGCAGAAAGTCCAGTGCTGCCCTATTATCTCTAGCAGCCATATCACCGCCTCTACAGAAAGAGATCACAGATTTCGATCTCGAACTCATAGTCGGACAGCTCTCTGCCATGACATTAGAGTCTACCTTGCTTGGTGACACCCAGACAGCTCAGGAGCAGGATCCTAAAATTCAGAGAATCAAGCAAGGTTTAGCAGAATCAGAAAGTGGAGAGTTCAGAATATCAGATAGCGGAGTGTTGTATTTTGGTGATAGGCTATGTGTTCCAGATCAGGAGGAACTCAAAAAGAAGGTTTTAGATGAGGCTCACAAGACTCCCTATGCGATGCATCCTGGCTCCACCAAAATGTACCAGGACTTGAAGAAACATTTTTGGTGGCCTGGGATGAAGAGAGACATTGCTCGATATGTCAGCACCTGCCTAACCTGTCAGAGGGTTAAGGCAGAGCATCAGAGACCAGGAGGAGTCTTGCAGCCTATTCAGATCCCAGAATGGAAGTGGGAAGACATTTCTATGGATTTCATCGTGGGATTACCCAGAACTACGAATGGTTTTGATACCATTTGGGTAATAGTCGACAGATTAACTAAATCAGCCCACTTCTTAGCTATTAGGATATCCTACTCCATGGAGCAGTTAGCTCAGTTGTATCTCAAGGAGATCGTTAGATTACATGGAGTCCCACGAACCATTATTTCAAATAGAGACAGTAGATTCACATCACACTTCTGGGAGTGTGTACAGTCAGCTTTGGGCACGAAGTTAAAGTTCAGCACAGCTTTCCATCCTCAGACAGATGGATAGACAGAGCGAGTAAATCAGGTACTCGAAGATATGCTCCGAGCATGTGCCCTAGATTTCAAAGGAAGTTGGTGCAAATATCTGAGTCTAGCAGAATTTGCATACAACAACAGCTATCAGGCCACTATCGGTATGGCACCCTATGAGGCTCTCTATGGGCGGAGGTGTAGATCTCCAATCTGCTGGTATGAGAGTGGTGAACAGAAAGAGCTAGAACTTCAGACAGATCTAGTGGCAGATACCACAGCAGCTATACAGCAGATCCGCCAGAGGATAGAGATAGCTCAGAGCCGCCAGAAAAGCTATGCTGATATACGACGCGGACCTTTAGAGTTTTCAGTTGGGGATTCAGTGTTCCTCAGAGTAGCTCCCATGAAGGGAGTAATGCGTTTTGGAAAGAAGGGCAAGCTAAGTCCCCGATATGTGGGACCATACCTTATCAGCAGAAGAGTGGGCAAAGTAGCATATGAGCTAGAGCTACCCCAGGAAATGTCAGCTGTCCACAACGTATTTCATGTCTCTATGCTGAAGAAGCATACCCCAGATGCCACCCAGGTGATTGAGCCCCAGTCAGTACAGATCCACGAAGACCTCAGCTATGACAGTCGGCCTATTCAGATAATAGAACGAGCAGTTAAGAAATTGTGGAACAAGGAAATACCATTAGTTAAAGTCATTTGGCACAGTCACACAGCAGAAGAGGCAACCTGGGAGACAGAAGCCAGTATGAGACAGAAGTACCCAGAGTTATTCTAAGTTCGAGGATGAACTTTTTATAAGGTATGGGGGATTGTAACGGCCGAAAATTCTCAAAACTATTTTAGAAATATTCTATGATTTTTTCTGGAATTTTAGAATATTTTTATGGAATTTTTAGAGTAGAAGAAGTAGTAAAAATAAATAGAAAACGAAAATAGCTTAAGCGGGAATTGAACCCGAGACCTATGGGTCCTATGACTTATGGTGAACCTTGGTAACCAAGTGAACCCAGCAGGGCCGTGCTGAAAGGAAAGGGAAATAATTAAATTTATATTAGAGTTTGGCGGAATTACCCACTTAATATAAATAGGGAATTAATAGGTGAAGAGTTATTTTAACGTAACTTTTCCTCTCCCTCAAACCCTCACCGCCGCCCACCTCCCTTCCTCTTCTTCTCTCGGCGCCAACCACAAGCCAAGGCTAGAGTTCCGTCCCCTAGGACCATAGGAGGACTTTCCAGCGACATCTTGGACAAGAGGACGCTCCCCTCCGCGAGAGGAACGCTTAGACGCGAGAAGATCGTCGAAAGGATCGTCTCCTCCGAAAATCTAGCGAGTGGAATCGTAAGAAAATCCGAACTCGAGGTAAGAAACCCCTCACCTGCAGTATAAGTAGCTTCCGTGTGAATTCCATGTGTTAGTTTAATAGTATGTAGATTTCCGACACAAAGGATGCGAATTAGCGCATGCCAAGTGTTTGATAAATTGTTTAGTTCAGCAAAATGCAACCTAGGCATTTTAGTAGTTTAGATAAATGCAATAGAAGCATTTGTACAGTTTATCTAGTCTTGTTTCAGCTTTTACCGGACTAGATGTCCAATGGGTGGGCTCCCACAGTCGCCTCTAGGTTTAGATAACCTAGTTCTGGGTTTAGACAACCTAGTAGAAGCAAGACAAGTATTTATTAGCTAGAGTTCAGTATTTTATTTTCAGTAGGGGCACTGTACAGGATTAGATATCCATTGGGCTGGGCTCTCATAGTCGGTCCCTAGGTTTAGATAACCTAGTAAACCTTACTAAATTCGGGATTTGCAACCCCGGGTCTAGTTAAGGATGCGCGCACAGCATGTACAGTTGCCGGGCCCATTAGCAGTATGATTATGTATTTTAATCTATTATATTATAGCTTTTCAAAACTCACAAAGATCAGTTATGTTAGTTGAGTTTGAATTTAGCTCCAGTTTAACTCAGTTTATGTTTAGCTAGTTCTTCTTTATTGATACACATGATAGTTTGTGGTTAGCTTTGTATGTCATGCTTTTGTGTTCATGTTCAGTGATTTCAGTATACCATGTTTTAGCAAGTTCAACATCTGTTTAATAGCATGTTTTTAAAAGCATAAATGCATCGTGTACATGTTTTAGTGAGGTAGATGGTTTCTTACTAAGCGAAAGCTTATAGATACTTTCTTTTCCTTATACTACAGATAAAGGTAAAGGAAAGATAGACTAGCGGAGGCTGGAGGACAATGCTACGAAGATGTGTGTGGGCAGGAACTTGGGAAAAAGATCTAAGGAATTTTAGCAAGCTTTGTTTAAGCATTAGAACTTTTCAGTATTTTATCATTTGCACTTTAGTATGTTAATTGCTACGAAATAGTTAACCAAGCACTTAATTATGCTTAGAACACTATTTTTATGATGTTAGAATGTTAGATATTATTGTTAGGATGCTCTTAGTCATTTTTAGAATCATTATGTGTGATTTGGCACGAGACAGTGCTGAAATCAGATCATGGACATGAAATCAGAAACTCGAATCGATCCGCCGATCGATTCGAGAGTTTCAATCGATCGATTGATCGACCGGGCAACTCGTCTCGCGAACAGTAGGCGTCTGGATCGATCAGCCGATCGATCCAGCCAATTCCATCGCGAACAGAGGGCTCTGGGATCGATCACTGGATCGATTGACTAGCCTGGATCGATCAGCCGATCGATCCAAATTATTGCCCGAGCACAGTAGTGTGCTGGATCGATCACTGGATCGATCCGACGTTCCAATCGATCAATGGATCGATTGGGAGGTCTGATATCAGCGGGGAAATGTCTAAGTTCAGTTCCTTGGCCATAGGAAGGTAAAACATGTTATGAATAGTTAGTTTACCTACCTTAGCATGTATAGAACCAAGAAATGGTAACAGCTTAGCAAAATTTTAATTAGTACAGCTTCCGCATCTAGGTTTAATGATGGTCATGGATTAGTTAGCACAGATTAATGTAACGATCGGCCTCACAGCCTAGTTAGTAGGAGGTGGGTCGTTACAGGAGTGTTAAGCAGAAATGCGTTTCAGACTCAACCATGGAAGCTGAGTATGCAGCAACCTCTGAGGCGGCTAAAGAAGCAGTATGGCTCAGGAACTTTCTAATGGACTTAGATGTGATTCCTGGTTTGCCCAAAATCATCACAATTTATTGTGATAATAGCGGTGCAGTTGCAAACTCGAAGGAACCACGAGCCTATAAGGCAAGTAAACATATAGAGTGCAAGTACCACCTGATACGAGATATCGTGAAGCGAGGAGAAATTGTCATTGCCTAGATTGCATCAGCAGATAACCTGGCAGATCCTTTCACTAAGGCCCTTCCGGCAAAAGCTTTCGATCGGCATGTGGAGGGAATGGGAATCAAATGTATGGCAAAAGATATGGCAGCTTAGTCATTAGTATAAGTGGGAGATTGTTAGAGTATATACTGAAAGTCTAAGCTTTTGTAAACATTTATTTTGAATAAAGAATCACATTTGGTCAAATTGTCTACATTTGTTTGTAGTTGTTCAATTAATTTATATTGTAGATAACATAGTATGTGGTGTCACATACAGAAGATGATGTTATCAGTACCTTATAAATTATAAACAGTAGCTCACGACCAAAATGGAAAGGAACAAACCATTGGAATGTCGTAGTGTAATTAGGAATTAGTTTATCTTAACTATATAATTACACTAGTACACTTAGAGTGTATTGAGTAGGACCATTAGAAGTCGTTTCTTTTATACTGACTTTATAAAGGAACAAAGACCTCAGTTATTATGGAAGTGTGTGCTTTTAATCCTAATATAATAACAAGCACATGTATTTGATATTTATTTCTTTAATTTATCAATGGGTGAGATTTAGTTCGATAAATCAATAAGCCCGATAAGTTGGGAAATGATATCACTTATAGCGTGTGTTGTTGATTATAGAAGGAAACTGTGTCCTAGTGATCTAGGTTGATAATGTCCCCAAGAAGAGCTCATAAAGATTGTCATGTTAAACCCTGCAGGTGGACTTTGTCCGACATGACGATAAGGTTGAGTGGTACTATTCTTGAATTAAGATATTAATTAAATGAGTTGTCAGTAACTCACTTAGTTAGTGGACATTCGACATCTTAAACACAGGGAGACTAACACACTCATAATAAGAAGGAGCCCAAAAATGTAATTTGGGATTGGTGCGGTAGTTCAATAATAGTTCTCTAGTGGAATGAATTATTATTGATAAAATTATGTTATGTGTTCGGGGCGAACACGGGATGCTTAATTTTATAAGGAGACCAAAAGCAATTTCTCCTCACGATCCCTATCGTAGTCTCTTATTTATAGAGTGCTATACCCACCTATACCCACCTTCATACCCATGATATAGGGGCCGGCCAAGCTAGCTTGTGGATCAAGCTAGGGCTGGCCAAGCCTTGGTTCATGGGTGGCCGGCCCTAGCTTGAACCCAAGCTTAGGTGGCCGACCCCCATTAAATTAAAAAGAATTTTAAATTTAAATTTTTCTTATGTGAAAGATATAATTTATTGGAGAGATTTAAAATTAAAATATCTCTTTTAAAAGGATCTACAATAGATTAAAGAAAGATATTAGATCTCTTTCCTTATTTGTAGATTGGAAAGATATTTTATTTTTCTTCTTTGTAAATTATTCACATGTTGAAAAATTAAAATTATAGATATTTCTTTTTATCAACCATGAAGGGATTTTAAAGGGAAATTTTATTTTTTAAAAATTTCGAAGACAAATAAGGAATTTTATTTGTTGATTGAAATTGCCTTGTTTGCTCTTATTGATGTGGCCGGCCATGACATGAAGGAATAGGAAATTTTGTTTAATTTTTCTTAATTAATTCATGTCAAGGAAAGTTAAGGAAATTTTATTATAATTAAATTTCCTTATTTACCAAAGCTAAGGAATATAAAAGAGGGGGTTGGGGTGCCTTCATGACACACAACTTTATTATTCTTCTCCCTCTTTTCTTCCTGGGTGTGGCTGGCCCCTTCAAGATCTCTCTTCTCCTTATGTTGGCTGAACCTCTTCTTCCTCTTGGAGATCAAGTGGTGGTCGGTTTTCTAGCTTAGAGAAGAAGGAGAGAAAGCTTTCATCCCTTGGAGCATTGGTGGTGGTTTCTCTTCTTCCTTGGAGGTGCACTTGACTTGGCCGAACCTTGCAAGGAGGAGAAGAAGGTGCTTTGGTGGTTTCTCATCTCAGAAGATCGTTGTCCACACAACGTCCGAGGTTAGAAGAGGAATACGGTAGAAGATCTAGAGGTTTTTGCTTGCAAAAGAAAAGGTATATTAGTATTTTATTTCCGCATCATACTAGTTTTATTTTCATGTAAAAATACCAAATACAAGAGGCATGCGATTCTAGTATTTCGAATTTATTTTCGATGTTGTGTTCTTTGTTTTTTCTTTTCCTTGTGATTTGATTGTTCTTTTCGGTTGACCTAAAGTTATTTAAGGAAATTAAATATTAGCTTTCCTTAAAAGACTTTGTCTAGGCGGTGGTGGTTGTTCCCATATCCAAGAAGGTCGTGTGCCTCGCCATGCAGTCCTGGAAGCCAATTTTGGAAATTAATATTTAATGAAATTAATAACTTAGGTGATTTGGATCGAACGTGTTAAGTTCCGCAGGAGATTCAAGTCTAAACCTAAAAGAACAAATAGATTAAACTTTGGATCAAAAGTGTTAAGTTCTGCAGGCGATCCAAGTTTAATTTAAAAGAACACATGGTAGCTAGGAAAAGGTTCAAACCTTTGTACAAAATTTTTGTACAGTGGAACCATTAGGTTTTCCGAGTAGCAACCAACATCCACCTCAAGAAGAGGTGACTAGTCCAAGGATCCACACACTTACGCACCCTCCACTAATAAAACACTCCTTTACGGTAACTACCAAAGGCGGAGATCCCTACAAGTTCACACTACAAGAAGAAAGGAAAAGGAAACAAAATATAAGCAAAAGCTTACAGGTTTGCACAAGAACACCCTAACCCTAGCTTTCTTCTTCTTGCTGTAGATCCGCCTCTTGACTTGGAAAAACCTCCAAGAACTTCAAGAACTGGTGGTGAGAACTCTATCGAGAAGCTGTGGAAGCGCTGTGAAGATCTGAGATGAAAATCGTGAGCTCTACCGAAGATGAACGCACGCCAACAGCTATATCCTGCGTCAGCGGTCGGATCCCAATCGATTGGATTGCTCCCAATCGATCGGGGAGGCTTTGGATCGATCGGCCGATCGATCCTGAGCGCCTCTATACTCTCGGGAATTGCCTGGATCGATCGGCGGATCGATCTAGAGCTTATCGTGAGAAATCGCACCTCCCAATCAATCGCCCGATCGATTGGAGGCTCTCAATCGATCGACTGATCGATTGGGAGGCTTTCTGTTCGCGCGACACTTCTCCCCAATCGATCCACTGATCGATTGGGAGGAGGCTTGTCGCGGGGACTTACCCAATCGATCGACTGATTGATTGGGCATGAGCCAATCGATCGGCTGATCGATCCAGCTCTTGTTTTTGCCCAAAAATAAGTCAAAAGTCCCCTAAACCAACATACGGTCAACCATGACCTATTCGTACATCATGCCTAGCATCCGGTCACCCTTGACCTGCTGGGACTCCCTCACCAAGTGTCTGGTCAATCTCTTTGACCCACTTGGACTTTTCTCCCCGTGCCAAGTGTCCGGTCATCCTTGACCAACTTAGACTTTTCTCCACCAGGTGTCCGATCAACCTTGATCCACCTGGATTTCCTGTGCCAAGTATCCGGTCAATCCCTTTGACCTACTTGGGCTTCCCAACACCAGATGTCTGATCAAACTTGATCCATCTGGATTTCCTGTGCCTGGCTTCACTCACCAGGACTTTCACCTAACTTCACTCACTAGGATTTTCCTTCTGCCTACCTTCACTCACTAGGACTTCTCATTTCCCTAGCTTCACTCACCAGAACTTTCCTTCTGCCTAGCTTCACTCACTAGGTCTTTCACCTGGCTTCACTCACTAGGATTTTCCAGCTACCCAGCTTCACTCACCGGGACTTTCACCTAGCTTCACTCACTAGGATTTTCTATCTGCCTGGCTTCACTCACCAGGACTTTCCATACTGCCTAGCTTCACTCACTAGGTCTTTCACCTGACTTCACTCACTAGGATTTTTCAGTCTGCCTAACCTCCCAGTTAGGACTTTCACCTGGCTTCACTCACCAGGATTATTCACTCAAGTATCCAATCAACCTTGACCTACTTGACTCTTCTTCACAATCTCCCACATGAACAATCGCACCTGCAATCTCCATGTGTTGTCTACATGTATTGTCAAACATCGAAACCCAAACATCAAGACTCGAGCTTGAACCAATTCAAGCTCAGTCAACCAGGTCAACCTTGACCTAGGGAATATTACACCAACAATATGAAGTTTTCCCAAGTTCATTGTTTATTTAAGTGAAAGCATTCTTAAGTTTGGGAATTAGAGACTATAAGGTGCAGTTATGATGAACTCTATTGTACGACAAGGTTTATGGTTTTCATTACTTGTTTTCAATGCAAGCATGGGTTTATGTTGACGTCTCATGATAATCCTGTTTAAAAATGTTGATGATTGCATAATTAGTTTATTTGAAAATACATGTCATGTACATATTTCCAAATTACGAGTTTTAGCATGAGTAATTATTGAGTGCATGTTTTATGTTCCTTCAAGCAATTTTACAAAGCATGTTTTCCCTTTTTAATGCATGGTTTTGTGAGTAGATAGTACATACTAAGCGTTTGCTTATAGATTACTTTTCTTTATACTGCATATAAAGGTAAAGGAAAGCTCGAGTAAGGAGGGGCAGCAGGTTGGTGCAATCGACCTCCAAGGTTTTAATATCAGACAAATATATTTAAGTATGCTTAAGTATATATGGAGCTTGATCTAGGGAAGTCCTAGTTGTAGGCTAGGCAAGGGAAGTCCTAGTTAGAGGCTAGGCAAGGAGGGAAATCTTGGTATATCGTGGAAGCCAGGTGGATAGGTCTGGAGGACTTGATCCCTAGGTAGCCGAATACTGAGTCCTAGTTATAGGCTAGGTAAGGGAAATCTCGGTATGTCGTGGAAGCCAGGTGGATAGGTCTGGAGGACTTGATCCCTGGGTAGCCGAATACTGAGTCCTGGTGAGTGAAGCCAGGTTGAGAAAACCCTAGGGGTGGTAACCTTAGGTAACGAGAAGTCTTGGAGGAGTGAGCTCCAAGCAAGGTTGATCGGATGGTTTCCGGTCGACAACGCACGGTCGACCGGACCAGCGGATCTCGGTAAATCTAGGTTTAGCTTTATCATTGTTTTCTGTATTACTATTATTGTTGTTGGCTAATATGGTATTGCAGGAAAAGTCTTAGTGGATCAGGCGATCAGACACTGAGCAGACAAAAGACCAAACATGTCTGGAGGATCATGTTTGGCAGGTAAGTTAAGGTATGCAACTGGAAGAGCGACAGTGAGGTCGGGTTCCTAAAGGGAACAACCTAAGGTCGCTGATCCAACTAAAGAAACCGGGAAGGTTTCCAAGTTGAGATCAAGACAGTCCTAACTGTCATACTCATGCATTATATATTACTGTGCTAACCTTTGTGTTGCAGGGATACTTTGCTTAATACTGTGTCGCAGGTTTGGCCGGATCGGTCGACCGAACCAGAGGATCGGTCGATCGAACCAAAGGATCGATCGATCGAACCAAGTTGACTCAACACAGATCAGTTATGTCAGCAACGATCAGAAGCAAAAGGAAGTTAAGCTGATCAGTCGACCGAACCCATGGATCGGTCGACCGAACGATCAATATTAATGACCCAGTAAATGCAGAACACGGTAAATCTTGACGAACAGGGAAGAAGTATGTTCGGTCGACCGAACAAGGGGATCGATCGACTGAACCCTTAAAGACCAATTAATGCCAGAGATTTGTGCCAGCATCAGACTCCAGCTGGAGGAGGTCAAAGCTGGTTCGGTCGACTGAAAATAGGGATCGGTCGACCGAACCTCCAGTACACCTATAAATTCAGACTCGAAGACAGAGGCCGAATAACAACTTTCTGATAAAAAATTCTTGTTCTGCAAGTGACTCGTTCTCATCTGTGCAGCAAGCTACATCATCCGGAAGTGCTGACCTAAGCTATATCTTCATTTTAGTTGTCGGTAAAATTTATTTTAAGCTTGCATTTGTAATTCATTTAAGCAAGGTAGTAGGGTGTTACTATCTTGCTCCATTGTACGATCTGCTTCTTTCCGAAGAATTTCGGAAAGAAGAGTTATAGTGATTTGCTCACCGGTGCGGTCAAGGACCGCGAGCCTTTGAGTAGGAGTCGAGCTAGGCTCCGAACGAAGTAAACAAACTGTCTCTATTTACTTTTCGCTGTGCATGACTTTGATTTGAAAGAAAAGAATAGTTTTAAACGCGCGATATTCACCCCCCCCCTCTATCGCTTCAAACGATCTATCAATTGGTATCAGAGCCGGTTAGCTCTGAAATTTCTTAACCGATTTTCAAAGCATTTTAAAACTTTTTTCTTTTCTTTTAGTATATTCTTTTTTCTTCGTATATTTATCTTTCAAGTACTACTAATCCCAAGACAAAAGTCTTGGAAATATTTTTTAAATCTGTTCTTGCAAGAATGTCGATATCATATCAAGAAGGACGAAGTATCTATGACCCTCCTCCGTATGATCAAGTATACTTCAGTTCTTGGAGGCAAATGATGGAATGCTTCGTTGGAAGTAACAATTTTGACAACTGGATCGCACTAAGACAACCTTCTCGAAACTCAGAATCGAACAAAAAGGTAATGAATATGTTAATAGATATTTTGCCTAATGAAGTTTTGTGTCAACTAGAAGGTTACAAGAATGCATTCGAGATGTGGACCAAGTTGATCAAGCTTCACGAGACCCCGTCGAAGCTAGAAGATCAAGGCGAAAGTGAGCCCGAATCCGAATCCGAATCCAAAGAGCTATCCTCAGAACCAGATTTAGAAGATCTAGACCAAATCAGCTTCATCGCTCTAGTGGCTGAGGAAGAGGCTAATGGATTTGAATCCGAGTCTGACCGAACACTTGAGCCTGAATTCGAAACGGCAATGGTCAAGGGGGAGAATCCTAATGAGGATTCAAAAGGTAATATTTTAAATACAAAATTTAAAGAACACATAACATGTTTTAATTGTAGTGAAAAGGGGCACTACAAAAATAAATGCCCGATGAGTCGATCTGCACAACCTGAGGCAAAGGAGGAGCCGAAGCCTAGAGTCCGGAAAAGGAAGGACCACATCGAATGTTTCAAGTGCAAAAAGATGGGACACTACAAATCTCAATGCCCGGAAAAAAAACTCAAGGATTCAGGAGGAGCTAGTATGGTAAATAATTTTAAATTATATGAAAATTTGCATGCTTTAGATTCTTCTTGCTTGCATGTTAATATAAAATTAAAAATGCATGAAAATTCAACATTAAAATTACTTAATAAAAATAATCTAACTAATAAAAACTTAATTAATTCAAAATTGATTAAATCAATTCAAATCTTAATCAAGACCCCAATTTAGTTAATCAAAGTTTATTGATTCAAGATAATTTGAATTTAAATCAAAATAATAATTATCTAGAATTAAATAAACATAATTTAACAAAAAATTTAAATAAAAAATAAGAAACTAAACTATAAATCAAAGTTTAGAAAATTAAAAAAACAAAATAATGTTTTACAAAATAAACTTGTTAAACTAGAAAACATTATTAAAAATTTTATCAACTCACAAAATCTAGATTATAAATCAAAACCTAATTATACTCATGTACCCCTTAATTATGAAACAAATTAATAATAATAATAATAACAACAACAATAAATCAATAAAACAACAATAACACAATAAATAAGCAACTAAACAATAACAAATTATATATGACTTGTTTGAATCGTATGACTTGCCATGTTCATGCATATTTATCTATTATTTAACATGTCATGCATCTTTTCTTTATGCTACTAGTTTAGAATGGTTAGATTAAAAAGGTTTACCAAACCCTACAACATAGCACCGGAATGGATTGGGATGATAGTACGTCAACGAAACTTTGTCGAAGGCATGTCTAGGCTGAATATGGAATTCTACCTGGTGCACTAGACTTAGTGGATCTGACCGAAGCTACCCCAGTCAAACATGGGCTAGTTAGACCAAAATTTAGTATTAAGTTTTTTGGGCAGGAACAGTTTGGAAAGTCTTCAGCAAGTGGTCTAATGATATTCAAGTAGGTCATATGCCTCGCCACTGAACTGAAACTTATCCTTAGGACGCCTGCTTGATAAACCCAAAGCTAAGTTTGAATCTAACATGGGTTCAATAACCTTTTCAATTCTAATTAACTCAAACGTAATTCAAACTTAATTTAATTAAAACTTAATTCAATTCTAATTCAATTCTAATTAACTCAAACCTAACTTAATTCAAACTTAATTTAAACCTAACTTAATTCAAACCTAACTTAATTCAAACCTAATTTAATAAAAAATTATTTTTAATTAAAATTATTTTAAAAACTTAATTAAAATTATTTTAAAAACTTAATTAAAATTATTTTTTAATTAAAATTATTTTAAAACATAATTAAAATTATTTTAAAAACTTAATTAAAATTATTTTAAAACTTAATTAAAATTATTTTTTAAAATTATTTTAAAAACTTAATTAAAATTATTTTAAAACTTAATTAAAAACTTAATTAAAATTATTTTAAAACTTAATTAAAATTATTTTAAAAAACTTAATTAAAAACTTAATTAAAATTATTTTAAAACTTAATTAAAATTATTTTAAAACTTAATTAAAATTATTTTAAAACTTAATTAAAAATTAAAATTATTTTAAAACTTAATTAAAATTATTTTTAAAAACTTAATTAAAAACTTAATTAAAATTATTTAAAACTTAATTAAAATTATTTTAAAACTTAATTAAAATTATTTTTTAAAATTATTTTAAAAACTTATTTAAACTTATTTTAAAACTTTATATACTTATTTAATTCTTAATAAATCTCAACTTGAAATCTTAACTTTAATCAACAAATAAAGTACTTTAACCTTAAATAAAATTAAATTTTTATAACTAATCCTAAAATCTTTACCCAATTCCTAAGAAATTAATAATAATTCATAATCAATTAATTCGTAACTATTAATAATGAAACTTTAATCAACAATTAAAATTAATTCTTACTCTAATTAATAATAATACTAAATTAAATTGAAACTAATTTTAAATTATATTTAAATCAATCAATAATCTAGCAATCAACCTATAACCATAGCTTTTAAAAACAATTCTTAGCAAAATCCACTTAATAACTTTACAATTTCTAAACTAAACATTAACTCAATTAATTTACAAAATAAATGTTATAATCTATTTAACTTACAATAATCAAAGTTTAACTAAAATTTAAGTTTCACCAAATTCAAAATCAATAAAGTCATCTCACACAAATATAGGATTACCATACTTGAAAATTTAGAATGGGTGAGATGCTAAGAGAATTAAAATTTAAAATTATTTTAAACATGTTTTGAAAACTTATATATTTTCAAATTTTAATTGATGATTGATTGGAAGTATTATATATATAAATTATTGTTATTCACTGCCTAAGTCTTTAAAACCTTAAGTCAATCGTGACTCTTAGACACACTTAGAAAAGTCTTCCTTGTGGGTAACAAGGATATCTAAAAATAGTGTCTAGTTAAGGGGGAGAGACTTGATTGTAGGACATATTTTCTGAAAACATATTTTGAAAAATGTTTCAAAACACTATTTGAAAATTGCTTGATAAAACTTTTTTAATCTTAAAATCTTTTAATCAATTTTTTTTACGAAAATTATTATTTTTAAAAAATTATTCTTCAAGCATTATTTTTTCAAAATCATATTTTTCAAACTCATACTTTTTCAAAAATCATAGTTTGAAAAATACTTTGAAAATTTCTCTACAACTTTATGTTTCATACTTTGAAATATTCTTTGCAAAAAAAAAAAATACTTAATGCATAATAAAAGTATTTTTGAAAGAAATTCTAAGAATTTTTTATATTATGTTTTTGCAAAAATACTTTATGTCTTGGAATACTTTTTGAAATATATTCTTGAGAGATTTTACTTAGTGCATTATTCAAAATTATTTTGAAAAAAGATACTACAAATTTACTCAATTTTTTTAATGGAATAAGGCTTTTTCAAAATCTCTATGGCTCATTTTTGAAAACTCTATTATACATCAAATGGGTGAATCCTTAGGCATATCCTGACAATATTTAAAAGTATTCCATCATTGTTGGTGCAAAACTTAGGAATCCTTAGCAATTAAAGCCATTTATGAAGAGTTCTTTTTGTTGTATGACAAAAGGGGGAGAAGAAGGGTTTAAGTTAGAAATCTAAATCTTTTTGAATTGACTTAACTTAAACATATTTGTCAAACATCAAAAAGGGAGAGATTGTTGGTGCAATCGACCTCCAAGGTTTTAATGTCAGACAAATATGTTTAAGTATGCTTAAGTATGTATGGAGCTTGATCTAGGGAAGTCCTAGTTGTAGGCTAGGTAAGGGAAGTCCTAATTGGAGGCTAGGCAAGGAGGGAAATCTTGGTATATCGTGGAAGCCAGGTGGATATGTCTGGAGGACTTGATCCCTGGGTAGCCGAATACTGGGTCCTAGTTGTAGGTTAAGTAAGGGAAATCTCGGTATGTCGTGGAAGCCAGGTGGATAGGTCTGGAGGACTTGATCCCTGGGTAGCCGAATACTGAGTCCTGGTGAGTGAAGCCAGGTTGAGAAAACCCTAGGGGGTGGTAACCTTAGGTAACGAGAAGTCTTGGAGGAGTGAGCTCCAAGCAAGGTTGATCGGATGGTTTTCGGTCGACCGCGCGCGGTCGACCGGACCAGCGGATCTCGGTAAATCTAGGTATAGGTTTATCATTGTTTTCTGTATTATTATTATTGTCGTTGGCTAATATGGTATTATAGGAAAAGTCTTAGTGGATCAGGCGATCAGACACTGAGCAGACAAAAGACCAAACATGTCTGGAGGATCATGTTTGGCAGGTAAGTTGAGGTATGCAACTAGAAGAGCGACAGTGGGGTCAGGTTCCTAAAGGGAACAACCTAAGGTCGCTAATCCAACTAAAGAAACCGGGAAGGTTTCCAAGTTGAGATCAAGACAGTCCTAACTGTCATACCCATGCATTATATATTACTGTCCTAACCTTTGTGTTGCAGGGATACTTTGCTTAATACTGTGTTGCAGGTTTGGCCGGATCGGTCGACCGAACCAAGTTGACTCAGCGCAGATCAGTTATGTCAGCAACGATCAGAAGCAAAAGGAAGTTAAGCTGATCGGTCGACCGAACCCATGGATCGGTCGACCGAACGATCAATATTAATGAACCGGTAAATGCAGAACACGGCAAATCTCAACGAACAGGGAAGAAGTCTGTTCGGTCGACCGAACAAGGGGATCGGTCGACCGAACCCTTAAAGACCAATTAATGCCAGAGATTCGAGCCAGCATCAGACTCTAGCTAGAGGGGGTCGAAGCTGGTTCGGTCAACCGAAAAGAGGGATCGGTCGTCCGAACCTCCAGTACACCTATAAATTCAGACTCGAAGACAGAGGCCGAATAACAACTTTCTGATAAAAAATTCCTGTTCTGCAAGTGACTCGTTCTCATCTGTGCAGCAAGCTACATCATCCGGAAGTGTCGACCTAAGCTATATCTTCATTTTAGTTATCGGTAAAATTTATTTTAAGCTTGCATTTGTAATTCATTTAAGCAAGGTAGTAGGGTGTTACTATCTTGCTCCATTGTACGATCTGCTTCTTTCCGAAGAATTTCGGAAAGAAGAGTTATAGTGATTTGCTCACCGGTGCGGTCAAGGACCATGAGCCTTCGAGTAGGAGTCGAGCTAGGCTCCAAACGAAGTAAACAAACTATCTCTATTTACTTTCCGCTGTGCACGACTTTGATTTGAAAGAAAAGAATAGTTTTAAACGCGTGATATTCATCCCCCCCTCTATCGCTTCAAACGATATATCAGTTTTCCCATGTTCATTGTTTATTTAAGTGAAAGCATTCTTAAGTTTGGAAATTATAGACTATAAGGTGCAGTTTTGATGAACTCTATTGTACGACAAGTTTTATGGTTTTCATTACTTGTTTTTAATGCAAGCATGAGTTTATGTTGACGTCTCATGATAATCCTGTTTAAAAATGTTGATGATTGCATAATTAGTTTATTTGAAAATACATGTCATGTACATATTTCCAAATTACGAGTTTTAGCATGAGTAATTATTGAGTGCATGTTTTATGTTCCTTCAAGCAATTTTACAAAGCATGTTTTCCCTTTTTAATGCATGGTTTTGTGAGTAAATAGTACTTACTAAGCGTTTGCTTATAGATTACTTTTCTTTATACTGCATATAAAGGTAAAGGAAGCTCGAGTAAGGAGGGGCAGCAGGAGCAATGTTTGCTGGTGTGTGTGACGGAACAGTGGGAAGTGATCTTGGAATTTGCTAGTGCATGAACATGTTGAATTTTGGTATTTATGGACCTATTGTCTTATTTCTCTTAGTAGAAAAATACTATTAAGAGTTGTGTAAGGTGAATTTACAGTTTGTTAGTAATTGATGTGTCAAAGACTTCCCCTAAGGTTATGGGATAAAATGGTAAACCAAGGAGGAGAACAAAGGGGAGAATACCCCATTTAGAGTAGCAGGTTGTGACCCCGAACGACCCGTGTCACGGTCGTGTGGAGTCACACGACCACACCCCTCCTCCTCTCGGCCCAGGTGACACGGCCGTGTGGAGTCACACGGCCACGCACCTTCTCCTCTCGGCCCAGGTGACACGGCCGTGCACCTCTTCCCTTCGGCCAAGGTGACACGACCATGTGGTTTCACACGGCCGTGCACCTCTTCCTCTCGGCCAAGGTGACATGGTCGTGTGGTTTCACACGGCCATGACCCTCTAGGTGACATGGCCGTGTGACTTTCACATGGTCGTGCCCTGCACTAGTCGGGTACGTTTCACATCTCGTTCAATGCTCGAAATAAGTTTTAGAGTAGATCTCTGAACTAAACAGTAAATTATATGTGAATAATAGAAAATTTATATATGTATAGGAGGTAACACTAGTCCTTGTAAGTTATGTTGAAAGAGTAGAAGGGCGGTCGTTACAACTAGATCAGCCTTTAGAAACTTAAGTTAAATAGCTTTAATCTCTAACATTGAATCCAAAACAATAGAAGAATCATTAAGTGATCTAGATTAGATCTTAGCCATGCAAGAGGAACTAGCCCAATTTGAAAGAAATGAAGTATGAGATTTAGTTCCATTACTAGAAAATAAAAGGATAATCGAAACCAAATGGGTCTTTAGAAACAAACTAAATGAAAAAGGGGAAGTTGTTAGAAACCAGGCTAGATAAGTAGCAAAAGAATTCAGCCAAATTCAGAGACTTAACTACGATGAAACCTATGCACCAGTTGCTAAACTCAAATCAATTAGAATGTTATTGAGTTATGCAGCCCATAGATTCAAATTATATCAAATGGATGTTAAGTTAACCTTTCTAAATAGATTGATTAAGGAAAAGGTGCATGTAGGTCAATCCCCCGAATTTGAAGACTTAGAATACACTAAGCATGTGTTCAAATTAAAGAAAGCCTTGTATGGCCTAAAATAGGCCCCCGGAGCTTGGTATGAAAGGCTGACCATATACTTAATCTCAAAAAGCTTCAAACAAGATCAAATAGATCCAACCCTTTTTGTAAAAGTAATTAATCAAGATCTATTTGTAGCTCAAGCCTATGTGGACGATATAATATTTGTATCAACTAACTTAAAACTGTTACAAGAATTCATAACGCTAATAGAACAAGAGTTTAAAATGAGTCTAGTAGGACAACTAACATTTTTCCTAGGTCTACAAATCAAACAAACAAATTAAGGTAACTATATTTATTAACAAAAGTACACACTTGAATTACTTAAGAAATTTAGAATGGAAAACTCTAAAGACATTAAAATTCCAATGGCTGCCAATACAATCCTAGATAGTGGCCCAAGTGGAAAACCTATAGACCTCAAATATTATAGAAATGTCATAGGATGCCTCCTGTACCTAACTGCAAGGTAACCAGATATCTCATTTGCAGTCAGTATGTATGCTAGGTGCCAGACTTGTGCCAAGGAATCACACTTAGCTTGTGTTAAAAGAATTTTTAGATACTTAAAAGATACGTCCAACGTAGGAATGTGGTACCCTCGGTTAGGAAATTTTAAACTCTTACAATACTCTGACTCCGATTATACCAGCTGTAAACTCGATCGAAAAAGTACAAGAGGTGGTTGTCAATTACTTAGATCATCACTTATCAGCTGGTTTAGTAGAAAGCAACACTGCATTACTTTATCTACTACTGAGTCAGAGTATATTGTAATAGGAGAATGCATTGCACAACTATTATGGATGATGCACACCTTAAAAGACTACAATCTAAATTTTAAACACACAAAAGTGTTAATTGATAATATTAGTTTAATCAACTTAACAAAAAATCTAATGCATCATTCAAGAACTAAACGCATTGAAATAAAACACCACTTTATCAATGATCATGTCGCTAAAGGAGATATTGAACTCAATTATATTGAGTCTAAGTCCAACTTAGCTGACATCTACACCAAGCCACTCCCTGAAAGTGAATTTAGCAACTTATGACGACAACTAGGAATGTGTTTCATAGAATAGGACTGTTATTTTTTTTATATACTTTCTTTAAAATAGTTTAAAATTCTAAGGAAAAAATCTTTTATTTTCTTAAAATTCTCATTTTCTTAGAATTTCAAAATTGATTTTAGCCTTAATCAAGATCAGATCCATAGAAAGTATGTTCCTATAAATCTAGGACTTGTGCATCTCACAAACACACTATGATTTCCTTAATTGTGTATTCCAAAACTTAGAACAGCTTGAGATGCTAGGCCCTTTACCTGGACTTAAGATTCTTATATTTATGAATTAACACAAGTCTGGGTGAGAAATACCAAATTACAATGATTAAGTTAAGTAATCCATCTTAGTTAAATACTAACTGGACACATATACTTAACTTGACTAACCAAATGAACACTGCTATCTTCTAATAGTTAGTTAGTAACTACTGGTTAGACATGGAAGACACTTTCTAGGTGTTTAGCTTATTTTTAATATCAGATCCAGGGGAGGATATTTAACACTAATTTTCAAACTAATGTTAAAATACAAAGTGTCTTTTGAAAACTACTTTAAATATGCTTTGAAAAATATTTTCAAAAACACACTCAAACTTTTCAAAAATTCTTTTTGAAAAATATTTTGACTATATTTTCTAAGTATGTTGAGAAATATAATACAACTTATCTTAAGAAATTATGAAAATGTTTTCAAAATCTTGTTTAAGATACTTTGAAATTCCTTATTCAAAAATTCTTCAAAACTCATTTTAAAATTATTTTTTTAATACAGAAGCATTTTTCAAAACCACTATTATGTTAGTTTTGTAAAAGTTATCTTTCAAAACCTAGTATAAAAATTTTAAAACTTTCCTTGCACAAAATTATGATATTTTTTAAAATATAAGTGATTTGATGAAAGTTTTTTTAAGGTTTATAAAACTCTTTTAATTCCTTTCCCGAATAATCCTGAAAGTTTTTTTGCTTAAAAATTTTATTCTCACTAATTACTTTACTTATCACACATTTTTCTGTTATCTACTCTTTTCTTTTTTTTTTTTTTTTGATGAATGACAAAGGGGGAGGGTTAGGGGTTAAGTTAGAAAACAAATGAAAATAAGAATAACTTAAACTCCAAAAATGATAAAGAGAAACGAAGCTAGCCATCTCATTTTTTTTGTGTTGCTTCTCTTAGAATAATTGTGTGTATTTGTTGTATATTTTTCCTAATTCAACCCAGGTTGTCATTGCATCAAAACGGAGGAGATTGTTTGTGCAGTTTGCACTAACGCTCTAACTCAGGTTTTGATGAATGATAAGTTAAGTTAAGTTAGGTATTTTGTGATCTAATTGCGTTACCAAGTGTGCAGGAATTGACAAGTCCAAAGAACCGGACAACAGGCTAAAATCTAGATAGGTCTGCGGGACCAGATAGTTGGTACGAAGTCTAGATAGGTCAATCAGTTGACCAGATATATGGTAGAAAGTCTAGTTTGGTTCGAGGGATCGGACAACCGGTAGAAGTCCAGTTGGATATGTGGACCGGACAACTGGCATGAACACCTGGTGGGTTAGAAGACTAATCAACTGACTATGAGAAGATATGTAAAGATAAGTCACTGGAGGAGAGTGACTTTGTGAAGACACGTCTCAGTTGAGGGATAGTAGGTGTCGGTCTAGGTTAGGTCCATTTTGAATCCCTAATTTGAGACCTTGACTAGTTCCTAGTCCTAGGAGGACAAGAGATAATTACTACTTTTTATTATCATTATGCTAACTTTATTTTGCAGGTTAGATGCTTTAGTTTTGGACTAACACAACTTGTAGGGCAAAAGGAGCAAAAAGTCTTCGGATGAACAATACTCGAAGGCACCTTCAAGTATTGGAAGGCACCTTGTCATTGTTCATGGAAGGTGCCTTCACTGGCTTAAAGGCATCTTCCAAAGGATAAAATTTGAATCTCGGTGCAGATAAGGCACAACAAAGTCAGGATAAAATTTCTCTCATTGGAGGCACCTTCAACACCAATGGAAGGCGCCTTCCATGCCCTATTTAAGGCAGTCTCGACCAAGTTTCATTCAACAACTACTATACGAGCTATTACGCGTCTATTTGAGATTCTGACTGCTCCGGCATTTTGTTGCGACTCTGCTGTGAAGGTGTTGCACCTGACTACTGCTTCGAGGACATGATCGCGGCTGGCACATCGATGCCGACACTCGAGCGCTCTCACTTCGATTCATATGTGTCGGTAACGAAAGTTTTTTTTGTAATTAATTATTGCAAAAGAACAAGTGCAGGGTGTTGCACTTGTTCTAACTCTCTTTGTACTCGATTACCTCTTCCGGAGGTATCGGAAGAGGCATTTTAGTAGATTACCCATCGATAGGTCCATGGACTTGAGTTTTAGAGTAGGAGTCGCTGAAAACTCCGAACCAAGTAAAACCGACCGTATTTTTTTATGTTCTTTTTCTTCTCAATTTTTCGCTGCGTACTTAAATTTCAAAAAGAAATAAGTTTCACGTGCGACCTAATCCAATGTTAACTTATACTTTAATCAAAATATAATTTTACATCCTAGGAGTAATCAATAGCTATAAGCATAGCTATTCATCCATAATGTTATTCTAATATTTACACATATCATCATATTGTTTCACTAAAGTTCATCATATTGTTTCAATAAAGTTCAGAGTCATCGAGTTTAATAAAAGAATTTGTTAAATAATAATAATAATAATAATAATAATAAGGCAGATGTTTGCTTATTCAGATGTACAATACCCACATTTCAATAATCTCATTTCAGGCATCATAAAAAACAGCAATTGTGTCTGCGGGTGTCGAACCGGGTCTATTACCTGAAAGGCAATTATCCTAACCATTGGACTACAAACGAGTTATATGCTTTCAAATCAAGCCTTTATAATTTATCGAATTTTTTATTCATTTCCCTAATTAAAAATTTAATCCGTTGTATTACTTACCGAATCAAATATACGCTTGATTAAGTTTAGGGTTTAATCTGATTCAATCTTTTGTTTAAAATAAGATCCATGAGCATAATATGATAAAATTGTGTAATTTCTAATGCAAAAGAATTTTAAAATGACAGCAAACTACCTAATGTTAGTGAATGATCAACTTAATAATTATATCTGATCTTGAACAATAAAATTACAAGAAGTTTAGAGAATTGAAGCATTTCCTTGGGCTAGAGATAGTGTTAGTACCCACAGTAATTTTAATATGGTCAATCAAATTCAGTTAGACTCTATTGTATTTGATCTTTGTGTTTAAATGTGTAGGAATTTAGAAACATAGGAAGTCGAGCGGAAGACGCACTAGCGAGAAGAATAGCACGGGAAGGGAGTCGACGGGCTTGGTGCATCCGAGGTAGAGAGGCTGTGGAAGAGTACACCGGCAGACGAGAAGGACACGTTATGCAGTTCGAGGGACGAGAAGCTGGGAAGGAAGGTTGCTTGAGGAGAAGGTCGGAGTTGGGTTCGGGTAAACTCAACTCCAGTTAACTGGAGCATCACCCATGCGAAGAGATCAGCAAAAGAGCTGGAAGGTGCCTTAAATTAATAGTACGAAGGCACCTTCCAGCCTTTAAAGGCGCTTTCCGATAGCAGTTAGTCGCGGATAAAGTTTTATCCACAACGGATAAAACTTATCTGATGGAAAGCGCCTTGGATCTCATTGGAGGCGCTTTTAAGCTGCGAATAGAGTTTTTCAGAGATTATAAAAAGACCTCTGGACCTAGGAAATAATTAACAACTGAACTATAAGTCTTGTATTCACTTCCTAATCATTCTGTGAGCTGTCAACGTCTGTAAGAGGTTACTCCGCCTTCAATAAAAGAGTTTTTCTAGTAGAGTTTTCTTTAACGCCTTAGATTAATAACCACCTTGGTTGTAACCAAATAAATAGATTGTCCTCTTACTTTTCTTTAATTGTTCAGTTTTATTATTTTGTTTATTATTATTGTGCTACTAATTAAATAAAAAGAACAAGAAGGGGTTTATTCTTTTTGTAGGCAATTCACCCCCTCTTGTCCGCCCCGCTACACTAACAAGTGGTATCAGACAACATGGGATAAATCTTCATCCTCTAAGTCTAAGATCAACAAGATCGAAGCTCAAAAATTTAAAGACAACATGGGATAAATCTTCATCCTCTAAGTCTAAGATCGAGGCCTACGCCAGACTAGCCCTAGTAGCCGACCACCAAAAAGAAGATGAAAGCAGTTCCGAGATGAACATTGATGAAGGGGGAGGATCTTCAAAAAAAAACTATGATAAAGGGGGAGCATCATAACACGAGGTAAGTAAGGTACGTACCTTACCTCCTAAAAAGTCATTTCAATTTATTAAGATACTCTCTAAGGATTTAGTAAAACGAGAAAGAGAAAATACTAAGATAAAACTAACCTTAGCTAATTTATGACCCATAACAATGTATGATAATCTAAGAATAGAAAATGATAAATTGAAAGTATAAATAGAAAAATTAGAAAATAACTATACATGTTTGAATTCGAATAGATATCAAAAATAAAAAATTTAGAAATTATGGTAGAATCAACTGGTACATTAGAAATTACCATGGATAGATTATGAAAATTCCTAGAAATTATGTATCTCCAAAATTTTTAATAAATCCAGTAAGTAGAAACCTATATTGGGTTCCAATTTTTTTTTTACATTAGAATTCATTTTTTAGAAATTATCTCAATTTGAAAAATATTTTTTTTCTATTTGTATTCTGAGTTAAATTTTTTTATCTGATGATTTAATCTATAAACAATTTTTTTTCAAAATTTTTTTGACTGTTGAGCAATTTTTTTAACGAAAAGCATGCTTTGAAATTTAAAATTATTGTGTAGACTTAAAATTTAAAAATCTTATTTTTTTCTATGATAAACTATAATATTATCTATTAAATGAAATTTAAAATTAAAAATTTAAAGTAAATATAAATTTGAAAACTTTTACTTTTTCTTCCATTAAACTAAGATTTTTTGTTATGTAGCCCTAAAAATTTATATTAAAAATTTCTACCAGTTTATGTTATTTTTTCTTTTTCTTTTTGATGTGATCAAAGGGAGAGAAATATATACAAAAGAGAGTAAGGACATTCTTTTTTTTTTTTTTATGAAATTTGTAATTTTTATTAACTCGCTTAATTCCTATAATTTTTATCCTTGTATTTATTTTTACAATTAACTTGTTTAATTTATTTCTTTACTATATTATTGCATTTTTAACTCTAACTTGAACTTGGATTAATACACATAAAAAAGTGGGAGATTGTTAGTACCTCAGGGTAGTTTTGATATGGTTAACCAAGTTCAGTTAGGTCTTGTTTGTTTTTTATCCTTATGTCTAAGTGTGTAGGAGCTTAGGAACACAAGAAGTCGAGCGGAAGACGCAACTAGTAAGAAGAATGACACAGGGAGGGAGTCGACGGGCTCAGTACATCCGAGGTACAAGAAGCTACGAAAGAGTATACCGGTGGATGAGAAGGACACCCGCGCTGGTTTGAGGGACGAGAAGCAGGGAAGGAAGGTTTCTCGAGGAGAAGGTTGGAGTTGGATTTGGATGAGCTCAACTCCGGTTAGCCGGAACATCACCCACACGAAGAGATCAACAAAGGAACTAATCTGCCATATGGAAGGTGTCTTCCAGCCTTTGAAGGCGCCTTCCGATAGTCGTTAGCGGCGGATAGAGTTTTATCCATAGAGGATAAAACTTATTTGATGGAAGGCACCTTGGATCTCATTGGAGACCTTTGAAGCTACGAATAGAGTTTTCTGTGGGCTATAAAAGGACTCCTGGACTTAGGAAATAATTAACAATTGAACTGCAAGTCTTGTATTCACTTCCTAATCATTCAATGAGTTGTCAACATATGTAAGAGGCTACTCCACCTTCAACAAAGGAGTTTTTCTAGTGGAGCTTTCTTCAATGCCTTGGATTAACAACTACCTAGGTTGTAACCAAGTAAATAGATTGCCCTCTTACTTTTCTTTAATTGTTCAATTTTATTATTCTGTTTATTATTATTGTGCTACTAATCAACTCAAAAGAACCAAAAGAGGTTTATTCTTTTTTCCAACCCCGCTACGCCAATAGATAGAACACTAGAAGGGAGGTTTATTTCTTTGTCAACAAAAGGTATATCACAAAAGTATTAAAGAAAGTGAGAATAGTAGATTGCAAGCCAATATCCTTGCAAATGGAGGCAAATGCAAGATTATGTTTTTATGAAGGAAAAGACTAGGAGGATGGTTCGATGTTTTGATAATTAGTGAAAAATCTAATTTATTGTACTTTAGCAAGATCAGGTATTTCATTTGCAGTACGAGTGTGAGTTGATATATGCAAACCCTAAAGAAACGCATCCAGAAGCTTTAATACTATGAATACTAATTAGGTATGTTAAAGGTACTATTAATTTTAAACTTTTCTATAATAAAGGAGAAAAAATAGCTTAATTGGATACTCTTATGCTAACTATATTGGAAATCATGATATACAAAGGTCAAATTGGATATATATTCTTCATAGACTCAAAAATAATATCTTGGTGTGACAAATAACAACCAACAATCTGTTTATCAACAATCTGTTTATCAACAAAAAAAAAACAAAATATAGAGTTTAGGGTTTAGGGGTTCCAACCTAACATTCCTATTTTCTTTAATAATTTTGTGTTATGCCCTAAACCCTAAATATAGAGTATAAAAAAGTCATATAGTTAAAAGAAAAAATTATTAAATTGAGGGACTACATCAAAACATATATAGATTCATTTGGAGTTACTAGTGTAATCTACTCGGGTGAAGGTTGATTACTTTGACTAAGCTCAAGTTTGCTCAAGCTTAAGTTTTAATATTTGGCAATATGTGAGAGAGAAGTTAAGTAAGTCAAGGGAGGATTGGATACTTGTCAGTGAAAGTCTTAATTGGAGATTAGGCAATGAAAAGTCCTAACTGAAGGTTGTTGGTGTAATCTTCTTTAGGTCAAGGTTAACTAAGCTCGAGTTGGCTCAAGCTTGAATTTCAATGTTTTGACAATATGTGTGAATGAGGTCAAGCTTGACTGGAGACTTGATTGACAAAGTCCTAATTGGAAATTAGATAATCGAGAAGTCCTAACTAGAGGTTAGATAAATGGAAGTTCTGGTGGGGCTAGGCAAATCTAGTTGGAAACTAGGTTAAGTTCAAGGTGGATTAGCTAGGAGCTAACCACTTGGCACAAGAAAAGTCATAGTGGGACTAGACAAACCTAGTTTGAAACTAGGTTAAGTCCAAGGTGGATTAGCTGAGAACTAAACTCTTGGCACAATTAAAGTTCTAGTTGGGAACTAGGCAAGGGAAAGTCTAGGTCGGTCAAGGGTTGACCAGACACTTGATGAAGAAGTCTTAGTAGGTCAAAATTGACTGTATGCTAAGCAACATGAAATCCCAACAAATCATGGAAAGCTTCAGGTTGGGCAAAGGAACCTTAAAACGAGGTTTAAGGGATTAGGGTTGAATAATCGATTGGTCCAAAGTCAATCAATCAAGGGATTGATTGGGAACTTTTCTTCACGAAACAGACGGGTGCTAGATCGATTGAGTAATTGATCAAGGTCAAAGTCAATCGATCAGGTAGCCTTTCTTCTCAAAAAGAGAAGGGTGTTGGATCGATTTGGTAATCGATGAAAATCATCTCCAATTGATTAGGGAGAAAACGCAAGCGAACGGTAGCTTCCCAGATCGATTAGGTAATCGATTGGGAAGACTCTTCTTCGTGAACAACAATACTTTTGATCGATTAAAAAATTTCTCAATCGACTAAGGCTATGACTTAATCGATTGAGGAAAAGGGGAAAAGAGCCATTGTAAGATTTGTGTTGGTGCAACATGGCCAGCAAGAAGAGGGTGAATTGCCTGCAAAATAAAATTAATCCCTTCTCATACTTTGGACATTGATTAGTAGCACAATTAAATTAATAATAATAATAAAACTAAACTGAACAACTTAAAAGAAAGACTAAGATGCCATAGTTTTACTTGGTTACAACCTAGGTGGTTGTTAATTCAAGGTAGTGAAAAGCACTAGAAGATCTCCTTCGTTGTAGGCAGAGAAGCCTCTTACAATCGTTGAAAAGCTCAAGAAAATGATAGGAAAGTATTACAAGAGTTGTAGTTCAAGTTGTATATTATTTCCTAACTCCAGAGTCCTTTTATAGCCTCTGGAAAACTTTATCTGAGGCTGAAAGGCGCCTTCCATCAGATAAATTGTATCCGTTCGAAGATAAAATTTTATTTTCACTAACGGTCACTGGAATGTGCCTTCTATGGACTGGAAGGCGTCTTCACACTGTTCATGGAAGGTGTCTTCCAAGTCATGGAAAGCGCCTTCCATAAGGCAGATCAGCTCCGTAGCTGATCTCTTCACGTGGGTGATGCTCTGGCTAATCGGAGTTGAGCTCAACCAAACTCAACTCCAACTTTCTCCTCGAGTAGGCTTCCTCCCCAACTTTTCGTCCCTTGAACGTCGCATATATTTCTCATCCATCGGTGTACTTTTCTACAGCTCCTTGTCCCTCGAATGCATGAACCCATTGACTTGATTCCCGTGTCATCCTTCTCGTGTGTCACATTTTTCACTCGACTTCTTATGCTCCTAAGTTCCTATACACTTAGACACAAGGCATCAAATACACATAGGACTTAACTTAACTCGGTTGATCACATCAAAACTATCTCGGAGTACTTACAATCTCTCCATTTTTGATGTGCATCAACTCAACTTAAAGTTAGGGAAAAACATAAAAGTTAACAAGACAAAAAAAAATTGGAACGTTGTTAAATATAAAGTTACCCCTCCCCTTGAACTTAAACTCTAAATTATTCCCCTTTGATTATATCAAAATAAAGTTGGGGAAATAAAATATAACAAATAGATAAAGAAAATTAAAATATTTCTAAGGGCTAAGAAAACAGAATTCAGAGAAAAAAAATTACAAAAGATTTTTCCAAAAGTCTAAATTTTCAAGATTTAATAATCATATTTGGCCAAATTTAATTTAAAAATAAGTTTAATACTTTGAAAAAATTTTGAAATGTTTTCATAAAATTCACCAATAGTACATGAATAGATAGAAATTTTTTTCACAAAAATTATATTAAGGATTTTAACATAAATAAAATATTTTGTATAGAAATATAATTTTTACAAAACAAATTTGAAAAATAGATATTTGTGCAAATAAATCTATCAATTTTTTCAAAGTATTGATAACAGAATGTATAATAAAAGAAAAAAATAAATTTTCAAAAAATAAGTTTTCTAGATTTTTTTTTGTTTTAAAAGTAAGCTTTTCGGTAAATAATCAATAGAAATTTTATTACTTATTAGTAAATTTTAAAAATAATTTTATAGACTAAGAAATAACTTTTCTATTATTAAAAAAATTGAAGGAGAAATTTTAAGGAAAACTCGCATGAAAAATATTTTAAATAGATAACATTCAATTTTGAAAATGAATATTTAAAAATAGTATTTCTATCTAAAATTCTAGCTAATTTTTCTATATGTTCTAACTAATATAAAGTGTCATATTATACACACAATGCGTCGACCCAAAGGAAGACACATTGTATGGCCAATTAAAGTTTGAATTATAGTAGAAAGTATCACTAAAAAATAATATATCCCCCCAAAGGAAGTCACATTATATTGTAATTGGTATCTCATAAAGAGCCTATTTATATGCATTTAAATTTTTATTTTGTTTGCATAATTTTATGTTACATATATGTTTTTGGCTTTAGTTAAATCATGAGCTTAAATAAATTTCTCTCTTTAATTTTAGTGTAATCTATAATTGTCAGTATTAATAACATCCCAACATTAACTTATTCGAATTTTGTTGAATGAAAAGAGTACATGATGTAGTCTTAGGTTATATGGACTTAGACTATGCATTAAGGAATGATTGTCCCGCACCTTTGACCAGTGCTAGAACTATAGAGAAGAGGATTGAATTTCAGCTGTGGGAGAAATCAAATCACATGTGTTTGAGTATCATGAGACTTTCTATACTGACACCAATAAAGGACTCAATAATAGAGGGAGAAGATGCTAGGAGTTTCCTGGACCAACTGGTAGACTGGTTCACCTCAAATGAAAAGGTCGAGACTATCACACTTCTTACAAAGTTGGTAACCATGCAGTATAGTGGTAAAGGAAATATAAGGGAGTATATTATGGAAATGCCCAATATAGCGACAAATTTGAAAGCACTAAAAGTTTATATATCTGAGGGTATGTTAGTTTATTTCGTCTTGATGTCTCTTCTTGCACGGTTCACTCCTTTTAAGATGTCATATAATACTCAAAAGGAAAAGTGGACATTAAATAACTCATTGCTCAATGCATGTAAGAGGAGGGGAGACTAAAGATTGAGACATCTGAGAGTGCTCACCTAACATCTAGTTCTCAAAATGCGAGCAAGAAGCAAAAGAGGATCAATAATAAAGGAAAATGAAAACAAACTATAGATTCTAGAGGCAATGGTCTTTCTTCTTACAAAAAAATAAGTGGATTTCGTATCCTTTTTTTTTTTAGTGGGTTTCTTATCTTTGCCACAAAAAGATAAGAAATCCACTTATTTTTTTGTAAGAAGAAATATTATATGAAGAAAAACAGACTCAAGTACTCCAACAGGTGTGTAAAGAAGGATAAACTTCTCAACTTTCTTAGTTTGGAAGTCAATTTAATTATTATACCCACTAACACTTGGTGAATAGATACCGGTGCTATTACTCACATAAGTGTCACTATGCAGGGTTATCTCGGGAGCTAACTTCCGCTTGATGGTGAAAGATACATCTATACAGGAATGGAAAAAAAGGCTAAAGTCAAGTCAATTGATGTTTTTATACTTTGTTTAGGAACCAATCTCTTTCTAAATTTAGAAAATACATTTATTGTACTATTTTTTCGATGAAATTTAATTTCAATTTCTTGTTTAAACAAATCAGCTTATTCTTGTTCATTTAGAAATAGAATTTTTAATATTTTTTTTAATTCAGTGTTGGTTGGCAATGGTTCCTTGGTTGATAAGCTTTTTAAAATGAACACTTTTACTCCTACGGTTGATAACGTAATAATGTATAGTGTAGGTATGAAACGTAAATGGACTGACGAGAATTCTTCCATGTTGTTGCATAGGTGTTTAGGACATATATTCAAACAATACCTAGAAAGGTTAATGTCACATGAAATTCTTGATTCTCTTGATATGTATGATTTTGATGTTTGTATAAAGTGTGTTAAAGGGAAGATCACTAACAAAAGGAACAAGGGGGTTAGCAGTTGTAGTGACATTTTGGAGCTAATACATATGGGTACATTTATGGAGCATTCCCTAAGATATCTTGGAATGGACACACATATTTTATTAGAATCATAGACTACTATTCCTGATTTAGCTATTTGTACCTTATTCATAAAAGTCGTAATATTTGGACATGTTCAAAAGTTTTAAAGCTGAAGTTCAACTTCAACTAGGTAAGAAAATTAAAGTCATTTGATCTAACCGTGGTGGTGAATATTATTGTCAATTTGATGGATCAGGTAAACAACGTCTAGGACCTTTTGTAAATTACCTTGCTGAGTTTGTGATTATGTCTCAATGTACCATGTCTGGTACTCCTAGTCAGAATGGTGTAGTTAAACATCGCAATCGTATCCCAAAAGGCATGGTAAGAAGTATGATGACTTTCACTTCTCTACCAAAATCTTTGTGACGTGAAGCACTCAAGACTACAGTTTACCTACTCAATAGAGTTACTAGTAAGGTAGTAACTAAAACTCCATTCATGATGTGGACGAGTAGGAAGCCTAGCATTAGGCATTTTCACGTTTGGAGTTGTCCAGCTGAAGTTAGGTTGTACATGCCCAATGAAAGGAAACTGGACTCAAGAATAGTTAGCTAAAATTTTATAGATTACTCTGAGAAGTCAAAAGGGTATAAATTTTATGACCCCTCTAATATATTCTTCTTCGAAATGGAAAATGCCAAGTTCATTGAGGACAGTGGGAGTGATAAGGTTAGGGATGTATCTTTTGAGTAATATGTTAGCAATCCTCCTGTGGTCACTACTAGTGTGATCAATAGCAGTGTGGTTACCATACCGCATATTATGAGTATCACACATCCCGTGAGTGTAGTGAACTAAGATATTCCTATGACATCTCTAATATAATTGGAGGAGTCTGCCACTGAAATTAAAGTATTACCTCATATTGATGAGCAAGTACCTCAACCACCTCAAACACAAGTACCTTTAAGGTGATCCATAAGGGAACGAAGAACCATGAATTCTCATGATTATGTTTATCTCCAAGAGCATGATTTTGACATAGGGTTAGAAAGTGATTCTATATCTTTTCAAGAAGTTAAACAATATTCTAACCCTGAAAGTTGGATTAACGACATGTAAGAAGAGTTGAAATCTATGGTAGACAGTGACGTTTGGGGACTTGTCAAATTTCCTGAAGATAAGAAGTCCATTGGTTTAAAATCAAGCGGGATTCAAGGGACAATATCAAAAAGTGTAAGGCTCATTGCCAAGGGATTCACTCAGAATGAAGACATTGATTATAAGGAGACTTTCTCACCTGTGTCGATGAAAAACTCCCTTAGGGTAATCATGGCACTTGTAGCTCAGTATGATTTGGAGTTACATCAAATGGATATAAAGACTACATTCCTCAATGGAGACATAGAGAAGTCTATATATGTAGTGTAACCAAAGAACTTTAAATCTAAGGACTCAAAACACCTAGTATGTAGATTAAAGAAGTACATTTATGGTTTAAAACAAGCACATCGACAAAGGTAACAAAAATTTGATCAAGCGATTACTTCATTTGGATTTAAAGAGAACCCGTTGATCAGTGCATATATGTCAAGTTCAGTGGAAGCAAGTTTATTATACTTGTTTTGTACGTAGATGATATATTGCTTGTAAGAAATAATAAGGGTATGTTGCATGAAACCAAGTCATTCTATCCGGTAATTTTGAAATGAAAGATCTTGATAAAGCTTCCTTTGTTTTAGGCATACAGATCTGTCATAATCATTCAAGAGAGATTCTTGGACTTTCACAACATGCCTATATTGAAAAGATACTTATAAGGTATATTATGTAGAACTGTAAACCTGGTGACACACTTGTGTCAAGAGGTGTCAAGTTCAGCATACAGCAGTGCCCACACCTTGAACTTGAAATAAAGGGGATGAAACAATTCCCATATGCGTCAGCAGTGGGAAGTCTCATGTATGCACAAGTTTGTACTCGATCAAATATAGCATTTATAGTAGGGATGTTAGGCAGATATATTAGTAACCCAGGATCATCGCATTAGAGAGCTATAAAGAGAGTGATGTGGTATTTGCAAAGAACTAAAAGACATATGCTTGCATATCGAAGGTAAGATCACCTAGAGGTGATTGAATATTCAAACTTTGATTTTGTCGGATGCTTGGATAGCAAGAGGTCCATTTCAGGATATATTTTCATGCTTGCTGGAAGAACGCTTTCTTAGAAGAGCATCAAGCAGACGCTAATAGTCACTTCTACTATGGAGGCAGAGTTGGTAGTATGCTATGAAGCATCCAATCACAGGATCTAGTAGTGGAACTTCATCACAACATTGCAAATCATTGATGGCATTGATAGACCACTAAGAATCTACTGTGATAATAAAGCCACAAAAATTTATGCCAAGAACAATCATAGTTCATTGAAGTCTAAGCACATCGAAATCAACTTTCTAGCAATTAAAGAAAGAATTCATAGTTGTCAAATCATGGTAGAGCACATCAGTACATATTCCATGTTGTCCAATCCACTCACCAAAGGCTTGGTGCCTAAGGCGTTTCATGCACAGGTTGTGGATATGAGAGTCTTTCTTATGGAAGAATAACTAATCTAGCAGAAGTTTGTATTTCTTTTATTGCTCTATGTTGATTAATAAAGATAAACATTTGTTTTAATTATTGTACATACTTAAAGTTCAAAATATTAATGAAATTTATATGTTTATTTGGCACTCTGACATTATCATAATTTACTACTGTTGTTTAGCATTTGGTGTTTATAAATATGATACAAATTCCTTTTGGAATCATAAAGTTTGGATCATGATTTATTATTACAATTTAGCATAAAGTATTTTACAAATATAATTTGACCTCTTTTGAGGTCATCTTAGAATCAGCTAGAAATTGACATGTATTAATCACATTTCATATAATTTCTACTCTACATATCCACATTTTGATATATGTCATTAATGACATTGGTATTGTGTTACTATTGACACTTGTTACGATCATATACAGTAGTTATGATCTCTTTAGTTCTATACAAATAAAGTGAATGGATCAGATTGTTTACAGAGGTATCTTGTACCCATAAAGTTTGATGTCAACTAAAGTTGCATTCGCGTGTTGTCTGTAATCACATATAGCCCAAGTGGGTGATTGTTGGATTTAATATCCCTTAAGGTGGGCTCACATGTGATTTAAGAGACTTACGATACCAAAACCCGTTAAGTGATTTAACTTAAGGCTAGTTGGTTTCGAGTTATTGGATGTGGATTGAATGTGTAGAACTCTTTAGTCTGATTCGTTATTATATATGAGTTGATAATAGATTGGTTCTCTATATAAGGAGAGGTCTCCAAGGGTTTAGGGAATGATCTTCACCTAATTTCTTGTTCCCCATTGATGAGAAGTTTTACGACACCGGCATCCCCTAATTCCCTTGGAAGTCTTCTTTATTTTACTTCTGCTTTTTCTTCTTCCTCCTCAAGAACTATTTATGGATGATGCTAAAGACAAAGACAATGTCTTATAGTATCCCAGCCACGGTGCACTATGTACCATAGAGTTTACACCAGAATTTTTATGTTCTAAAATTCGAATCCTAAATTTGTACATCTCTTTTTTGTTAAGTATATCAGTCTTAATGTCACAACTTTCAATACAGAACTAATAACTCACAAGTGTTTCAGTCACATTTTTCCAACACCAACCTCTCAATTTCTCCCTTTTTCTCAAATTTCATGAATGGTGAAAGGCCCCGAAATGAGAAGCAGTGGTTTAGAACATGCAAAGATAATAATGATCAAAGTTCTTAGTGCCGGTTTTAACATTTTGACGATCATAATCTTATTCAAAATTTATTGATTTTAGGAAATAAAACTTTAAGAAATCACCGCCAAACTACATGTGACTTATTAAGGCCGCAAGAACGGAGGAGACCTTGAAGTACTCGTTCTTGAGCTGCGACAATCCGATAAAGCTGCCGGCAGACCGCTCGGAATATTGGGCAACATACGTCCCCAAATGGGTTCCGGAGTGGAAGTTATCGATAAGCGATTCCTTGACGAACTTGAGACCCTTGATCGTATCGGTGAAATAACTGTAGTCGGCCTCAGCTCGCAGCTTAGTATCGGTGTCGGTGGCGTTCTCGAGTAGCTTCTTTGCGTACGATTGGACATTGATGGCTTTGTCGATGGCGATGTCGACCGCGATCAGCGCCACATCACGGATGTCCTTGACGGTCTTACTGCAGGGGTCAGCGCCGATTATGCCGAGGCAGGGAATGGTCACGTTGGAGTCGCCAATTGAATTGCATACATCTTCGAGTACGGACGAAGAGACGGCTGGGTTGAGGGAGAGGAGTTGGAGAAGGAAGAATGCAAGAAATATTATTACTTTATTATTCTGAAATAATAAATGGTGCCGCATGAAACAATGACTATAAAGAGGCTAAATTTTAATTTTTAGGACGTTAAATATTGATTTAGAAAATATTCTATTACAATTTCAACGTATGATAAGATTGTGAGAAGAAATAAAAGTATATGGGAAGAAATAAAATGTTAAAATAGATAAGTATTCTCATAAATTAGAAAATATTGTTTTTTTAGATGATTAAATTGGTAAAGAATAGGAAAAAGGAAATTAACAAATGTAAAATACCACATGTCACTAATAAATTCTGGATTGGCAAGTAATTTAATAAGAGAAACTTTTAATTATTATTTTAACATTATGTGTTTCACTGTCCTATCATATATAATAAATTATGGATTGATAAGTAATAATTAGTAAGAGTTAATTCTTACGTAAAATTTTATTATAATATATTTCAACATTCATTCCTGCTTGCTTTTCGTATATAATAAATTATATATCGGCAAGTAATAGTTAGTAAGAGTTATTATTTTTATTTTCTTTATGACATTGATGATAAGCTAAGGGTTCTCTAAATATGGAAAAAGAACAGCATTGTTCATTATAAACTTAAGGAGGTACTTTCGACGTACGAACTTAGACCGATGGTTTTCGTATCATTTATATCCATAGCAAACATGAGAAGTTTCTCAGTTAAAATCCATGTCAAGTTTAGCGTGTCCAGTAGAAGAACATTTTTTACTTCCACCCCCTTAAAATTCAATCCAATGAATTTCTTTAACTTTTCTCCATAATTGATTGAAATATTTTCAATCAAGGCGGAGGAGGCCGGCATATGTTAAGTCTGTTACATTTTAACATCTTATGTTATCATCTTAACATAACGAATTTATTTTAAGATTGTTAGATCTTTCTTTACAATTTGCAGGAGGGACAGTACTTACTTATATGTTAAGATGACTTAGAGTCGATTATCTCAAGCTGTCAACCTTACTGAGTAGGTCGATCGCAAACTTCATCTGTGTTAGAGTCAAAGTAATTCACATATCTTTATAATAACATGATATTATATACTTTGAGTCTAAGATCTCATAAATTTATTTTTTGACTATATCCAAGAGATCTCATACTAATGGAGATATATATCTTTTATCTTTTAAACATATGATCTTTCCATATATTTTCAATGTGTGACTTTAATTGTATTTCCAACAATCCTCCCATCAAATGAAGGACATCCATTTTTCTCATGGTCTGAGCCTCCCATCAAACATCTGATCACTCTCGACCTATTCCAGGCCTCCCCCAAGCACCCGGTCACTCTTTATCTGCTCCGGACCTCCCCACAAGCATCCGATTACTCTTGACTAGAGTTATCAAACGAGTTGACCTATGCGGACCGACCATTTGGTGGGGCAGAACGGGCCGACCCGTTATCTTGGTGGATTAAAAAATTCCCAAAGTCTTTTATTACAATAAATTATGAAACATGAAAAGACCCCAAAGTAAGGAGCATTGGTTCAGAACATGCAAATATAATAATGATCACTTCAAAGTTCTTAGTGCCGGATTTTACATTTTGACCATCATAATCCTTATTCAAAATTTATTGATTTTAGGAAATAAAACTGTAAGAAATCACCGAGCTAGGTGAAGTAGCAAAGCCGAGAGAACTAAGGAGACATCTGAATACTCGCTCTTGAACTGCCCCAAATCGATAACGCTGCTACCGGACTGCTCCGAATATTTGGCAACATACGCCACCGAATTGGCTCCGGGGAACAAGTTGGCGATGATCGACTCCTTGATGAACTTGAGATCCATGACTGTATCGGTGAAAATACGGTAGGCGGCCTCGACCCGCAGCTTAGTGTTGGCGTCGGTGGCGTTCTCGAGCAGCTTCTTTACGTACGATTGGATCTTGACGGCTTTCTCAATGGAGATGTCGACTGCGAGCAGCGCCAAATCACGGGCGTCCTTGACGGTCTTGCTACGGGGGTCAGGGCCGATTATGTTGAGGCAGGGAATGTTCGCGTAGGAGTCGCCAATTGAATCGCATATGTCTTCAAATACGGACGAAGAGACGGCCGGCGAGAAGGAGAGGAGTTGGAGAAGGAAGAACGCAAGGAACAGGTATGCCTTCATCGTCCCTTTAATTTATTTTTCTGAAATGATAAATGGTATGACTTTTGCCGCACGAGACAATGACTATAAATAAGCGAAATTTTAGCTTTTAGGACGTTAAATATTAATTTAACTAATATTTTATAACATTTTCAACGTAGGGAAAGATTGTAAGAAGTTAATGATCTATATTATATTTTTACCATTTGTCAAGTATATGGGAAGAAACAAAAGGTTAAAAATAGATAAATATTCTCATAAATTAGAAAATATTGATTTTTTTAGATTATTAAATTGTTAAAGAAGAGGAAAAGGAAATTAATAAATTCTGGATAGGCAGGTAACTTAATAAGAGAAACTTTTAATTATTATTTTAACATTCTGTGTCTACTGTCGTGTCATATATAATAAATTATGGATTGGTGAAGATTTATTATAATATTTCAACATTCATTCCGTATGCTTGCTGTCGTATATAATGAATTATTTATCGGCACGTAATAGTTATTATTTTTATTTTCATTAGTCAACATTAATGATAAGATAAGGTTTCCCTAAATATGGAAAAAGAATAACATTTTCCATATGAACTTAAGGGAACGTAACCTTTTTTGAGAGTTATTTTTTATTTGTGAATTCCTTATATTTAAAGGAAGAAAATAATTGGATAATGATTCTTTTATACATGGAAAGACACCATTCAATGAATAAAATAGTCGAAAACTTATATGAGAGATTAGTTTAGATTTTTAAGTAAAAAAAATTCTAAAATAATAAATAGTTAATGTAATTGCTTAACATGCATGACAGTTGTTTATTTTATAATCTATCACATCAATTTTCTTATTACTATATCTAAAAATTTATGATAAATAATTTATTAATTTTTTTTAATAATATATTTGTATAGAGTTGATAGATTTTTATTAACTTTTATAAATTTTATATAGTTGTGAAAATAATTTCATAGAGTTTTATAGACTTTTTTTGCAAGACAACATTTATAAATTTTATTAAAATTTATGGATTTAACTAGGGGTGTAAAAAATGACCCGATCCGACGACCCAACTCGAGTCGATCCGAAAAAAATCAGGTTCGGGTTGGGCATTTTCGGGTTCGGGTTGACCTGGGTTGACTTAAATATAGGGTTTTGTGGGTTTTTTTGGGGGTTAAATCAAATTTTATTTTAAAAAGTTAGATGTTTTTATGTATATTAATATCATGTTTGTATGACAATGATGGAGTATTGAGATAAAAGTGAAGAATTATAGGGAAAATAGCCCAAAAAAGTCATTTTGAATCGGATTTTTGGGTTATATGGGTCGGATTCGGGTTGATCGGGTTGGTCGGGTTCAGGTTCGGGTTGAGGTGTTTTGGGTTGAATTCGGGTTCGGGTCGGGTTCGGGTTGGATTAAAAAAAAAAAAACTCAACCCGACCCGACCCACCCGAATTGACACCCCTAGATTTAACGGGTGTATTCAACCTTGGAAAAGCATAGGTGGTCATTGTCTCACACAATATTTATTTTTGAACAAAACCTAAAATACCTAATAAAATTAATTTTTTTACTAAAATAATAAATAGCATACTTGTCCAAAAAAAACCTTTTTAACTTTTTATACTTTTATTTTATTTTGGCTAAAAACAAAGAGAGGATAACGTCACACTTTGTTATTTTAAAAAAGAACTTTAATAATATAATTTTAAATCAAATAATATTATAATAATTTTAAATATTTTTATTTATAAATTTGATCCAAATTATCATAAAATGTTGGTGAACGCTTTAATTTGAACAAACTTTTAATAAAGTGTTGAATTGATAAATTTGATTAGTAAATTAATTAATAATATTATTATTAATTTAATTAGTAATAATATTATTAAAAAAATAAATATATAAAATTTATTTAGAAAATTTTAAAATTTAAATAAATTTTATAGAATATTTTTAGGTTATAATTTCATTAGACTTTATTAAAGTATCTATTAATTAAGTTGAGAATTAATTTTATTTATTAATATATATTTTTGATTAAAACCTAATGTTTCAAGTTTTTCTTCCGTGTATGTGCAGCGCTACCGTCCAAATCGATTTCGACTTCAACCTGCTCACAAGTAGCCGACGAAAGCATCACCAACTGACTCAAATAAATTTTCTGTTTGTTTTTCTCCTTTCCGGCGCACTACGGGCTTCACCAAATGACACTCCTTATTGTTGCCCATCACGAGCAACCGAAGAAAAATCTCCGTCGGCAGCTTGCCGCCTTAAGTCGCCACCGGAGAAAAGGCTACAAGTGGTTGTCATTCCATTTTGGTCATTTCGATCTGTTCTTTTGTCGTTATAACATCGGAGATCGACATTTCAGAGGGCTCTCAGCTTCGCATGAAATGCATGCTGAAAGGTTGATGCAAGGACAAAACTTTTAAGATTAAAGAAATAATTAAAATCGAGGAGTAGGAAGAGAAAGAACTTATTCGTAAAAAATGAATGATTTGAAATCTATAGAAATCTTAAGGATGAGGAGAAGATTTTATATTTTATTTTTAAAGTTGTATTAAGTGTTTTGGAGAGCTCTTATTGGTTAAAATTTATATCCAAAGATTTCTAAAAGAAAATCTATTTAAACTTTGGAAACTAAAAAATTTTCATAGAGTTTTAAAAAATCAAATTTAAATACGACATACTTTTTAAAACTCTATAAAAATCTAATTTGGATATCACTATATTTTTATAAAGTTTATAAAAGTCTAAATTTAATACACCTAGATTTTTAAAATCGATAAAAGTGTCATTCAAAGTAATTAAAAATCTAACATTGAATACATCTCTTACTTTATTAAATTTAGACAATCACTTTTCACTATAAATCACAACTACCCTAAAATTTCTAATTTTTTTATTATTTTCTTATCTTTCTTCTATTTTATTATTATTATAATATTTATGTAATGAGTGGAAGGAAAAAGATTGAAAAGAATAGATAGAAGGAGAAAAATTGAACAAAAAATTATTTTTACTTTTAGCTAAAGGTTTCATTTTTTAAATTTAGATAATCATTATTCATCATATCTAAATTTAAGAAATACATGTAGTGATTATACATAATTGATTTATAAATAATTCAACTACTAAAATTTAATTTTACATTTGCTAGATAAAAAAGAAGGTATACTAATTAATAAAAGTATTATTAAGATTAGTTTAATTTTGGATGAAAAATATTATTGCTATCAAGATTTTTAAAATAATATTATACATTGAAAGCAGGAAAAAAAATTGAGACCAGTGTTGATGGATTAATTTCAACGGGTGCAAATGTCTCGTTAAAATGTACGCGTTAAGAGCATAAATTTCATCATGACAATTCTTATTGAAGATTACATTCTTCTTCTCATGGTTATTCTGATCAAAATAGAAATATATATATAATTAATTAAGGCAGCTACTGAGGATCGAGAAGCTCCATGAACCTCCGTGCGAGGAGAATGAGGTCTGCCAAGTTAGCTTTGTCTCCGTCCTTGATCCCTCCGTCGCATTCGACAGGCACCCACATCGCCTGATCCAATAATTCTCTCCCAACCCCCGGTTGGCCACCCTCCAGAAACTTGCGGGCGTAATCCAACAGAGGGAAATTGTTCTGGTAGAGGAGCAGGCAGCCATCCAGCGAGTTCTTGGCAGCAGCGTCGAGGGACGGTTCGCGGCGTTGCTGGGCGTAACTGGAGCTGATAGCGTTAGCACTGGCCACGGAAAGGTCGAGGGAGACGAGGGCGAGGCCATGGAAGTCGGCGGTCGCGCTGCGGGGGTCGTCTCGAAGCGCCTTGAGGCAGAAGTCAGGGTAGACAAATTTGGCGCAAGCGTCTTTCAGCGAGTCGGAGACTGCGGCGGAGGAGTGATCGGGGGCGGCGGAGAGGAGGAGGAGGAGGAGGAGAGGAAGGGCGGTGTAACGTGTCATGGTAATTAAGGTGCGGACTTTGGACACGAGGATTAATTGCTCGCGAAGGATGATGAGTGTACCTATATATATTGTAGCCTAATCGACTATATATATATATATAATTAATTCACACCATAAATTTTAATATTTCCATTTAAATTTTCACTGACCTAACCCTACATTTTAAATCCTAATATATATATATATATATATATATATATATATATATATATATATATATATAATTCACACCATAAATTTTAATATTTCCATTTAAATTTTCACTGACCTAACCCAACATTTTAAACCCTAAAAAAATTATGCTTATGGGTTGCCCTGAAATCCTACCATGAACAATTAGTGTTAATTTTTTAAATAAAAAATAAAAAATAAAAACTTTATTAGGATTTGGAGTTTAGGATAAAGAAAGTGAGTTTTGTTTAACACTAGCTGCTAATTGCCTATATGGTTCTGAAATAAGTGATTTTTTTTTTAAAAAATAATAATAGATGTTTATGGTTACGTATCCATAGAAGTTTAAGTAGGTCACAGTGAACAAGACACTTAACCTGATACTAAGCATGAGACGTGAAGTAGCTTAAAATTGACTAAATGTTATGTACGAGACGTGAAGACCTAATTGGTCAAGATTAATCGGACATTAGGTAATGAGAAATCCCAGAAGGCTACGGATGAGTGGATGTTAGGTAGAGAAAGTTCTAGTAGGTTGAGGTTAACCGGATATCAGATAAGACGTGAATTCAACCTTGAAAAGACTAAAATTAAGATTAACAATCGATTGGAGGATATTACGAAATCGATTGACAAACCCTAAACCCAAAATTCATGATTTGCTACTTGAGCAATCGATTGGAAGCTTATTTCGGATAAACAAAATACTCTTGAATTGATTGGTGAAGGGGCCGATTCTTGGAGGTTTAAGGATGAATTGTTGCTGCATTTCCAAACTAACAAGAGGCATTCTGAAGTTACAACAACGATCAAAGCGAAGTTCTCATTTTGTAAAGTTGTTTCACTTTCATTTGTAAATTGTATTTGTTTTCGTTATTGTATTGTTGTGAACTTATTCTAAGAGGCTTCTTCGCCTCCAAAAGGTATCCCAAAAGGAGAAGTTCATAGTAGAAGAAGATGACTAGAAGTACACCTTGAATTAGTCATTTCAAGGAGGCATATACCAAGTAAAATATTGAAATTATACATGTGTGGAATCAGTTTGAATAAAAGTTTCATTGTGCATTCATATGACGAGTACAACATCGAAACAAAATAATCTAAGCTATTCACTTCTTAGCTCACACAAGTCTTAACAAATATAAATTATATTAATTAATCAATTTTTTATTTAAGATCAGAATAATAAGGACGTTTCTAATTATTAAGGAAAAGGCTTATTTTTTTCATTTTCTTTTCTAACAATTAAATTAATTTCAATTAGCATTAACCTCCTAAAAATTTCTCAGTTGTGTACCTTTATTTTTTCTCATTAAATATAAATTATATTTTTTAATTAAAATAAGGGAAAAATACATTTAACCTTGTATTTTCTATTAAGTAGCATTTTATCCCTATATTTAAAAAATAACACTTAACCCTCCTTTAACCAAAGTCAAATGTAAAAAAATTTGTAAAGAATAATTATGTCCTTATCTTTTTTAATTTGCCTTCGCATAAGAAAAAAAAATTATACCTTCATCTATTTTTTACGGAGTATAATTAAGTATTAATCTTTATATTGTTAGAAGTTGCATAAAATTTATTGATTTTAATTAGTAAATCAGTAGTCATACACATGTTGAAAATATCAATTAGGGCACTGAATTATCTAAAATTAATTCAAATATCAATAAAGGAAATCAAAATAGACGTAAATTATCAATAAATATAATATGTTTTTTTCTTCTTAAGATTATAAAAAAAATCAAAAAGATAAGGACATAATTAATTTTTATAATTTTTTTTACATTTGACTTTGGTTAAAGGAAAATTAAATATTGTTTTTTAAATACAAGAGGGCAAAATGTTACTTAAAACAATGACCTAAAGGACCTCTGTTAATCAAATATTTTCAAATATTATATTTATATTTAAGTTGTTGCTATGTGACCAAAAGATCACGGATTCGAATCCTGGAAACAAATACACCACTACACTACCATGGTGGCTAGATTCCTCCTCATTAGATACACCCAGAGGCAGACACTCCGGATACAGAGACACCACTCCAGAGCTGTTTGGAGGGGACATACAGACAGGCTACTAGAGCAGGATGCTAGATAGGATATAGGACACATGAAGGAGCACTTGTCGTTGTGGATGGAGCTTTACTAGAAGTTATCTTAGAGAGTGTAGTGTGGCTGGTGAGGAGTGATGAGTGAGGAGAGTTAAGGGGGGAGACCACAATAGAAGGAGTCATGCTATAGAGTATGAGGACTGTATGTAGGAGAGATTATATGAGATGAAGGTGATATATGAGAGGGGAGGTCGTAGCGGAGGGAGTCATATAGTAGAATATGAGGTCTATGTGTGGTAGAGATTATATGATATAATGATCATGTATAGGTGAATGTATCCATTTTGGAATGATCTATCTAGTCCGCAGCAAATGGCTAGCTCAGTAAAGATACATCAAATCCGTTTATGGCGGAGACTTTGCCAAATCCCCCAAGAGGGTGAATAGATCTACTATAAAGGTTTATCTAGTTCGTAGAAAATGGCTCACAGTAAGGACATCACAAATTCATTTATGCCTGGGACTTTGCCAAAAAAAAAAGCCTATGAGGGTGAATAGACTCACCAGACAAGCTTATCTAGTCTACAGTAAATAGCTTGTGATAAAGACTAATGGAAAATATGTATAATTAATTCACACCATAAAATTTTATATTTCCATTTAAATTTTTGACTTAACCCTAAATCTGAAACCCTAAAAAAAATTATGCTTATGGGTTGCCCAAAAATGCTACCATGAACAACTAGTGTTAATTTTTTTTAAAAAATTAAAATTTTATTAGGATTTAGAATTTAGGTTAAAGGAAGTGAAATTTGTTTTTAAAAAAATTAATACTAACGGCTAATTGCCTAGATGGGTTTAGGCTGAAGTAAGTGAATTTTTTATTTTTAAAAATAATACTATATGTTTATGGTTATCCATAGAAGTCTAAGCAGATTATAGTGGATCAAACACTTAACCTGATACTAAGCATGAGACATGAAGTAGGTTAAGGTTGACTAAATGTTAGGTATGAGACGTGAAGACCTAATTGGTCAAGATTGATCGGACATTAGGTAATGAGAAATCCCAGAAGGTCATGAATGAGTGGATGTTGGGTAGAGGAAGTTCTTGTAAGTTGAGGTCAACCGAATATTAGATAAGACGTGAATTCAACCTTGAAAAGACTGAAATTAGGATTAGCAATCGATTGGAGGATATCACGAAATCGATTGACAAACCATAAGCCCAAAATTTGGGTTTTGCTACTTGAGTAATTGATTGGTAGCTTATTTGGATAGACAGAACGCTGTTAAGTCGATTAGTGCAATCGATTGGCAACAATCAATTGATTGTTGTAATCAATTGCTCAACTATGGCCAGTAAACAAAAGGTTCAAAATAGATTAGCTTGATCGACTGGAAGCAACCAATCGATTGATGAAGTAAAAAAATAATTATTCTGCAAGTTTAAACGGCTAGATCCAACGTGTCAATCAATTGATAAACTCTATCAATCGATTGGTAGGTGGAAATCAGTCCTAATGCAACCCTATAAAAAGATAATTTCGTGAAGATTTGAAGGGGTCGATTCTTGGAGGTTTGAGGATAAAGTGTTGCTGTATTTTCAAACTAACAAGAGGCATTCAGAAGCTACCAACAATGATCAAAGCGAATTTCTTATCTTAAAATTGTTTTTCTTTCATTTGTAAGTTGTATTTGTTGTATTATTGTGAACTTGTTGTAAGAGGCTTCTTCGCCTCTGGAAGATATCCCAAAAGGAGAAGTTCATAGTAGAGAGACATTACTAGGAGTAGGCATTGAATTAGTCACCTCAAAAAGACATATATCAAGTAAAATCTTGGAGTTGTGCATGTGAAGTCAAGTTTGAATCAAGGTTTCCATTGTGTATTCAAACAACAAGCACAAGATCGAGACGAAGTGATCTGAACTATTCACCCCTAGCTTGCAAGGGTCCTAGTATATATAAATTATATAAATTAATTAATTTTTTATTTGAGATAAGAATAAAAATATGTTTTTAATTATTAATGAAAAGGCGCATTTTTTCATTCTCTTTTCCAACAATTAAATTAATTTCAATTAGCATTAACCTCAAAATTTCTTATCAGTTATGCACCTTTATGTTTTTTCTCATTAAATATCAATTATATTTTTTATTAGAACAATGACCTAAAAAGGACCTCTTCCAATCAAATAATTTCAAACATTAGATTTACATTTAAGCACTTTTGAAATAAGACCTCTATCTATATGAATACCAATATACTAGTCTTAGGGTATAACCGAGTGGTTATCATATGATATAATTATCATATAATAGATTTATAGAATTGAGTAAGAGTTGAATCTTAGTAAAGACCAAGTAATTATTTTACCTTATGATGACTAGTTATAATTTTTTTGATCTACTTCCTTCTAATGTTCTGATCATAGGGGAGCCACTAGGATGACAAATTTCATATTTTATAGAATAAATATCGGCAGTCAAGATAAAAAATTTCATCTTTTATAAACTGAACAGCTATGACCATCAAGATAGCAGATTTCACCTTTTATAAAATTAATACTGATATTCTCATCTTCTTTACATAATCTAGACGAACGATGATAAACATTTAAAGTGAGCATAATTACCTCTCCTCCTCATCGGAAAGACAACTAAAGTCCCACACCCATCAGCCAATACTTATTGTAGATAACATGGTGTGTGGTGTCACACACAGAGGATCATGTTATCAGTACCTTATAAATTATAAACAGTAGCTCACGACAAAGATGGAAAGGAACACACCATTGGAAGGTCATAGTGTAATTAGGTATTAGTTTATCTTAACTATATAATTACACTAGTACACTTAGAGTGTATTGAGTAGGACTATTAGAGGTCGTTTCTTTTATACTGACTTTATAAAGGAACAAAGACCTCAGTTATTATAGAAGTGTGTGCTCTTAATCCTAATATAATAACAAGCATATATATTTGATATTTATTTCTTTAATTTATCAATGGGTGAGATTTAGTTTGATAAATCAATAAACCCGATAAGTTGGGAAATGATATCACTTATAGTGTATGTTGTTGATTATAAAAGGAATTGTGTCCTAGTAATCTAGGTTGAGAATGTCCCCAAGAGGAGCTCATAAGGATTGTCATGTTAAACCCTACAGGTGGACTTAGTCCGACATGACGATGAGGTTGAGTGGTACTACTCTTGGACTAAGATATTAATTAAGTGAGTTGTTAGTAACTCATTTAATTAGTGGACATTCGACATCTTAAACACAGGGAGACTGACACACTCATAATAAGAAGGAGCCCAAAATGTAATTTGGGATTGGTGCGGTAGTTCAATAATAGTTCTTTAGTGGAATGAATTATTATTGATGAAATTAAGTTGTGTGTTCGGGGCGAACACGGGATGCTTAATTTCATTGGGAGACCAAAACCAATTCCTCCTCTCGGTCCCTATCGTAGCCTCTTGTATATAGAGATTTATACCCACCACATACCCACCTTCTTACCCATCCAATGGGGCCGACCAAGCTAACTTGGAACACAAGTGTAACGACCCGCCTTCTACTGGCTAGGCTGTAAGGCCGGATCGTTACATTAGGCTAACTAATTCATGTGCGGAAAACTGATCTGATGAAAATTTTACTGAACTAATGAATATACTTCTGTTAATCGCTATACTATCTGAACTTAATGTTTAAACTACCCCTTGAATTTGCGGTGGTTGTGCTAGAAGGGGTGTTCTAGGTCTTTGCTGTCGTCTGGAGCTGAACTAAGGTGGTTTCAGCTAGTACTAGGCCTCTGATCAATCCATGGATCGATCCAGCATGCTACTGTGCACGGAGACTACTTTAGATCGATCGGCTGATCGATCCAGGTTAGGCAATCGATCCAGTGATCGATTCAGGACCCTACTATACGCGAAAACTAGTGTCTGGATCGATCGGTTGATCGATCTAGTATGTCCAATCGATCCAGTGATCAATTCGTCGACGCGTTGTACGCGGGTTCAACTCGGATCGACCGGCTGATCGATCCACAAACCTTCTGTTCGTGACAAAACTCGGCTGGATCGATCGACTGATCGATCCAGACGCATTTTGTTCGCGGGATAAGCTGCCCAATCGATCAGCTGATCGATTGAGAAGCCTCTAATTGATCGGCTGATCGATCGGGGTTTCTGATTTCACTTCAAAACCTGATTTCAGCCCTGGTTCGAACCGAAATCTCATATACCAACTCTAAACTAACTGAAATGCATTCTAACAACAATTAACTAGCATTCTAAACATGGCATGGTGCATATTTCACTAGTTCATGACTTTTAAGCAAACTAAAATGCGAAAAACTAAACATAATAAGGTTCAAATAGTCAAATTTGCTAAATCGCTAAGATCTTCATTCCAAACCCCTTTGCACACACACATCTTCATCGCATTGACCTCCAGCCTCCTCTAGTCCATCTTTCCTTTACCTTTATCTGCAGTATAAGGAAAAGAGTATCTGTAAGCTTGAGAGCTTAGTAAGAAACCATTTACCTCACTAAAACATGCATACGATGAAATCATACTTTTAAAACATGCTATTTGAAATGTATGAATACAGAACATGTAAAAACATAACATGGCATACAAACAAACTAGTCATGGCAACAAGTGCTAACATAAGCTATCATATATATCAATAGAAAACTAAACCGATACAAAACTGAGCTGAGCTAATTCTAAACTAATGCTAAAGCTGTACTGAATCCACATAACTATTTGGGAAGTTTTGAAAACTATTCTCATAAATAGATTAAAATAATAATCATGCTGTTATTTGGGCCCGGCAACTGTACTTGCTATGCGCGCATCCCTAACTAGACCCGGGTTTGCAAGTCCCGAATTTAGTAGGGTTACTAGGTTATCTAAACCTAGGGACGACTGTGGGAGCCCAACCCAATGGATATCTAATCCAGTACAGTGCCTCTGCTAAAATAAAATACTGATTATAGCTGAGTTCTTTTTATATTACTATTTCTAGGTTGTCTGAACCTAGAGCTAGGTTATCTGAACCTAAAGGCGACTGTGGGAGCCCACCCATTGGACCGTGGTCCCATACAATTATAGTAAAACTATGCATGCTGAATAAATGTCTCTATTGCATTTACTAAGCTATTAAAATGCCTAAGTTGCATTCTTTTCCTGTGCTACACTTATTATCGAACACCTAGTGTGCACTATTGCACAACCTATGTGTCAAAAATTCGTATACTACTAAACAAAGCAGAAATTCACACGAGAGCTACTTATACCGCAGGTGAGGGGGTTTCTTACCTCATGCGCTAGATTTCTTACGATTTCTAATCGCTAGATTTTCGGAGAAGACGATCCTTTCGACGATCTTCTCGCGCCTATGCGTTCCTTTCGTAGAGGGGAGCGTCCCCGTATCCAAGATGTCGCCGGAAGAAGCCCTTGGGACCCTAGGGATGGAGCCCTATGTGTGCTTGTGGTTGGCGCCGAGAAGAGGAAGAGAAAGGAGAAGGGGCGGCTGTGAGGGTTTGAGGGAGAGGAGAGTTACATTAAAAATAACTCTTCACTTAATTCTTCTATATTTATATTAAGTGGGTAATTCAACCCCACTCAAATATAAATATAATTGTTCCCCTTTCCTTTTAGCACGGCCCTGCTGGATTCACTTGGTTACTAGAGTCCACTATAAGTCGTAGGACCCAATAGGTCTTGGGTTCAATACTCGCCTAGACCCTTTTACGACTCTATTTGTTTTTGCTACTTCCGCTACTCTAAAAATTCTATAAAAATATCCTAAAATTCCAGAAAAATCATAGAATATTTCTAATATTTATTTTGAGAATTTTCGGGCGTTACAATCCCCCATACCTTATTAAAAGTTCATCCTCGAACTTAGAATAACTCTGGGTACTTCTGTCTCATATTGGCTTCTGTCTCCCATGTTGCCTCTTCTGCTGTGTGACTTTGCCAAATGACTTTTACTAATGGTACCTCCTTGTTCCGCAATTTCTTAACTGCTCGGTCTATTATTTGAATAGGCCGACTATCATAGCTGAGGTCTTCGCGGACTGGTACCGACTGGGGCTCAATCACCTGGGTGGCATCTGGGATATGCTTCTTCAGCATAGAGACATGAAATATATTATGGATGGCTGACATCTCCTGTGGTAGCTCTAGCTCATATGCTACCTTACCCACTCTTCTAGTGATAAGGTATGGTCCCACATATCTGGGACTTAATTTGCCCTTCTTCCCAAAATGCATTACTCCCTTCATGGGAGCTATTCTAAGGAACACTGAATCTCCAACTGAAAACTCTAAGGGTCTGCGCCGTGTATCAGCATAGCTTTTCTGGCGGCTCTGAGCTGTCTCTATCCTCTGGCGTATCTGCTGTATAGCTGCTGTGGTATCTTCTACTAGATCTGTCTGAAGTTCTAGTTCTTTCTGTTCACCACTCTCATACCAGCAGATTAGAGATCTACACCTCCGCCCGTAGAGAGCCTCATAAGGTGCCATACCAATAGTGGCCTGATAGCTATTGTTGTATGCAAATTATGCTAAGCTCAGATATTTGCACCAACTTCCCTTGAAGTCTAGGGCACATGCGCGGAGCATATCTTCGAGTACCTGATTTACTCGCTCCGTCTGACCATCTGTCTGAGGATGAAAAGCTGTGCTAAATTTCAACTTAGTGCTCAATGCTGACTGTACACACTCCCAGAAGTGTGATGTGAATCGACTGTCTCGGTCTGAAATAATGGTCCGTGGGACTCCATGTAGTCTGACGATCTCCTTGAGATACAACTGAGCTAGCTGTTCCATGGAGTAGGATATCCTAATAGCTAAGAAGTGGGCTGATTTAGTTAACCTGTCAACTATTACCCAGATGGTATCAAAACCATTCATGGTTCTGGGTAGTCCCACTATAAAATCCATAGAAATGTCTTCCCACTTCCATTCTGGGATCTGGATGGGCTGCAAAACTCCTCCTGGTCTCTGATGTTCTGCCTTGACCCTCTGACAGGTCAGACAGGTGCTAACATATCTAGCGATGTCTCTTTTCATCCCAGGCCACCAAAAACATTTCTTCAAGTCCTGGTACATCTTGGTGGAACCTGGATGCATCGCATAAGGAGTCCTGTGAGGCTCATCTAAAATCTTCCTCTTTAGTTCCTCCTGATCTGGAACACAGAGTCTGTCACCGAAGTATAATACCCCACTGTCGGACACTCTGAATTCTCTACTTTCTGATTCTGCTAACCCTTGCTTGATTTTCTGAAATTCAGGATCCTGTTCCTGAGCCGTCTGGATGTCACCAAGCAGGGTAGATGTTAATGTCATCGTAGAGAGCTGTCCTACTATAAGTTCGAGACCAAAATCTGCGATCTCCTTCTGTAGGGGTGGTGACATGGCTTCTAGGGATAGTAAGGTAGCATCGGACTTCCTACTAAGTGTGTCTGCCACCTTATTGGCTTTTCCTGGGTGGTAGAGGATGTCTATGCCATAATCTTTGACCAGCTCGAGCCATCTACGCTGTCGCATATTCAGATCCTTCTGAGTGAAGAAGTACTTCAGACTCTGATGATCTGTATACACTCTGCACTGAGCTCCATACAAGTAATGTCTCCAAATTTTGAGGGCGAACACCACTGCTGCAAGCTCAAGGTCATGAGTAGGGTAATTCTTCTCATATTCCTTGAGTTGTCTGGAGGCATAGGCAATCACCTTACCTTCTTGGATCAGTACTGCTCCTAGTCCCAATTTAGAGGCGTCACTATAAATGTCAAAGCTATCTGTGTTTTCTGGTAGAGTCAAAATGGGAGCACTGGTCAATCTCCTTTTTAACTCGCTGAAACTGTGCTCGCAGTCCTCTGTCCACTGAAATTTTCTGTTCTTTCTGGTAAGAGCTATCAGTGGGGAGGCTATCCTGGAGAAGTCCTCTACAAACTTTCTGTAATAACCTGCTAGTCCCAAAAAGCTCCTGATCTCACTGGCGTTCTTGGGTCTTTTCCAGTTACTCACAACTTCTATTTTACTGGGGTCTACCATGATACCATCCTTTGAGATGATGTGACCCAGGAAGGACACCTGATCTAACCAAAATTCACATTTCGTGAACTTGGCGTACAGCTGGTTCTGCTGAAGGGTCTGCAATACTATTCTCAGGTGCTCTGCGTGTTCTTCCTGAGTTCCTGAATAGATAAGAATGTCATCGATAAACACGATAACAAATCTATCTAGGTAGTCCCTGAATACTCTATTCATGAGGTCCATGAAAGTAGCTGGAGCATTTTTCACGCCAAAGGGCATGACTACGAACTCGTAGTGTCCGTATCTTGTCCTAAATGCTGTCTTGGGTATATCCCCTTCTTTAACTTTCACCTGATGATAACCTGATCTGAGGTCTATCTTAGAGAACACTGCTGCTCCCTTTAGCTGATCGAACAGGTCATCTATTCTGGGAAGAGGATCCTGTTCTTGATGGTGACCTGGTTCAGTGCCCGGTAGTCTATGCACAGGAGCAGGCTCCCGTCCTTCTTCTTCACAAACAACACAGGCGCTCCCCATGGTGAGTGACTAGGGCGTATGAAGCCTTTGCCAAGCAGCTCCTGTAGTTGCTCCTGAAGTTCCTTCAGTTCTGCTGGAGCCATGCGATAAGGTGCTTTAGAGATAGGATTTGTACCGGGAATGAGTTCTATCTCAAATTCAATTTCCCTGTCTGGTGCTAGGCCTGGTAACTCTTCAGGGAAGACTGCTGGGTAGTCACATACGACTCGGACCTCTGCTAGTTGTTGGTCCTTATCCTGACTAACATTGACTACATGCGCTAAAAATCCCGTGCATCCTGAATCTAACAATTTATGTGCCTTCAGAGCTGAGAGAAATTTCTTGGCCTTTCTCTTTGGTTCTCCGATGTACTCGAATTGCACTTCTGCTTCCGGTTGGAATACGACTTTCTATTTACGGCACTCTATAGAGGCACCATATCTGATCAGGAAATCCATTCCAAGGATGACATCATAATCAGTCATATCTAGCACTATCAGATCACAAAAGAGTTCTCTATTTGCTATCATGACTGGCACTGCCCGGAGCCAGTGCGTGGACGCCATAAATTCTCCCGAAGGTAGCGTCGTCAAAAACTGACCACTGAATACCTTTGGGGGTACTGCTAACTCTTCGGCGAATGCCCTGGATATATAAGAATGGGTTTCCCCAGTATCGAATAAAATAGTTGCACTTTGCTGTAAAATACTAATCTGACCTGTAACAACTGTCGAGGCATTCAGTACGTCTTCTCTGGTTAAGGAGTAGATCCTTGCATTCTTCATAGCTGGAGGGGCTTCTAATCTGCCCTGGCTGATGTGGGGACCATCTAGAGTGGCCTGCATCTGATGTAACTGAGCTGGCTGGCCTCCATACTGAATCGGCTGTGTTAGAGGAAGACTAGTCTTGTTTGGGCACTGCTTAGCCATATGCCCTTCCTGTCCACATTCAAAGCATCCTCGTGTGCCCTTGCGACAAACTCCTGGGTGAAATTTCCCATAAGTAGCACATTTGGGATAGCTAGGTTGTTTGCTGGCTGGTCCTCCCTTTGGGTAACTCCCTGGTTTGCGCTTGTTGTTGGAGTTCCCTTTCCAGTTAGAGTTGTGGCCCTGTTGTTTCTGAGTACCTGAGTCTCCTTGCCCTTTGGACTCTGAGAGGACTTGTTTCTGCTGCTTGATGTTATTCTGGTAGTGCTCGGTGGTCAGAGCACTGCTGACTAGTTCTTCGGTGGTTTGCGGCCTATGAACGCCGCCAGCCACGTTCATTGCTATTTCCGGCCTCAGCATCTTGAGCATCAACCGGACTCGTTCTTTTTCTGTGCTGACTAGTTCGGGGCATAGACGAGCCAGCCTATTGAATTTCTTCACGGCTTCCTAAACTGATAGGTTGCCCTGACGAAACTCAGTGAACTCGTCTTAATGGTGATTTGTGACCCGCATATGAAAGAACTCCTCGAAGAATTCTTTCTCGAAGTCTGCCCATGTCACCTGGTTCACTGGGCGCTTCGCTCTGATTCTCTCCCACCACATACGTGGATCTCCTGTCAAGCAGAAGGGGGCGCACTTCACTTTTTCATGCTCTGGCCAGTCCAGAAGCTCCATCGTGCTCTCTAGTGTTTTGAACCAGGCTTGAGCATCCCATGGTTCACTGGTGCCTGAGAAGTTCTCGGGCTTGACTCTCTGCCACTGGATCAGATAGGCTTCTCTCTTTGCCTCTGCTGTTGGGGCTGCTGGTGCTGTAGGCTGGACTGGCGGGACCTCTATAACTACTGGGGTTGCTACGTTGGGTTCCGGGGTGACAGTGGGAATGTTCTGCTGATTATCCTTTAAGGTGGCTATCTCATGTTGCTGTTCAGCTAGCTGCTACTGTAACTGAGCCACTAATGCTGTAAGGTCTGGGGGAGGCACTGAACTGTCTGCCTCATGTTGGGGCTCAGCAGCTGGTGCCCTTCTAGCTGGGCGTCCTCGTGCCATTTCTAAAGACATAGAGGACATACATAACTAAGGCAATCATGTTTATATAACTACTATCACTATCATGTTAAGTACTATCATCAATCAACATACCACGATATCTATAAACATGAAAGAAAGAACATAATATACCACTCTGTAACGACCCGCCTTCTACTGGCTAGGCTGTAAGGCCGGATCGTCACATTAGGCTAACTAATTCATGTGCGGAAAACTGATCTGATGAAAATTTTACTGAACTAATGAATATGCTTCTATTAATCGCTATACTATCTGAACTTAATGTTTAAACTACCCCTTGAATTTACGGTGGCTGTGCTAGAAGGGGTGTTCTAGGTCTTTGCTGTCGTCTGGAGCTGAACTAAGGTGGTTTCAGCTAGTACTAGGCCTCTGATCGATCCATGGATCGATCCAGCATGCTACTGTGCACGGAGACTACTTTGGATCGATCGACTGATCGATCCAGATTAGGCAATCGATCCAGTGATTGATTTAGGACCCTACTGTACGCGGAAACTAGCGTCTGGATCGATCGGCTGATCGATCCAGTATGTCCAATCGATCCAGTGATCGATTCGTCGACGCACTGTACGCGGGTTCAACTCGGATCGACCGGCTGATCGATCCACAAACCTTCTGTTCGCGACAAAACTCGGCTGGATCGATCGACTGATCGATCCAGACGCATTCTGTTCGCGGGATAAGCTGCCCAATCGATCAGCTGATCGATTGAGAAGCCTCCAATCGATCGGCTAATCGATCGGGGTTTCTGATTTCACTTCAGGACCTGATTTCAGCCCTGGTTCGAACCGAAATCTCATATACCAACTCTAAACTAACTGAAATGCATTCTAACAATAATTAACTAGCATTCTAAACATGGCATGGTGCATATTTCACTAGTTCATGACTTTTAAGCAAACTAAAATGCGAAAAACTAAACATAATAAGGTTCAAATAGTCAAATTTGCTAAATCCCTAAGATCTTCATTCCAAACCCCATTGCACACACACATCTTCATCGCATTGACCTCCAGCCTCCTCTAGTCCATCTTTCCTTTACCTTTATCTGCAGTATAAGGAAAAGAGTATCTGTAAGCTTGAGAGCTTAGTAAGAAACCATCTACCTCACTAAAACATGCATACGATGAAATCATGCTTTTAAGACATGCTATTTGAAATGTATGAATACAGAACATGTAAAAGCATAACATGGCATACAAACAAACTAGTCATGGCAACAAGTGCTAACATAAGCTATCATATGTATTAATAGAAAACTAAACCGATACAAAACTGAGCTGAGCTAATTCTAAACTAATGCCAAAGCTGTACTGAATCCACATAACTATTTGGGAAGTTTTGAAAACTATTCTCATAAATAGATTAAAATAATAATCATGCTGCTGTTTGAGCCCGACAACTGTACTTGCTATGCGCGCATCCCTAACTAGACCCGGGTTTGCAAGTCCCGAATTTAGTAGGGTTACTAGGTTATCTAAACCTAGGGACGACTGTGGGAGCCCAACCCAATGGATATCTAATCCAGTACAGTGCCTCTGCTAAAATAAAATACTGATTATAGCTGAGTTCTTTTTATATTGCTATTTCTAGGTTGTCTGAACCTAGAGCTAGGTTATCTGAACCTAGAGGCGACTGTGGGAGCCCACCCATTGGACCGTGGTCCCATACAATTATAGTAAAACTATGCATGCTGAATAAATGCCTCTATTGCATTTACTAAGCTATTAAAATGCCTAAGTTACATTCTTTTCCTGTGTTACACTTATTATCGAACACCTAGTGTGCACTATTGCACAACCTATGTGTCAAAAATTCGTATGCTACTAAACAAAGCAGAAATTCACACGAGAGCTACTTATACCGCGGGTGAGGGGTTTCTTACCTCCTGCGCTAGATTTCTTACGATTTCTAATCGCTAGATTTCCGGAGAAGACGATCGTTTCGACGATCTTCTCGCGCCTATGCGTTCCTCTCGCGGAGGGGAGCGTCCCCGTATCCAAGATGTCGCCGAAAGAAGCCCTTGGGACCCTAGGGATGGAGCCCTAGGTGTGCTTGTGGTTGGCGCCGAGAAGAGGAAGAGAAAGGAGAAGGGGCGGCGGTGAGGGTTTGAGGGAGAGGAGAGTTACGTTAAAAATAACTCTTCACTTAATTCTTCCCTATTTATATTAAGTGGGTAATTCAGCCCCACTCAAATATAAATATAATTGTTCCCCTTTCCTTTTAGCATGGCCCTGCTGGGTTCACTTGGTTACTAGAGTCTACTATAAGTCGTAGAACCCAATAGGTCTCGTGTTCAATACTCGCCTAGACCTTTTTACGACTCTATTTGTTTTTGCTACTTCCGCTACACTAAAAATTCTATAAAAATATCCTAAAATTCCAGAAAAATCATAGAATATTTCTAATATTTATTTTGAGAATTTCCGGGCGTTACAATCCCCCATACCTTATAAAAAGTTCGTCCTCGAACTTAGAATAACTCTGGGTACTTCTGTATCATTGGAAGGGGCACAATTTTATTAATGGACTTAGTGTCAAGTAATGGTATACACTTAGGCACGTCTAATAGTATCCTCCCCATTGAAGTCACAGCTATTATTTGTGTGACCAAAGAAAACCAACTATTAATTTGTCAAATAAATAGGTTGACAAAATAATAAAATTAAAAACCCCTCTTACAAATGTTTGATTTTGTATACGTCCACACTATCGTGGCATACAAAATTCACATTGTTTGAGGTAATTTTATTTTGTCATAAAGATTTATTGACAAGATAATTAATGGGTAAAACCCTCCTCTTACAAATGTTTAAATTTTGTATACGTCCACACTATCGTGGCATGCAAAATTCACGGTGTTTGAGGTGTTGGTGAATTTAAATAATATTGTTTGAGGAATCAATGTTATTTTAAATTCAAAAGTTTTGACCAAATATTTGATCAAAGACAGATCAACTATTAATTTTATTCGTGATAAAGTAAAGTTGACGAGATAATAAAATTAATGAATAAAATCTCCTCTTTGATTTTATATACGTTCACACTATCGTGACATACAAAATTCATGGGGATTTTAAGGAATTGATCTTGACCAAATATTTTTTGTGATTCTTAGGATTTAAAATGTTTGTCAATTCCCTAGTTGTTATACTATAGAAAAGACTTAGTAATCCCAATTGTAATGATTGGAAATAGGACTTGGACATTAAGGTAGACTGTCTTCTTAGAACTAAGAACAATATAGGTGTATTTAATTCATTAGTTGAAACATGTTTAGTGGTGTTATCTACTAGAACCTGGAGTGTAGATACAGATGTCATTAATCATGTCCGCAATTCATTGTAGGGTTTCCAGGAAACCGGACAACTAAATGAAAATAAAAACACCGTCCACATGGGCACTGCTGTAAAAGTGGCAGCTGTTGCAGTGAGAGATGTTTATCCTTTGATAAGAATAAATATAGATTTTAAGTAATTGTCTTTACATACCAAGTTTAGAAAGAACTAGTTTTCAGTTTCTAAACTATTCAAAGAACTTGATATTCTGCCTCTTTTAAAGTTGTTAAGAAAAAGAGGGAAGTTATCTGTTCTGATACGTTGGTTGACAATTTATAAATCCAATAACTCCCACGATGCAACAAATGGAAATTAGTAACACATCTTTTAACTTTAAGAGAAAGCAACCTTCAGAAATGAACTAATTATATCTTTGGCATCTAAGGCTAGGTTATATTAACTTGAGTAGGATTCATTGGTAGCTGATGAACTTTTGGGTTCATTAGTAGTGGAAATCTTTCCAACCTGCGAGTCTTACTTGGAAGGAAAAATAACCAAGAAGCTTTTAAGTCTAAGGGGTATGGAGCCAAAGATATGTTGGAATTGGTTCATTCTGATTTGTGTGATCCTATGACTATCCAGACAAGAGGAAGTATCGAATATTTCGTCTATTTTATAGACAACTATTCAAGATACAAATACATTTACTTAATGTGCCGCAAGACTAAGTGTTTTGATTAGTTCAAAGAGTACAAGGCTGATGCGGAAACGTTAAAGTAAAAGTATCAAGTCACTATGGTAAGATCATAGTGGCAAGTACCTCTTGGGACAATTTAGGAGTTACTTATTAAAAGTAGGGATTCAATTCCAACTAACTGCACCTGGTACACCCCAACAGAATGGTGTAGTAGAAAGAAGGTATATAACTCTTATGGAAATAATTAGATTGATGATGAGTTATTCAGAAAATTACCAAGTTTGTTTTAAGGATATACTCTGAAAAAGAAAGTGAACATAGTACCTTCCAAAGTCAGAACTCTCTACTCATATAGAATTGCTGAATAGGCGTAAGCCTATTTTGAAGCATATTCAGATTCGGGTAGTCCAGCACATATGCAGAAGAGAGACAATGATAAGTTGGATAGGAATTCACTTGTTTGTAGGTTATCATAGAGAAACGAAAGTAGGTTTATAGTTTTAAAAATCAGAAGGTCATTATTAGCATCAATGACTGATTTTTAGAAGAGGACTATATAATGAACCACAAGCCCATAAGTAAATTTGTTCTTAATAAAGGACACGTCTAATCTAGTACCAATTGTACAAGATGAGATACCACAAGGAAAATGTAACATGTATCACAACAACAGACAATGTCTCGTCGTAGTGGGAGGGTTGTGTGGCAACCTGAGAGATTCATATTTTTGGGAGAGTTTTCGGACTTGATCCAAAGTAAACATGAACCTGATCCCCAGACATATGGCGAAGCTCTTCAAGATAAAGATGCAGCATCTTGGCAAAAAAAATGAAGAATTAGAATATATGTATTCTAATAAAGTCTGGAAGCTTAAAAAATCACCAAATGATGTAAAAGTCATAGAAAAGGAAGGACAGACAGGAAGGTGTATACTTTCAAAGCAAGGCTTATTGAAAAAGGGAAACCTTTTACCGGTAGTCATGCTTAAAGTCTATCTGGATTCCTTTATATATCGTTGCTCATATGGATTATGAGATTTGGCAAGTGGATGTCAAGACAGTTTTCCTTAACGGAAGTCTTGAAGAAAACATCCATATAAAGCAACCAGAAAGGTTCATTGCAAAGAGCAAAGAGCATCTTGTGTGAAAGCTTAATCAGTCTATGGACTGAAGTAAAGCTTCAAGATCTTGGTACATCTGATTTAATAAAGTAATACAGATCTATGGGTTTATTTTATAACCGAATGAGTTTTGTGAAGTGTGATGGAAACGTGATGGTATTTCTTGTACTATACGCAGATGACATTTTTGGTAGTTGGAAACAATATCAAAGTGTTGTCGGAAGTAAGGGTATGATTGTCCAAACAATTTGATATGAAGAACTTAGGAAAATGTGCACACATTCTTGGGATCAAAGACATAAGGGATCGCAAGAAAAGAATGTTGTGCTTATCCCGAGCTTCATACAATCCTTGCTCGTTTAGCATGCAGAACTCTAAGAAAGGTTTCTTACCTTTTAGGCATGGAGTATCTTTATCTAAAGAGATATCTATGAAGACATCAAAGGAGATAAAGGACATGAAGGTAGTTCCTTATGCTTCGGTTGTGGGAAGCCTAATGTATGCAATGCTGTGTACGAGATCAGAAATCTGTTTTGCCAAGGGAATAGTTAGCAGATATCAAAGTAACCCTAGACAAGGACATTGGACTGCAGTAAAGCATATATTGAAGTACCTTAGAGGCACTAAAGATTATATGCTAGCTTACAAGGCAGTTAATTTGGTCCCTGTGGGTTGCACGGATTTTGACTTCCAATCGGATAGGGACAATAGTAAGTCAACATCGGGGGTTTGTGTTTACTTTAGGAGGTAAAGTCATAACTATGGAAGAGTGATAAGCATAGGTGTTTTTCTGGACTCCACCATAGAAGCTGAGTATATGGCAAGCCTCTGAGGTAGTCATAAAAGCTGAATGACTTAATAACCTCAAGATAGACTTAGATATGATTTCTGGTTTGTCCAAAGATTATTACAATTTATTGTAATAATAGTGGTGCAGTAGCAAACTCGAAGAAAACATGAGTCTATAAGGCAAGTAAACACAATAGAGCGCAAGTACCACCCAATACGAGAAATCGTATAAACGAGGAGAAGTTGTTGCTGCCTAGATTGCATTAGATGATGACTTATAGTTCTTTTTCACTAAGGCCCTTAAGGCAAGAGCTTTTGATGGGCATGTGGAAGGGTTGGGAATCAGATGTATGGCAGCAGATATGACAGCTTAGTCTTTTAGTATAAGTGGGAGATTGTTAGGATGTATACTAAAAGCCTAGCTTTTGGTATAAACATTTATCTAGAAATAAGAATCACATTGGTCAAATGTCTACATTTATGATAAATGTAGTTATTCAATTAATTTATATTGTAGATAACATGGTGTGTGGTGTCACACACAGAAGATCATGTTATCAGTACTTTATAAATTATAAACAGTAGCTCACGACCAAGATGGAAAGGAACAAACCATTGGAAGGTCGTAGTGTAATTAGATATTAGTTTATCTTAACTATATAATTACACTAGTACACTTAGAGTGTATTGAGTATGACCATTAGAGGTCATTTCTTTTATACTGACTTTATAAAGGAACACAGGCCTCAGTTATTATGGAAGTGTGTGCTCTTAATCCTAATATAATAACAAGCATATATATTTGATATTTATTTCTTTAATTTATCAATGGGTGAGATTTAGTTCGATAAATCAATAAGCCCGATAAGTTGGGAAATGATATCACTTATAGTGTGTGTTGTTGATTATAGAAGGAAATTGTATCCTAGTAATCTAGGTTGAGAATGTCCCCAAGAGGAGCTCATAAGGATTGTCATGTTAAACCCTGCAGGTGGACTTAGTCCGACATGACGATGAGGTTGAGTGGTACTACTCTTGGACTAAGATATTAATTAAGTGAGTTGTCAGTAACTCATTTAATTAGTGGACATTCAACATCTTAAACACAGGGAGACTGACACACTCATAATAAGAAGGAGTCCAAAATGTAATTTGGGATTGGTGCGGTAGTTCAATAATAGTTCTTTAGTGGAATGAATTATTATTGATGAAATTAAGTTGTGTGTTCTAGGCGAACACGGGATGCTTAATTTCATCGGGAGACCAAAACCAATTCCTCCTCTCGGTCCCTATTGTAGCCTCTTGTATATAGAGATTTATACCCACCACATACCCACCTTCTTACCCATCCAATGGGGCCGGCCAAGCTAGCTTGGAACCCAAGCTATGGCCGGCCAAGACCAAGTGGATGAGCCAAGTTGGTGGCCGGCCAAAGCTTGGGTCCCAAGCTTAGGTGGCCGGCCACTAGAATATTAAAAAGGATTTTTATTAAAATTATTTCTTATGTGGATATCATGTTTTTAAAAGAGATTTTAAAAATTAAAAAATTTCTTTTATAGCTTTCTACAAAAGATTAAGAGAAGAGATTAATCTCTTTCCTTATTTGTAGATTAAAAGGATGATTTTAATTTTTGGTAAAAACTTTCCTTATTTGTAAATCATCTACATGTTTAAAAGAGAGTTTAAAATTTGAAATCTTTCCTTATTTGTTGATTAAAAGGTGGATTTTAAATTTTAAGAACATTTTTCTTTTAAACCATGTTCATGATTTAAAAGAGAGTTTAAAAATTAAATATTCTCTTTTATAAGTTTCTACAAGAGATTAAGAAAATATTTGATATCTTTCCTTATTTGTAGATTAAAAGAGATTTTAATTTTTAGAGATAACTTTCTTTTTATCCACATGTTTAAAAGAAAGATTTTAATTTATAAAATTTCCTTTTTACCAATTATGAAGGGATGAAAATTATTGGAGAAATTTTTTATAAATTTCTGGAGACAAATTAGGAAGTTTTAATCAATTAAAACTCTCCTTGTTTGTAGCTTTAATATGGCCGGCCATTATAATTGATGAGAAGAAAATTGTTTTAAATTAAATAAATTTTCTTTTTCAATGGCAAAAGAATTAAGGAAATTTTTATTAAATTTTCTTTATTTGCCAAGACCAAGGATTATAAAAGAAGGGGTAGAGGAGGCTTCATTGTGAACATCTCTATTCTATTTTTCCTCTCTTTTCTCCTTGGGTGTGGCCGGCCCCTCCTTTTCCTCTCCTCTCCTTTGTGTGGCCGAAACCTTCTCTTGGTGGAGATAACTTTGGTGGCCGGATCTAAGAAGGAGAAGAAGGAGAGAAAAGAAGTCTCTTTTCTAGCATCCCTTGGAGCATTGGTGGTGGTTGAATCTCTTCATCCTTGGAGGTGCTCTTGTTGTGGCCGAACCTTGCAAGGAGGAGAAGAAGGTGCTTTGGTGGTTTCTCATCTCGGAAGATCGTTGCCTACACAACGTCCGAGGTTAGAAGAGGAATACGGTAGAAGACCTAGAGGTTTTTGCTTGCAAAAGAAAAGGTACACTAGTATTTAATTTCCGCATCATACTAGTTTTATTTCTTTGTAAAAATACCAAATACAAGAGGCATGTGATTCTAGTTTTTCGAATTAGTTTTCGATGTTGTGTTCTTTTATTTTTCTTTTCCTTGTGATTCAATTGTTCCTTTTGGTTAACCTAGAGTTATTTAAGGAAATTAAATATTAGCTTTCCTTAAAAGGCTTTGTCTAGGCGGTGGTGGTTGCTCCCATATCCAAGAAGGCCATGTGCCTCGCCATGCAGTCCTGGAAGCCAATTTTGGAAATTAATATTTAATGAAATTAATAACATAGGTAGATTTGGATCAAACGTGTTAAGTTCCGCAGGAGATCCAAGTCTAAACCTAAAAGAACAAATAAGTTAAACTTAAGATCAAACGTGTAAAGTTCTGCAGGCGATCCAAGTTTAATTTAAAAGAACATATGGTAGCTAGGAAAAGGTTCAGACCTTTGTACAAAAATTTTTGTACAGTAGAACCATTAGGTTTTCCGAGTAGCAACCAACAACAATCAGTCTAACTGAGCTCATGCTTCGGCACTAAAGATTTAAGCTCCCCCCTTTCCATCAAAAGTCTTAAATTGGTTCTCCGTCTAAAAGAAAAATTCTTACAAATTAGCTAAGTTTTCAAAACTTTAACTTAATTAAGCTTTCAAAACTCTGAAACATTTTTTTTCCCAAAGCTTAGTATCTAAGACTTTCTAATTTCTTCTAAACACACTATTTTGAAAAAATTAACTAAGTATTTTCTAACATATTCACAAAATTCTGCTAAAAACAAAAGTCTTTCAAAGTTTCAAAATCGGCTTAAAGCTATATTTCAAAATCAACCTTTTACTTAGCCTTTTAAACTCAGTTGAAAGAACTCTTTAGCTAAGAATGTTAATTACCAAAATATTGTTTTAAAGCCTAAAGTTTTAAAATTTTGCTAAAAATTGCAATGCTACAAAAGAAAATTATTTTTTTGCAAAACTAATTTTGAGCTCAATCTATTTTTAGCAAATTGATATTTTTTTTACTTAGCCTTTTCACTTTCCTTGTGAAAAGTTAAAATTTTCTTTCAAAAATGTTCATTCTTTTTGATAAATGGCAAAGGGGGAGAGTAGAAAAAAAAATTCAAAAATGAAAATAAAAAATGAAAATTTAAAATGCCATTATTAATGGGGAGCCTAACAATGCGTACATTCAAAATTTAGTAAGCATACTTGCTTAAATTTTATACATTTATTTTACTTAACTTTTAATTTCAGTTGCCATAATCAAAAAGGGGAAGATTGTTGGTGCGGGAAGCATTCGACGATCGATCGTTGTTTTGATAATGGCAAAGGAATTCAAAATTAAGTTGTTTTGTAATCTAACATACATAATTGAGTGTTTCAGACAAGTCCTAGCTGCGGTCAGGCAGGGAGAAAACCTTAAGAGGTGGTAACCCTAGGTCATAGGGGGTGGTAACCCTATGCGGAAAGTCTTGGCAGGTCGTGAGCATCAGGCAAAAGTCCTAGGGGGGTAACCCTAGGTGGAAAGTCCTGGTGTCGCGAACCAGGTGAAAGAATGGACCAGCCGGGAAGGGGATGTCCAGCAGAAAGTCCGGAAGCTCCGAATGCTGAGCAAATGTCCAGTCGATCTGGAGGATCGCACTGGCAACAGGTAAATCTCCTTAGTGGAGTAGGTGAGGACGCGTTCCCCGCAGAGGAAACAGTAGGCGTCGGGTCGACGTAGGGTTTCTGGTTGGAAATCCAAAGTCAGACCCGGACAGTTCAACGACTGTCAAGTTTATCTCTCATATTATTTCTGTGCTAAATTTGGTTTGCAGGGTTTGTGTTTGGGGCTAACACAATTTACAGGAACAAAGGAGCATCTTTAACCTCGGATGAACAGTGTCCGAGGCGCCTCCATGGGGCTTGGAGGCGCCTCGGGTGCTAGCCGAAGCCAGCTATCCAGAGACGCTGGAGGCACCTCAAAGTCCACTGGAGGCGCCTTGGATCAGGCGTTGGAGGCACCTTGGAGTAGCTTGGAGGCGCCTTCAGAGGAATGAGGTGCGACCAGGTTTGCGCTGATCCACCCGTGCGACTCGGCGGCCTGGAGGCGCCTCGGACAGGCTTGGAGGCGAATCCAGCACTATTTATAAGGGGACTTCGAACAACAGCTCTAAACAACTTCGCACAAGCAATCTTTCGGCAACCTGCTGCTAACGAGATGTTCCGATAAAGCCTCAACTCTACGCCGACAACCCGGAGCTTCAAATTTAGTCTTTTGTTGTCGGTATAACTTGTTTTTATTACTGCTTTGAATTGTACTTAGTTTGTAATAGTTTTTATGAGATATAGCTATTGCCCAACGTAAATGCTCAACAAGTGTGGGCCTTCGAGCAGGAGTCGAGATAGACTCCGAACGAAGTAACCTCTCGTGTCTTCTGTGTATTTGTGCATCTTACTATTTCTGCTGCTTTATTACTCGCGATTTACGAATTCGAAAAGAGTGAAAGCGACGAGCGCTATTCACCCCCCTCTAGCACTTTCAATCCAACAGTTTTATCCCCTTCCTAAGCGCCTGGAACCCTTCAGGCGTCCCGACCAAAGCTATAAATACAACCTTGGTCCAGAAGCTATTCATTCATTCAAGCAATTAGCAAACCAACACTTGTGCGCTTCCATTCTTAGTTTAGCTTCTATTTTTTGTACGTCATTGTTGTAAGAGGCTTCTCCGCCTGAAGGAGATACTAGTGCGGTTCATTCCTTGGATTAACAACCTCCCCGGTTGTAACCAGGTAAAAATTCTTGTGCCTCTACCTTTTTAGTTCTTTCTTTAATTAATGCAAGTGTTCATTTGAAAGTCCGAGAAGGGTAGTTTTGTTTTTTATTTGTGCAGGCTATCCAACCCCCTTCTAGCAGACCAACATGTTCCAATAGAAGGGACAATAGGCGTCAATCTGATTTAGGTCTATTTCAAAAACCTAAATTGAGACCTTTGACTAAATCCTGATCTCGGGGAGACATGATCTAATTACTGCTCTTTACTATGATTGTGCTAACTCTATTTTTGCAGGGTGCACCTTGCATTATTGGACTAACATATTTTACAAGGAAAACGGAGCACAAAGGCCTCGGGTGAACAGTGCCCGAGACACCTTCCAAATGAAGGAGGGTGCCTTCCATGAACAGTAGGAAGGCGCCTTCAGTGCTATTAGAGGCGCCTTCCACAGGATAGATCTTGGACCTTGTCACAGATAAGGCATAGCAAAGTCGGGATCAGATTTCTCAGGTTGGATGCACCTTCAAGGTCCTTAAAGGCGCCTTCCACAACCCTTATAAGGGCTTCTCTCGAAAAACAACTGACATACGAGCTTTTGGGCGTTCAAATGGCTTTCCAACTGCTCTGGCTTTCTGCTGCTGCTCTGTTATGACTCTGCTATGCCCGACTATCGCCTAGAAGCTGACCAAACACCGATCTTAAGTCGACAAACATCAGACATTGTTTGGTAACTAAAGTTTTGTATAGCATTTAATTTCTACAAACGGGAAGTGTAGCGTGTTACACTTCTCTAATCTTTTATACTCAATCTCCTCTTCTATTCCTTTCAGAAGAGACAATTAGTGGATTACCCGTTGATAGGTCTGTGGGACCCGGGTCTTGGAGTAGAAGTCGCCGAAGGCTCAGAACCAAGTAAAAACCGCTTGCGTTCGTGTCTTTTACTTGCTTTTCACTTTCATTTTTTCCGCTACGTCTTTGCTTTGATTTCAAATTTAAAAAAAAATTAAGTTTTTGAAAACCATGTGATTCACCCCCTATCACATGCTATAGAGTGGTGAGGAGTGGTGAGTGAGGAGAGTTAAGAGGGAAGATCACAACAGAGGGAGCCATGCTATAGAGTATGGGGACTGTATGTGGGAGAGATTATATGAGATGATGGTGATGTATGAGAGGGGAGACCATAGTGGAGGGAGTCATATAGTAGAGTATGAGGACTATATGTGGTAGAGATTATATGATATAATGATGATGTACAGGAGAATAGATCCACTTTGGAATGATCTATCTAGTCCGCAGTAAATGGCTAGCTTAGTAAAGACACGTCAAATCCATTTATGGCTGAGATTTGCCAAAAACCCCAAGAGGGTGAATCGACCCACTATAAAGGTCTATCTAGTCCGTCGCAAACGACTTGCGGTAAGGACATCACAAATCTGTCTATTGCTGACACTTTGTCAAAAAAGCCTATGAAGGTGAATAGGTTCACCAGAAAGGCTTATCTAGTCCGTAATAAATAGCTTGCGATAATGACACATCAAATCCGTTGACAATTGATCACTAGCTAATAGTGACTTCGTGCGACTTGGAGGTGACAATTGGTGATCCTAGGCTCATGACACGAGAAGAGTTTGATAGATACAACTTGGAGACATCAGTGGCTTGTGGACATAGGATAGAGTTTCTAGCTAGGAGGTGGTTGAAGGATACATGCTAGGTTTCAATAGTGATGATGATACATGCATTGCAAGGACAAAGATGGGACACATGATGATGTGTGGTGTTGATTAATACCTTATCTCCGACATCTTGTATGGGGGATGAGTTGGTAACTAGCACATGTTAGAGAGAGATGATAGCCAAGTAAGCACATGTATGTTATCATGGTTTTCGTTCTAGATTTGATAGCTCGTCAGACATGACATAAGGGGCTCTATGATTGCTTTTGTATGGTTGTATAGATTTTGATGACATATATTTATCTTTTCAATAAAAAAATCATACAAAAGTTTTTAGATTGATGTAATTCGGGTTCTAAATGTACACTCCCTCCTGTACTTTATACTTGTCTTAATGTCACAACTTCTAGGGTGCGTTTGGTTCAAGATTATGGGGAATAAAACATAACCAAATGTTATTTGATTCAATCTAGGTAATGCAACAAAAACTTGTTTGTTTAAAGGTTTTAATGAATAACGTAGTTTAATATTTTACTATATTAAACATAGTTATAAAACCAACCATATTTTTTATTTTTCACATTTTTCTTTATTTTTATGTTTTTTTATTTTTTTTCTTTTTTTAAAGTTTTTTTAAATTTTTTTTACTTTTTTTACAATTTGTAATTTTTTTTATATTTTTTCTATATTTTATTTTTGTAATGTTTTTCTATTTTTTTATTTTTATATATATTTTTTATTTTTTTACATTTTTTAATTATTTTTTATGTTTTTAAAATTTTTAAAAGTTTTTTATGTTTTTTTATTTTTATGTTTTTAATTTTTTTTTCATTTTTAATTATTTTTAAATTTTTTAATGGTTTTTCTATTTTTTAAAAAATTTTAAGAATTTTTTATTTTTTTCTTTACATTTTCCTCTTTTATCACATTTTTCTCTTATTCGAGAGTATTTTGGGTAAACAAATTTCATTAACCTCGGAATCAAGAAAAACTTTAATTTTTCGAGGTTTTTCGATTCCGGGTTGCATGTCTCATTGATTACCTAAATCAAATAGGATTTTCATTGATAATCTTAGATAGATAACTTAGGTTATTGAGAATAATCTCCAACCAAACACACCCCTAATGTGGAACTAATAACTCACAAAGTCATATTTTTCATTCATATTTTTCTAACAAAATAATCATCTTCCAACATCTCAATTTCTCCCATTATAATCATCCTCCAACATCTTATTTTCTCAAATTTCATGAATAGCAAAAGTCCTGGGCACTGACCGTAAGGTGCTGTAAGAATAATGTAAGAATAATTATCTTTTACTATAATGAAAGATGAAATTGACCCTGAAATGATTTTTGTTACAATAAAAGATAAAAGGCCTTGAAACGAGCAGCATGATTTAATTTAGAACATGCAAAGATAATAATGATCGCTTCAAAGTTCTTAGAGCCGGATTTAACATTTTGACAATCAAAATCGTTCTTCAAAATTTATTCATTTTAAGAAATAAAACTCTAAGAAATCATCGAGCTAGGTGAATTAGCAAAGCCGAGAGAACTAAGGAGACATCTGAATACTCGCTCTTGAACTGCCCCAAATCGATAACGCTGCTACCGGACTTCTCCGAATATTTGGCAACAAACGCCACCGAATTGGCTCCGGGGAACAAGTTAGCGATGATCGACTCCTTGATGAACTTGAGATCCTTGACTGTATCGGTGAAAATACGGTAGGCGGCCTCGGCCCGCAGCTTAGTGTTGGCGTCGGTGGCGTTCTCGAGCAGCTTCTTTGCGTACGATTGGATCTTGACGGCTTTCTCGTTGGAGATGTCGACCGCGATCAGCGCCACATCACGGGCGTCCTTGACGGTCTTGCTGCGGGGGTCAGGGCCGATTATGTTGAGGCAGGGAATGTTCGCGTAGGAGTCGCCAATTGAATCGCATATGTCTTCAAATACGGACGAAGAGACGGCCGGCGAGAAGGAGAGGAGTTGGAGAAGGAAGAACGCAAGGAACAGGAACGCCTTCATCGTCCCTTTAATTATTATTCTGAAATAATAAACGGGACGACCTTTTGCCGCATGAAACAATGATTATAAAGAGGCTGAATTTTAATTTTTTAGGACGTTAAATATTGATTTAGAAAATATCCTATTTTATTTTCAACGTATGGAAAGATTGTGAGAATTAAGTGATCTGCATTATTTTTTACCATTTATCAATATCGATATATATGGGAGGAAACTAAATGTTAAAATAGATGAGTATTCTCATAAATTAGAAAATATTGATTTTAATTTTTAGATGATTAAATTGTTAAAGAAGAGGAAAAGGAAATTAACAAATGTAAAATTCCGCATGCCACTAATAAATTCTGGATTTACAAGTAATTTAATAAAAGAAACTTTTAATTATTATTATTTTTTTAACATTCTATATTTAAAATAAATTATGAATTGGCAAGTAATAATTAGTAAGAGTTATTATTTTTATTTTCTGTAGTCAGCATTAATGATAATCTAAGGATTCTCTAAGTTAAATAGGGGAAAAGAATAACACTTTCCATTATAAGTACTTAACGGAACGTAACCTTATTTGGAGAGTTATTTATTATTTGTGAATTCATTTAAAGGAAGAAAATAATTGGATGATGATTTTTTAAATATGGAAAGACACCATTATATTAAACAAAGAAAATAATCGAAAACTTCTATATAAAAGACATTAGTTTTTATTTTTAAGTAAAAAAAATCTGAAATAATAATTAAATAGTTAATGTAGTTGCTTAATATGCATGGCAGTGTCATTATTTTCCCAAAAGTATTATTAAGATTAGTTTAAATTTGCGTGAAAAAATTATTGCGATCAAGATTAATTTTAAAAATAATGTATATACATTGAAAGAGAAGAAAAAAAAAATTGAAACCAGCGTTGACCTTGGGGTGAATTTCAGCAGGTGCAAAATGTAATTGATGCGTTAAATTTTATCATGACAATTCTTATCTAGGATTACATTCTCCTTCTCATCGTTATTCTGATCAAAATAGAAATACATATATAATTAATTAAGGCAGCTACTGAGGATTGAGGAGCTCCATGAACCTCCGTGCGAGGAGAATGAGGTGTGCCAAGTTAGCTTTGTCTCCGTCCTTGATCCCTCCGTCGCATTCGACAGGCACCCACATCGCCTGATCCAATAATTCTCTCCCAACCCCCGGTTGGCCGCCCTCCAGAAACTTGCGGGCGTAATCCAGCAGAGGGAAATTGTTCTGGTAGAGGAGCAGGCAGCCGTCCAGCGAGTTCTTGGCGGCGGCGTCGAGGGACGGTTCGCGGCGTTTCTGGGCGTAACTGGAGCTGATAGCGTTGGCGCTGGCCACGGAAAGGTCGAGGGAGATGAGGGCGAGGCCGTGGAAGTCGGCGGTCGCGCTGCGGGGGTCGTCTCCAAGCGCCTTGAGGCAGAAGTCAGGGTAGACAAATTTGGCGCAAGCGTCCTTCAGCGAGTTGGAGACTGCGGCAGAGGAGTGATCGGGGGCGGCGGAGAGGACGAAGAGGAGGAGGAGAGGAAGGGAGGTGTAAAGCGTCATGGTAATTCAGGTGCGGAGTTTGGACACGGGGATTAATTGCTCGCTGAGGATGATGAGTAAACCTAATTGACGAGGTGGACTCTATATATTGTAAGACTAATGGAAAATATGTATAATTAATTCACACCATAAATTTTAATATTTCCATTTAAATTTTTGACTTAACCCTAAATCTGAAACCCTAAAAAGAAATTATGCTTATGGGTTGCCCATGAACAACTAGTGTTAATTTTTTAAAAAAATTAAAATTTTTTATTTGGATTTAGAATTTAGGTTAAAGGAAGTGAATTTTGTTTTTTTTTTAAATTAATACTAACGGTTAATTGCCTAGATGGGTTTAGGCTAAAGTAAGTGAATTTTTTATTTTTTTATTTTTAAAAATAATACTATATGTTTATGGTTATCCATAGAAGTCTAAGCAGATCATAGTGGACCAGATACTTAACCAGATGCTAGGTATGCGATGTGAAGTAGTTCACGTCTAATGTTGACTAGATGTTAAACATGAGACGTGAAGACCCAATTGGTCAAGGTTAATCGGATATTAGGCAACGAGAATTCTTAGAAGGTCACGAATGATTGGATGTTGGGCAGAGAAAGTTCCAGTAGGTTGAGATTAATCGGATATCAGAAAAGATGCGAATTCAGCCTTGAAAAGGCTGAAATTAGAGTTAGCAATCGATTGGTGGGGATCATGAAATCAATTGGCAAACCCTAAATCCAAAATTCGTGATTTGATGCTTGAGCAATCAATTGGAAGCTTATTTCGGATAGACATAATACTCTCGAATTGATTAGTGCAATCGATTGGCAATAATCAATTGATTGCTACAATCAATTGCTTAATTGTGGCCAGCAAATAGAAGGTTCGAAATTGATTGGCTTGATTGATGGGAAGCAACCAATCGATTAGTAAGTCTCACCAATCGATTGATAAAGTAAAAAAATAGCTATTCTATAGGTTTAAATGGTTGGCTCTAATGTGTCAATCAATTGATGAATCTACCAATTGATTGGTAGGTGGAAATAAGTCTGAATGCAACTCTATAAAAAGAGAGGTTCGTGAAGATTTGAAGGGGTCGATTCTTGGAGGTTTAACGACGAATTGTAGCTGCATTTCCAAACTAGCAAGAGTCATTCCGAAGTTACCAACAACCATCAAAGCGAAGTTCTCATTTTATAAAGTTGTTTCACTTTCATTTGTAAACTGTATTTGTTTTCGTTATTGTATTGTTGTGAACTTATTGTAAAAAGCTTCTTCGCCTCCGAAAGATGTCCCAAAAGGAGAAGTTCATAGTGGATGGAGATCAACTAGAAGTACACCTTATATTAGTCGTTTCAAGGAGCTAGGTATATACTAAGTAAAATCTTGAAGTTGTACATGTGGAATCAGTTTGAATGAAGATTTCCATTGCGCATTCAAACAATGAGTACAGGATCGAAACGAAATAATCTGAGCTATTCACCTTCTAGCTCACAGAGTCTTAACAAATATAAATTATATAAATTAATTAATTTTTTATTTTAATCAGAATAATAAGGACGTTTCTAATTATTAATGAAAAGGCTTATTTTTCATTTTCTTTTTTTAACAATTGAATTAATTTCAATTAACATTTACCTCCTCAAAATTTCTTATCAGTTATGTACCTTTGTTTTTTTCCTCATTAAATATAAATTATATTTTTTTATTAAAACAAGGGAAAAATATCTTTAACCCTGTATATCAAGTAGCATTTTGGATTTTGCTACTTGAGCAATTGATTGGTAGCTTATTTTGAATAGACAAAATGCTGTTAAATCGATTAGAAACAATCAATTGATTGTTGTAATCAATTGCTCAACTATGGCCAGCAAATAGAATGTTCAAAATTGATTAGCTTGATCGACTGGAAACAATCAATCGATTGGTGAAGTAAAAAAAATAACTATTCTACAAGTTTAAACGGCTAGATCCAACGTGTCAATCAATTGATAAACTCTATCAATTGATTGGTAGGTGTAAATCAGTCCGAATGCAACCCTATAAAAAGATAGTTCCGTGAAGATTTGAAGGAGCCGATTCTTGGAGGTTTGAGCATAAAGTGTTGTTGTATTTTCCAACTAACAAGAGGCATTTGGAAGCTACCAACAACTATCAAAGCGAATTTCTTATCTTAAAATTATTTTTCTTTCATTTGTAAGTTGTATTTGTTTTAGTTGTATTATTGTGAACTTGATGTAAGAGATTCTTCGTCTCTGGAAGGAGAAGTTCATAGTAGAGAGAGATTATCAGGAGTAGACATTGAATTAGTCACCTCAAAAAGACATATATCAAGTAAAATCTTGGAGTTATGCATGTGAAATCAAGTTTGAATCAAGGTTTCTACTATGTATTCAAACAACTAGCACAAGATCAAGATGAAGTAATCAGAACTATTCAGCCCTAGCTTGCAAGGGTCCTAGTATATATAAATTATATAAATTAATTAATTTTTTATTTTAGATAAGAATAAAAGGACGTTTTTAATTATTAATGAAAATGCGCATTTTTTCATTCTGTTTTTCAACAATTAAATTAATTTCAATTAGCATTAACCTCAAAATTTCTTATCAATTATGCACCTTTATGTTTTTTCTCATTAAATATCAATTATATTTTTTATTAGAACAATGACCTAAAAAGGACCTCGTCCAATCAAATAATTTCAAACATTAGATTTACATTTAAGTACTTTTGAAATAAGACCTCTATCTATCTATATGAATACCAATATAATCGTTTTAGGTAAAATCGAGTGATTATCATATGATATAATTATCATATAATAGATTTATAGAATTGAGTAAGGGTTGAATGGTAAAGATCAAGTAATTATTTTACCATATGATGACTAGTTTTAATTTTTCTGATTTACTTCCTTTTAATGGTATGAAACAGTCATAAGGAAGCCGCTAGGATGACGGATTTCATATTTTACAAAATAAATATCGATCGTCAAGATAAAAGATTTCATCTTTTATAAAATGAACAGCTACAACCATCAAGATAACAGATTTCACCTTTTATAAAATTAATACCGATATACACATCTTCTTTACATAATCTGGATGGACGATGAAAAACATTTAAAGTGACCATAATTACCTCTCCTCATTGGAAAGACAACTAAAGTCCCACATCCATCAGCCAATACTTATTGGCACCAAATCCTCAAACTTTAAATTTAACAGAAGTACTTCTATTAATTTGTTGTTGGACAATCTGTTGCTAGAGATACTGGAAAAAATTACAGAATTTAAATTATAATAAATCAATTCTAACTTATCTGTTAAGATAACATGAGCGGATAATCTCAAGCTTCCGACAGTCCGAGTTACAAAGTTGATACGGTGCGCAGTAGAATTGGGAGTCGATCTTCGAATCGAGAAGAAAATTCACTAACTAAGATACCGAGGCCTGCGTTCAATGTAGTTTCCTTGAAATAGATTCGTCCCACCTCTGGCTGTACTTCGAGGTTCTCTTGGGTCGTTTATTTTTCAGGATACAATGGTAAAACAATGCACACAACCAAGCACTGGTTGTTCGTGGTGAACTGAGAATGCACCCGAGTGCTATCACGAGTAGTTCAGCTGAACGGATGCATGACTGAGAGAGTTTTGTGGGAGAACACAGGTGGACAAAGGTTCGATTTCTACTCTTCCTCTCGCTTTCTCTTTGACTTATCTTCCTCTACTCTCTATCTTTTGCTTAAGATCCAACCTCCTTATATAGTAGCTCTCACCTTGTCTGCAATGATTGACCAAATTATGGTCATTTAATACTAGGTTTAATGTCATCATTAATGGGTTTAATGTCTTCGTTAACATCGAGACATTACAGAATCATTATTAATCGGTTTAATATCACCATTAATGTCGAGACATTACAAAATCACCATTAATGAGTTTAATGTAACCATTAATGTCGAGATATTACGGAATTACAATTAATTTTATATTAATGATCGTATACGAGTCAACCTTGATTCAGTACAAATCGGGACCTGGATTTACACCCACCCCTGCACACCCACTCGTAAGAGATTCTTTCCCCATGTATATATTTACAACATCAATACATGTGCCATAATTTAAACCAACAATAAAGTCAAGAGACTTCGAATGTGGAACTAACAACTCATGCACAATAGAGTCTCTTCATATCCACCTCTTTATTCCATTCACATTTCAAACATTTATAAGTTCAAAGTTAACAGGTGCAGAATATATGACAGTTTCCAAATAATTTTTCCATTTTTTTTTCTTTGTGTGTGTGTGTGTGTTTTGCTTCATTAGTAGAACCTCGCCTCCTCTCACATAGTTCCAATAGCTTAACACCTTCATGTTCCTCACTGCTGCTTGCGATCAGACGGATGGCATCGCCAAATATTCTCGTTTCATCACCAACTTTGCTAAGGCCTTCATTCTCTCAGTTTAATAGTGTCATCTTTTCTTATTCTTTCCTAAGAATGACCCTTTTTGTTTCTTGAGATCGAGAAGGGGTTGCTTTATCAAAAAAGTTAAACAGTGAGAATCCATCTCTTTACATTTCCATTGATTCTGTCTATGAACGTCGACAAGTGAATCATCGATGAGTTGCCTTTAATGCCAACTTGATCATCAATTACTAGATAACAACGAGAATGATGAGATGGTTCTGTAAACCTGGGTGAAAGTAGACAATAAGAGAAGGATTAGAATAACAACCAAGGAGTTCCTTGGCGCAACCACTCGGATGTTCAAGTTATAAAATGAAGAAGAATATGAGTATTAGGGTTTAAATATATGTATTTATATGTACCTTGTGTTGGTGCAATCTTCCTCAGGTCAAGGTTGACCAAATTGATTAAACTTGAATAAATTTGAGCTTGAGTTTCGATGTTGGACAACATGTGAGATAGAAGTCAAGTAGGTCATGAAGGACTGGATACTTGATTAGGGTTAGGCAAAGTAATGTCCTAACTGGAGATTACGCAAGGTAAAGTCCTAAACTCGAGGGTTAGATAAGGGGAAGTCCAATAAAAAAGTTGGTAAGAGAGAAATTCAAGTAGGTCAAGAAGGACCAGATACTTAGTGTGAAAATCCTAGTGGGCCTAGGCAAGGGAAAGCCCTAATTGGAGGTTAGGCAAGGTGGAAATCTACTGAGTGACTAGTCCTAACTGTGGTTAGGCAAAAGTCTAAGTTGATCAAGGAGGACCGTACATTGGCAAAGGAAAGCCCTAATTGAGGTTAGGCAAGCTGGAAGTCTACTAAGTGACTAGTCCTAACTGTGATTAAGCAAAAAAAAAGTCTAAGTGAGTCAAGGAGAACCGTATGTTTGCAAAGGAAAGCCCTAAGTGAGGTTAGATAGGGTGGAAGTTTACCGAGTGACTAGTCCTAACTGAAGATTAGGCAAGAGGAAAATCTAAGTGGGTCAAGGAGGACAGTACTTGGTGATCGAAAGTCTAACTGGAGGTTGGCAAAGAGAAAGTCTGAGTAGGTCACAATGGACTAAACACTTGGTAAAGAAGTCCTGACAGATCAAGGTTGACTATATGCTAAGCAACAGGAAATCCCAATAGGTCACATCTGACTGGATATTGACTCAATCAAGTGATTAGGGTTGGGTAATCGATTAGGGTAATCTGTTAAACTTAACCTTAATCGATTAGGGGAGTTGCCTAATCGATTAAGAGGCATTCTCGTGTGAGAATAAGGCTGGGAATCAATTAGCCTAATTGATTAAACCTTTCCCAATCGATTGAGATAATCGATTGGGGGCATTTGGAGCGAGAAATATAGAAGGTTCGTTGGGGAATCGATTGGTCAATCAATTAAGGCCCTACTAATTGATTAGGTAATCAATTACGACTTTTTGTGAGAGAATAGAAAGGTTGGGAATCGATTGGGTAATCAATTAAGACCTTGCTAATCAATTGGTATGACTTACCAATCGATTAAGAGTTCAAAAAAAATCGTTCTACAGGTTGAATGGTTGAATCCTACATGACAATCAATTGGGAAGAAAACAAATCAATTGGAAGGAAAAAAATGTTCAAACAACTTTGATATAAAGGGGAGTTCGTCTAGAGTTTTCACTACCTATTATTGGAAGATACAGAGTGAAGTACTATTGCATTTCTGAGTCAGTAAGAGGCTAAATCAAAGTAAAATGAGAGCAAGCAAAGAAAGGTTCCTTGTTGTAATCGTTTTGATTTATTTTGTAACTTAATTTTCATTTTTTGTATTTGAACTTGCACAAGGCTTCTCTGCCACTGGATTATTTTCGAGAAGGAGTGTATTTATAGTGGAGCTGTGTGCATAATGTAGATCCTTGGATTAGTCACCTCAAGGAGTGGAGACTAAGTAAAATGAAGTTGTTAGCATTGCTTTGAGTTTTTTGCTACAACATCAACAAGAAGAACCGAAAGAAGCTATTTAACCACCCCTCCTCCTACCGGCTCTCTATCTATCCTAACACCTTAGACGTCGGAAGGGGCTACCTTTTATAGGGAGAAGATAGACTTTTTTCCTTATATCCCCTCCTTACATTACCCTTATTTAATTTTTTAAATAATCCAAAACTTATTCATGCTGCTGTCTTCTTCCTGAAATAATCTTGAATCATGAAATCCACGCGAGCATTTCATCTTCCTAAAATAATCCTAAATCCCAAAATCCATGTAGGCATTATCTTCTTCTTGAAAGTCCTAAATCCCAAGTCGAGTTGCCAAGGAGATGGAATGCCAAAGAGATGGGACAACGAGGAGTCAGGGTGTTGAGTAGTTGGGCTCAAGACATCGAGGAGTTGGAACGCCAAGGAGTCAGGGGCCAAGTCAGTTTTTCCCCTTGCTATAATCACATCTCAGGAGGGTTATTAATCTCCCTTATTCATGTGGCACCCTCTAATTACCCTCCAAATTATAAGTCTCCCTTTCAAGTCTAGTCGAAGGAGGCGAGATTCTGACTGACTAAACTGTTGTGCAGTCAAAATAATTTCTGCTATCTTGACTACTTAAGCCACATGGTGGATCCGTTACGTACTTCTAAAAAGTTTACGTATTATTTGTCAACATGCCTCGGTCATTATGTCTTTAAATGTAGTCACTCTTTTTAAACACACCACCAGCATCATCTGCCTCAATTCCTGAACCCATAATGTACTAGTGTGTCTCTGAGGTTATATCACATTAATGTGATATGACCTGCAACAGAGAAGACTAATGTCTTTTACCAAGTAATGATTAATTAGATTTGATTTGTTCCATGCGTTTGATCCCATGGTTGGAAATATGTCCCACTCATGTAATAATAGAGATCCAACGGTCCCTATTAACGAGTTGGGCTATATATTAGGTCACATAAGAATGTCATTACACACCATCACTGATTCTACATTCGCCGTCCTTTGTCTTCTTCATCTTCGATATCCACTTCATACTTAGTAAGTTGTTTAGTTCATCCCTATGATTTTTTTTTTGTTTTACCAGTTTTTGGTCTAGAAGTGTGCTATATGATAAGGGAATCTTTTTCTATTATCTAGTATAGACCACATCAAGCTTTACTGATGCATCCTTGGATCGATTAAGGACTATCTATAGGATTTTGATCGATCATCTTCCGAATGATAATAACTAGCTAGATCATCCTCCTTTGGGTTTTGTGACCTTCCAAAGTTATATGTTCAGTGGGCTACGTTTTCCTATCCCAATTTTCTTTCGTATCTCATTATCATAGCTTGACTCCAATTCCATTCGTATTTTAACTGAGATAGTGATCCTTTTTCATTTGTATCATATTCTGCTTTCCCCTCGTATCTTCTATTTCTTCTTTTGTTTGAAGAAGATGGAAGATAGGCTCTTCTTCTTTTCATCCGAGTCGGGTTTAACCTGATTAAGGAGATCCCTTCATCACACAAGAAATAGAAACCTTAGTTCTTCTTGTTGGGACCAAAATGTAGCTAGAGGGGGGGGGGGGGGGTGAATAGCTCGTCGCGATCGTCGTGCTCGCCTCTTGGGATGATGTGCAGTGGAAATACAAGAAACATAAACAACAACGCTAACTCTAGAGATTTACTTGGTATCCACCTCAAGAAGAGGTGACTAGTCCAAGGATCCACATACTCACGCACCCCTCCACTATAAAAACACTCCTTCTCGGTAACTACCGAAGGCGGAGAAGCCTTACAACCTCACAATACAACAATGAGAAAGAAAGAAGTAAAATACAAATGAATCTTACAAGATTACAATGAAAACCCTAGCTTCTTCTTCTTCTTGTTGCAACTCGCCTCTTGACTTGGATGTGCCTCCAAGAACCTTCAAGAACTGGCGGTGAGGAAGAAAAGATCGCTGTGGAGGTTTGCTGTGATCGCCTGTGGAGAAGAGAGGAAGTTGTGCGTAGAAAAATGCTCGCCAACGACTTTATCCGTGCCAACGGTCGAATCCCAATTGATTGGATTGCTCCCAATCGATTGGGGAGGCTTTGGATTGATTGGTTGATCGATCCAGAGCACCTTTGTGCTCTTGGAATCACCCTGAATCGATTACCCGATCAATTCAAGGCTTCTTGAGCGATTTCCAGCGCTCCAATCAATCGGCCGATCGATTGGAGGTTTCAATCGATCAACTTATCGATTCAGAAGTTCACTATTCTCTCAAAAGCTCTCCCAATCGATTGACCGATCGATTGGGAAAGTTTCAATCGATTACCCAATCGATTCAGCCCATTTCTGCACAAAATTGCGTCGCCCAATCGATTGGGAAGCAGAAATCTATGTAGAGCTTAAAATTAGCTTCGTTTTTCATCCAAGATCACCTCATTCTGATATCCGAGTTAAAAGTTATGGTCTTCGGAAGTTTACTACGTCCGAACTTCCTAGTTCCATGCCAACTCCCTATTGGACTTACGACCGCTAAGAGTTCGGTCAACTTTTGACTCATCTGGAATTTCTCTTTGTGCCAAGTGTCCGGTCCTCCATTACCCACTTGGACTTCCTTCCACCAGATGTCCGGTCACTCTTGACCCATCTGGATTTCCTTGTGCCTCGCTTCACTCACTAGGTCTTTCCATCTGCCTAGCTTCACTCACTAGGTCTTTCACCTGGCTTCACTCACCAAGATTTTCCCACTGTCTAGCTTCACTCACCGGGACCTTCAATCTGCCTAGCTTCACTTACCAGGACTTTCACCTAGCTTCACTCAATAGGATTTCCCATCTGCCTGACTTCACTCACCAGGACTTTCTCAGTTAAGTATCTAGTCAACCTTGACCTACTTGACTCTCCTTCACAATCTCCCCATATGAACAATTGCACCTGCAATCTTCATGTATTGTCAAACATCGAAACTCAAACATCAAGACTCAAACTTGAGCCAACTCAAGCTTAATCAAATAGGTCAACCTTGACCTAGGGATATTGCACCAACACTTCTTTGTCAAACCCCTAGGTTCCATATCTTAGCCAACATGTTGGCATCGAGAACTGCCCCTACCTCCCGCTATAAAGGACTACCACCTGGAGCAGGGCTACTTCAGTGCGTCTCGGAAGCTATTGGGTTTGTAGTTTAGCAACAATGTCCTAATCACGGAAGGAATGTTGCATATGTTTGAGTTGCCCTAGACTGACTTTCCTCAACTCTTTATTTGGTAAGAATTATTTTCATCACGAGTTTTAATATCTAACTGAAGGCATATTATTTTTCATAGTCAATATGATGATGAGGGCATTGTAGAATAAGGTGATGAAACTTATTATAATAGAGCTGGAGGTGCGTAGGATAGCCATCATTAATCTTACTAAATAAACATCCGAATAAAGAACACCTACGACCCTGGCTATAGCACCAATGGAGGTGACTCCTCAACTAACAGTGAGTGATCTGAGCTTGGTGAGGGAGTTGAGGTCTCCAGCTCATCAATTGAGATTGACTTCATTTGTGGAGTCAGAGACCCCCCTTAGAATTACAAGGAAAAGGAATTGGTTATCTGGACCCTTGGCTGGCCACTTGGGTCCCTCTGCCCCTACACAAGTCCCGATCGGATCTCTAGGTCCATTGATCTACTCTCCAATCCAACCATAAAGTGCGCTGATCAGGTTGAAGAGCCACACAGTCATGGCTAATCTCCCTTGGTGCACATCCCATCGTCTCCTATGACCACAACTTTCATACCCCCTAACGAGTTGGGAAATTCCTATACAAGGATGGGTCCTTCACGCTCTCCCATAGATCTAGGTTCTATGGATCATCGGGAAGATTTATTAAATGAAGAGGGAGTCTTGATCATCGTGGAGCTTTCCCAAGAACTAGTTCAAGAAGAGCACAAGCTGGATCTCATCCTCTATGGCACAACAGCTCTTAGATGGAGGAATGCTGAAGAAGCAACCAAGGACATGCCCATCCGAGCTTTAGCAGAGGAGCTTTTGTTGAATGGGGCTAAGCATTTATCCCAGTTAATCATATTCGGCTAGTGATACCCCTATATCTGGTAGGGCAGGCGAGAGTTGTAGACCCATATAGCTAAACTAGAGAATTAGTTAGCCATATTTCCTTCTTAGGAATTTTTTATCGCGGTTTAGGAGGAAATAACCCTCGCACAGTGAGAGATCAACCGTCTGAAGTGACAATAGGCTGACCCCACTTTTGACCCAGAAACGATCATGGGGTTGGAGAGGAGGATAGCAGAGACAATAGCAGAAAGGATTAGTGCGACTCACCGTATGAGAACTAATACTCTTTCAATTCGGCGAAAGTTTCATCGCACTTTACATCCTACTCGAACTTAGAAGCTTTTCTCAACACCTTAAAAAAAATGTAAACTCTAATCAACTAAGTGGGAGATGAATCCAGAAAGTGTTGTAATACATCAGGCTAATCATTGTAACTCCCTGAGATTGTCGGGGAGGGGAATGTTCTAGAGCGCTTGGATCTTCTTAGAGTTCACCTCGATTCCTCATTTGGTCACCATGCATTCAAGGAAATTTTATTTTTGACCCCAAATAAGAACTCATTGGGGTTAAGTTTAAGCCTGTATTGTTTGATTGTATGACATGTCTCCTCAATACAATATTTGAGTTCAAGGTCTCATCTTGGACAAACTTGATTAAAATGTCATCAGCATACACCTCAATATTTCTACCAATTTGATGCTTAAAGATCCGATCCATGAGTTATTGATAAGTTGGATCTATATATTCTTCAAGCCAAATGACATGACAGTATAACAAAATGTTCCATTAGCAGTGATAAAACTAACCTTTTCTTGATTTTTAGAAGCCAAGCAAATTGATAATATTCTTGATAAGCATCTAATATGCATATGAATTCATAACCAGAAGTAGAATCTACCAGTTGATTAGTGTGGGATAGTGGATAGCAATCTTTTAGACATGCTTTATTGAAGTCATGAAAGTCAATACAAACTCTCTATTTATCTCCTGGTTTGGACGCCAACACCACATTAGCAAGCTAAGTAGGGAATTGAACCTCCCATATATGGTTGGCCTCCATTAACTTGGCAATCTCCATTTGAATCATTTGGTCTTTCTCTAGTGAGAAATTTCACTTATTTTGTCGAACGGGTTGAACTTCCTACATCATGTTTAGTCGATGAACCATTACAATTAGGGAAATACCTATAACATCCTTCAATGACTAGGCGAAGACATCATGGTTGTGTGAGAGACATGTAATTAATTATTATTTGAGCCTAAAAGAGAGGTTGATAGCTACTCAAATGACCTCGTCTGGTCGGTCAGGATGAACCTATGGGATCAGTACGCACATGAGAGGGAGGGGAGGGTGAATCACGTGGTTTTTAAAACTTGACTTTTTAATCTTTTTAAAAACAAAGTGCATAGTGGAAAAGACGAAAAGAGATAAAAAGGAAAACCATAACACAATCAATTTTACTTGATTCGGAGTCTTCAGCGACTCCTACTCCAAGACCCATGATCCCGCGGACCATATCGATGGACAATCCACTATGAACCTCTTCCAAAACTACTGAAAGAGGGAAATGAGTACAATAGAAAAATTAGGATAAATGCAACACGCTACACTTTTCTTTATGCAAAAATTAAGTACAAAATTAAACTTTTGTTACCCAACACTTGCGAATACGATTGGATCATTCTCGGTGTTAGATGACTCCTCAGTAGTAGTTGGGTGCAGTAGCGTCGTAACAGAGCAACAGCACAAAGTTAGAGTGATCAAAATGTTTAACCAGAGTGAAGAAGCTTGTAGAAGAGTGTGTATTGAAGCTTGGTCAAGATCTTCTTTTATTGAGCATTGAAGTCACCTCCAAGGCCATTATAGGCGCCTCCACCACACCGAATAGTGATCCTCTTATCGTCGACGAAGTCCTCTGCTTTATCTGACCGAAGGCGCCTTCAAGGCTATCCTTGGCACCTTCAGTGCCCATATTCAAGGCCCCTTCAAATGCATTGGAGGTGCCTCCGTGCCCTCCTATGCGAGGCCTTTGTCCAATGCTTCCAAGGTGCCTCATATGCTACTGGAGGCGACTAAAGACTATTCAACTTAGATATTTTTGCTCCATTTTGTCCTGCAAAATGTGTTAGCCCAAAAACTGAAGTATACCTATAAAAAAATGTTAGCACAATAATAAAATAATCGTATTAATTAGATCTATCTATTTGAGACTAGGATCTAGTAAATGTCTCAATTTAGGTTTCTAAAATGGACCTAAATTGCATCTACGCCTAAAGTCTCCAAATGAGACTCGTCCTCACTGGAACACTCTCCTCTGGTGACTTACCTTATTACCATACAGAATCGATTGACTCCCTCACTGTCCACCAGGTCTTCCCACTAGTTGTCAGGTTCGTAGATCCAATTGGGTTTCAGCCAGCTGTCAGGTCCCACGGACTCAGCTAAACTTCCTACTAGATATCATGTCACTGCTTACCTATCTAGACATCTACACTAGCTATCAGATTCTCCAGACCTAACTTGATTTCAGCCTAGTGTCAAACCAGTCAAATCCTACACACTTGGTAAAAGGGTTAGATCACACAACACATCTAATTTTAACATATTTGTTATTCATCAAAACTTAGATTTAACCATTGATGTCAAATACACCAACAATCTCCTCCTTTTTGATGTAATGACAACCTTGGTTAAAATTAGAAAAAATATACAAACAGAAATAGAAGAAAAAAATTGATTTGAGAGACATCAAAAATGATTTTAGTTGTGATTATTCTCTTAATCATTGTCAGGGTTAAGTTGAAACAATTTCTTAGTTTTCTTTTTCTTACTTAAACCTAACCCTCCCCCTTTGGTATCCATCAAAAATTATGTGTAAGCAAATAGAAGGGAGGATGTAGAAAAATTAAAACAAGTAGGCATATCAAGCAACAAATTTCTCAAAGGTAAAGTTTTTCAAAATAACTTGCAAATGTATTTCAAGGAGGAGTTAATGAAAAAAAATTCAAAGTAATTAAAAATAATTTGAAAGGAATTTTCAAAAAGGTTTTCAAAATTTTTATAGTGTCATCAAAATTTTCAAAACATTAGTTTCATCACCAACTTTGCTAAGGCCTTCATTCTCTCAGTTTAATAGTGTCATCTTTTCTTATTCTTTCCTAAGAATGACCCTTTTTGTTTCTTGAGATCGAGAAGGGGTTGCTTTATCAAAAAAGTTAAACAGTGAGAATCCATCTCTTTACATTTCTAATGATTCTGTCTATGAACGTCGACAAGTGAATCATCGATGAGTTAGCTTTAATGCCAACTTGATCATCAATTACTAGATAACAACGAGAATGATGAGATGGTTCTGTAAACCTGGGTGAAAGTAGACAATAAGAGAAGGATTAGAATAACAACCAAGGAGTTCCTTGGCGCAACCACTCGGATGTTCAAGTTATAAAATGAAGAAGAATATGAGTATTAGGGTTTAAATATATGTATTTATGTGTACCTTGTGTTGGTCCAATCTTCCTCAGGTCAAGGTTGACCAAATTGATTAAACTTGAATAAATTTGAGCTTGAGTTTCGATGTTGGACAACATGTGAGATAGAAGTCAAGTAGGTCATGAAGGACTGGATACTTGATTAGGGTTAGACAAAGTAAAGTCCTAACTGGAGATTACGCAAGGTAAAGTCCTAAACTCGAGGGTTAGATAAGGGGAAGTCCAATAAAAAAGTTGGCGAGAGAAATTCAAGTAGGTCAATAAGGACCAGATACTTAGTGTGAAAATCCTAGTGGGCCTAGGCAAGGGAAAGCCCTAATTGGAGGTTAGGCAAGGTGGAAATCTACTGAGTGACTAATCCTAACTGCGGTTAGGCAAAAGTCTAAGTTGATCAAGGAAGACCGCACATTGGCAAAGGAAAGCCCTAATTGAGGTTAGGCAAGCTGGAAGTCTACTAAGTGACTAGTCCTAACTGTGATTAAGCAAAAAAAAAGTCTAAGTGAGTCAAGGAGAACCGTATGTTTGCAAAGGAAAGCCCTAAGTGAGGTTAGATAGGGTGGAAGTTTACCGAGTGACTAGTCCTAACTGAACATTAGGCAAGAGGAAAATCTAAGTGGGTCAAGGAGGACAGTACTTGGTGATCGAAAGTCTAACTGGAGGTTGGCAAAGAGAAAGTCTGAGTAGGTCACAATGGACTAAACACTTGGTAAAGAAGTCCGGGCAGATCACGGTTGACCATATGCTAAGCAACAGGAAATCCCAATAGATCACATCTGACCGGATATTGACTCAATCAAGTGATTAGGGTTGGGTAATCGATTAGGGTAATCTGTTAGACATAACCTTAATCGATTAGGGGAGTTGCCTAATCGATTAAGAGGCATTCTCGTCTGAGAATAAGGCTGGGAATCAATTAGCCTAATTGATTAAACCTTTCCCAATCGATTGAGCTAATCGATTGGGGGCATTTGGAGCGAGAAATATAGAAGGTTGGGGAATCGATTGGTCAATCAATTAAGGCCCTACTAATTGATTAGGTAATCAATTACGACTTTTTGTGAGAGAACAGAAAGGTTGGGAATCGATTGGGTAATCAATTAAGACCTTGCTAATCAATTGGTATGACTTACCAATCGATTAAGAGTTCAAAAAAAATCGTTCTACAGGTTGAATGGTCTAATCCTACACGACAATCAATTGGGAAGAAAACAAATCAATTGGAAGGAAAAAAATGTTCAAACAACTTTGATATAAAGGGGAGTTCGTCTAGAGTTTTCACTACCTATTATTGGAAGATACAGAGTGAAGTACTAGTGCATTTCTGAGTCAGTAAGAGGCTAAATCAAAGTAAAATGAGAGCAAGCAAAGAAAGGTTCCTTGTTGTAATCGTTTTTGATTTATTTTGTAACTTAATTTTCATTTTTTGTATTTGAACTTGCACAAGCCTTCTCTGCCACTAGATTATTTTCGAGAAGGAGTGTATTTATAGTGGAGCTGTGTGCATAATGTAGATCCTTGGATTAGTAACCTCAAGGAGTGGAGACCAAGTAAAATGAAGTTGTTAGCATTGCTTTGAGTTTTTTGCTACAACATCAACAAGAAGAACCGAAAGAAGCTATTTAACCACCCCTCCTCCCACCGGCTCTCTACGTGTCCTAACACCTTAGACGTCGGAAGGGGCTACCTTTTATAGGGAGAAGATAGACTTTTTTCCTTATATCCCCTCCTTACATTACCCTTATTTAATTTTTTAAATAATCCAAAACTTATTCATGCTGCTGTCTTCTTCCTGAAATAATCTTGAATCATGAAATCCACGCGAGCATTTCATCTTCCTAAAATAATCCTAAATCCCAAAATCTACGTAGGCATTATCTTCTTCTTGAAAGTCCTAAATCCCAAGTCGAGTTGCCAAGGAGATGGAATGCCAAAGAGATGGGACACCGAGGAGTCAGGGTGTTGAGGAGTTGGGCCCAAGACATCGGGCAGTTGGAACGCCAAGGAGTCAGGGGCCAAGTCAGTTTTTCCCCCTGCTATAATCACATCTCAGGAGGGTTATTAATCTCCCTTATCCATGTGGCACCCTCTAATTACCCTCCGAATTATAAGTCTCCCTTTCAAGTCTAGTCGAAGGTGTCGAGATTCCGACTGACTAAACTGTTGTGCAGTCAAAATAATTTCTGCTATCTTGACTACTTAAGCCACATGGTGGATCCCTTACGTACTTCTAAAAAGTTTACGTATTATTTGTCAGCATGCCTCGGTCATTATGTCTTTAAATGTAGTCACTCTTTTTAAACACACCACCTGCATCATCTGCCTCAATTCCCGAGCCCATAATGTACTAGTGTGTCTCTGCGGTTATATCACATTAATGTGATATGCCCTGCAACAAAGAAGACTAATGTCTTTTACCAAGTAATGATTAATTAGATTTGATTTGTTCCATGCGTTTGATCCCATGGTTGGAAATCTATCACACTCATGTAATAATAGAGATCCAACGGTCCCTATTAGCGAGTTGGGCTATATTAGGTCACATAAGAATGTCATTACACACCATCACTGATTCTACATTCCCCGCCCTTTGTCTTCTTCATCTTCGATATCCACTTCGTACTTAGTAAGTTGTTTAGTTCATCCCTATGATTCTTTTTTTTTTGTTTTACCAGTTTTTGGTCTAGAAGTGTACTATATGATAAGGGAATCTTTTTCTATTACCTAGTATAGACCACGTCAAGCTTTACTGATGCATCCTTGGATCGATTAAAGACTATCTATAGGATTTTGATCGATCATCTTCCGAATGATAATAACTAGCTAGATCATCCTCCTTTGGGTTTTGTGACCTTCTTCCAAAGTTATATGTTGAGTGGGCTACGTTTTCCTATTCCAATTTTCTTTCGTATCTCATTATCACAGCTTGACTCCAAATCCATTCGTATCTTAACTGAGATAGTGATCCTTTTTCATTTGTATCATATTATGCTTTCCCCTCGTATCTTCTATTTCTTCTTTTTCATTTAAATAAATTTTATAGAATATTTTTAGGTTATAATTTCATTAGACTTTATTAAATTATCTATTAATTAAGTTTAGAATTAATTTGATTTATTAATATATATTTTAGATTAAAACGTAATGTCTCAAGTTTTTCATCCGTGTACGCGCAGCGCCACAGTCCAAATTGACTTCGACTTCAACTTGCTCACAAGTAGTCGACGAAAGCATACAGACTGGCTCAAACAATTTTTTTTGTTTTTTCCCTCCTTTCCGGCGCACTGCAAGCTTCACTGGATGGCACTCCTTATTGTTGCCCATCACGAGCAACCGAAGAAAAATCTCCACCGGCAGCTTGCTGCCGTGAATCGTCACCAGAGAAAAGGATGCAACTGGTTACCATTCCGTTCTACCCGTTTTGATCCATTCTTTTGCCATTATAACGTCGGAGAACGACATTTCAGAGGACTCTCAGCTTCGCATGAAATGCATGCTGAGAGGTTGATGCAGGGACAAAACCTTTAAGATCAAAGAAATAATTAAAATCGAGGAGTGGGAAGAGAAAGAACTTGTTCGTAAAAAAAATGAACGATTTGAAGTCTATAAAATATAAGGATGAGGAGAAAACTTTTTATTTTATTTTTAAAGTTGTACAAGTGTTTTGCAGAGCTCTTATTGGTTAAAATTTTTATCCAAGGATTTATAAAAGAATCAATGAAAACTATTGAAACTTTAGAAACTAAAGGATTTTCATAGAGTTTTAAAAAGTCAAATTTGAATACCATATGACTTTTTAAAATTCTATAAAAATCTAATTTGGATACGACTATATTTTTATAAAGTTTATAAAAGTCTAAATTGAATACACCTAGATTTTTAAAATCCACAAAAATCATTCAATATAATTGAAAATCTAACATTGAATAGATCCTCTTTATTAAATTTAGACCATCACTGTTCACTATATATTACAACTACCCTAAAATTTCTATTTTTTTTATTATTTTTTATTATTTTCTTATCTTTCTTCTATTTTTTATTATTATAATATTTATGGAATGAGTAGAAGGAAAAAGATTGAAAAGAATAGATAGAAGAAGAAAAATTGAAAAAAAAAATTATTTTTAGTTAAAGATTTTATTTCTTAAATTTAGATAATCATTATTCATCAAATCTAAATTTAAGAAATACATGATGATTATACATAATTGATTTGTAAATAATTCAACTAATAAAATATAATTTTACATTTGCCAGAAAAAAAGAAGGTATACTAATTAATAAAAGTATTATTACGATGGATTAATTTCACCGGGTGCAAATGTCTTGTTAAAATATACGCGTTAAGAGCATAAATTTCATCATGACAATTCTTATTGAGGATTACATTCTTCTTCTCATGGTTATTCACTTATTCTGATCAAAATAGAAATACATATATAATTAATTAAGGCAGCTACTGAGGATTGAGGAGCTCCATGAACATCCGTGCGAGGAGAATGAGGTCTCCCAAGTTACCTTTGTCTTCGTCCTTGATCCCTTCGTCCTGTGATTGGGGGCGACGGAAAGGAGGAGAAGGAGGAGGAGAGGAAGGGCGGTGTAACGTGTCATGGTAATTTAGGTGCGGACTTTGGACACGGGGATTAATTGCTCACGGAGGATGCTGAGTAAACTTAATTGACGAGGGGGACTCTATATATCGTAGACTAATGGAAAGTGTGTATAATTAATTCACGTCATAAATTTTAATATTTTCATTTAAAATTTCACCGACCTTTTAAACCCTAAAAAAATTATGTTTATGGGTTGCCCTGAAATGCTACCATGAACAATTAGTGTTAATTTTTTTTTAAAAAAAAATAAAAAATAAAAACTTTATTAGGATTTAGAGTTTAGGCTAAAGGAAGTGAGTTTTGTTTAATACTAGCCGCTAATTGCCTATATGGGTTTAGGCTGAAATAAGTGATTTTTTTTTAAAAAAAAATAATAATAGATGTTCATGGTTACCCATAGAAATCTAAGTAGGTTACAGTGAACCAGACACTTAACCTGATACTCAGCATGGGACGTGAAGCAGGTTAAGGTTGACTAAATGTTAGGTATGAGACGTGAAGACCTAATTGGTCAAGATTAATTAATCGGACATTAGGTAATGAGAAATCTCAGAAGGTTACGGATGAGTGGATGTTGGGTAGAGGAAGTTCAAGTAGGTTGAGGTTAATCGGATATAAGATAAGACATGAATTCAACCTTGAAAAGGCTAAAATTAGGATTAGCAATCGATTGGAGGATATCACGAAATCGATTGACAAACCCTAATTTGTGATTTGCTACTGGAGCAATCGATTGGAAGTTTATTTCGGATAGACCAAATACTCTCGAATTGATTAGTGAAGGGGTCGATTCTTAAGGATGAATTGTTGTTGCATTTCCAAACTAACAAGAGACATTTCGAAGTTACAACAACGATCAAAGCGAAGTTTTCATTTTGTAAAGTTGTTTCACTTTCATTTGTAAATTGTATTTGTTTTCGTTATTGTATTGTTGTAAACTTGTTATAAGAGATTTCTTCACCAAAAGGTATCCCAAAAAGAGAAGTTCACAGTGGAAGGAGATCACTAGAAGTACACCTTGAATTAGTCGTTTCAAGGAGGCATATACCAAGTAAAATATTGAAATTGTACATGTGGAATCAATTTGAATAAAGGTTTTGTTGTGCATTCAAATGATGAGTACAAGATCGAAACAAAATAATCTAAACTAATCACTTCATAGTTCACACGAGTCTTAACAAATATAAATTATATTAATTAATCAATTTTTTATTTTAGATCAAAATAATAGGACGTTTCTATTATCAAAATAAAAAAAATTAGATTCTTAACATTAATCTAATATTTTTTTTCATTTTCTTTTCCAACAATTAAATTAATTTCAACTAGCATTAGCCTCCTAAAAATTTCTTTCAGTTATGTACCTTTATTTTTTTCTCATCAAATTAAATTATTTTTTTTATTAAAATAAAGAAAAAATATCTTTAACCTTGTATTTTCTATTAAGTAGCATTTTGTCTCTGTATTTAAAAAATAACACATAACACTTCTTTAACCAAAATTGATGCAGATATAGCTAATGGCAGAAGAGTGATTAGGAGGAGGGAAAGGGGCAATTCGGTCTTTTGGCATGTTAAGGGTTTGTTAAAGTGAGCACTGTAGCAAAGGGGAAGGGAGCGCGGTTCAGGTTTTTTCCACCGCCTTCTCCCTCTCACACCCTTCGTCGGTGCCGGACGAAGCTGCTGGTGTTGCCCTCCTCCTCTCCTCTACCTCCTCTTCACTCCGGCTCCGTCAACAAGAGGAAGGAGATTGGGTTCGTTCCCTTGAGCCGCCGCCAACACGAAGAGGGTTTCCTCCCTCCTCATCTCATGTTGCACGTCGGCGCTGTCATCGGCCGACACCGCCTCTCTGCTCTTCTCGCCCTTCTCCTCGTCCCCGATCCAGCCCACAGTCGACTGGGGCAGGTGACATGCCACCTCCTCCTTACTAGATGTGCGACACCGCCGCCTCCTCCTCCTTTCTTCGGCGCCGACGCCGTTGAGGGGCATCATCGTCATCTCCCGCAGTTGTCACAGCAGCCATCTCCGGCAACCAGCACCGTCGTCTCGAGTGACAATTGCCATAGCCACCTTTGGCAGCCAGCGCCTCCGGCGTCCAGCGCTGTCACCTCTGGCAGCCACAGCCGCAGCCGCCGACACCTCCTGGCAGCCGTCGCCACCCTCCGAGCAACCACCGTCCAAGGGCTCAGGTACCGTACATGTCTATATGCCGGCCTGCGAGCCGAGAGTGTATTCAGCCTTTGTGTCGTTATTGTATCCGGGCCTGCGAGCCGATGGAGTGTTCGACCTTCGTACCGCTGTGGCGCTCCGGCCTACGAGCCGAGGCTGTAGTCGGATCGTGCGGATCCATATCGCGTCCGGCTTCGGGACACCGGAGCCAGTTACTCACTTGGCGGATATTTATCTGCTATCCAGAGTCGAGCGCTGACTCGATCAGCTCACCCATCCATCCGAGGGCGCCCCCCCTCCCCGGGCCAAGGTATGTCATCGTACTCGTTCTCTATTTACTTCATTATTCCACTATTTATTCAGCTTGTTTCTTATGCATTATTGGGACTCGCCTCGAGCATCGAGGTACCAGGGATCGGGGCAACCCCGTCGTTGGCTACAGGTACTGCTGACCAGAGGACATCTGACGACTTGGTCAACACAGAAGATAGCTCACCATCCGGGTCACGGAGATGTAGTCAACCTTCCAAACACGTCACACCGGCAGGTCCGTCTTCTCAGCATCCCGACAGGATCAAATTGGCGCCGTCTGTGGGAACGCACCTGGTCGGGAACGTGAAGATGGACGACGCCGGAAAAGTCTACCATCCTCATGACCTCGGTCAGTTTTTGCGTTATCTTTACTCTTTCAGTTATATGATCTGCCCTAGTTCCTCGATCGAGGACCCCCGCGCTGATCGACCAGGTGTATATTATCAGAGCCTCGAGCTCGAGGATGAGGACCCCCGCGCTGATCGGCCGGGTGTATATTATCCGAGCCCCGAGCTCGAGGACGAAGACCCCGCGCTGATCGGCCGAATGTATATTATCCGAGCCCCGAGCTCGTTGACAAAGATCCTACGGCGGTCGACCGGGTGTATATTATCCGAGCCCCGAGCTCGTTGACGAAGACCCCGCACCGATCGACCGAGTGTATATTATCCGAGCCCCTAGCTCGTTGACGAAGACCCCGCGCTGATCGGCCGGGTGTATATTATCCGAGCCCCGAGCTCGAGGACGAAGACCCCGCGCTGATCGGCCGGGTGTATATTATTCGAGCCCCGAGCTCGTTGATGAAGACCCCGCGTCGATCGACCGGGTGTATATTATCTGAGCCCCAAGCTCGAGGACGAAGACCTCGCGCTGATCGGCCGGGTGTATATTATTCGAGCCCTGAGCTCATTGATGAAGACCCCGCACCGATCGACCGGGTGTATATTATCCGAGCCCTGAGCTCGTTGACGAAGACCCTGTGCCGATCGGTCGGGTGTATATTATCCGAGCCCTAAGCTCGTTGACGAAAACCCCACGTTGATCGACCGGGTGTATATTATCCGAGCCCCGAGCTCGAGGACGAAGACCCCGCGCTGATCGGCCGGGTGTATATTATCTGAGCCCTGAGCTCGAAGACAAAGACCCCGCGCTGATCGGCCGGGTGTATATTATCTGATCCCCCAGCTCGTTGACGAAGACCCCGGGTCGACAGACCGGGTGTATATTATCCGAGCCTCGAGCTTGTTGACGAAGACCCCGAGCCGATCGGCTGGGTGTATATTATCTGATCCCCGAACTCTGTCAGGGACTCCTGCGCCGATTGGCCGGGTTTGAGTTATATTAGAAGACCGTCGAGCGGCGACGTTAAACTCTAGAGTCGAACCGGCGACTATAAAAATCCCGGCCTGAAGACCGTCGAGCGGCGACGTTAAATTCTAGAGTCGAACCGGTGACTATAAAAATCCCGATCTGAAGACCGTCGAGCGGCGACATTAAACTCTAGAGTCGAACCGGCGACTATAAAAATCCCGGCCTGAAGACCGTCGAGCGGTGACGTTAAACTCTAGAGTCGAACTGACCGCTATAAAAATCCCGGCCTGAAGACCGTCGAGCGGTGACGTTAAACTCTAGAGTCGAACTGACGACTATAAAAATCCCGGCCTGAAGACCGTCGAGCGGTGACGTTAAACTCTAGAGTTGAACCGGCGACTATAAACCCCCCGGCCTGAAGACCGTCGAGCGGCGACGTTAAACTCTAGAGTCGAACCGGCGACTATAAACCTCCGGCCTGAAGACCGTCGAGCGGCGACGTTAAACCCTCGCCTTCACGGACTAGTTCATCGGATATTCTTTCTCCTCTGTTCGGGGTCGGACGGTCTCCACTAGTCTCGGACCAGCTTCAGTTATTTCATCTCCCCCATTCGGGGTCGAGCAGTCGTCACTATCAGATATTACATCTCCCCCGTTCGGGGTCGAGCAGTCGTCACTATCAGATATTACATCTCCCCCGTTCGGGGTCGAGCAGCCTTCACCGGTCGTGGATCAGCACATCATATCTGCTATCTCTCCCGTTCGGGATCGAGTGGTCTTTGCGGGCATCTATCTCCCCCGTTCGGGGTCGAGCTTATTAGAACATCTATCTCCCCCGTTCGGAGTCGAGCTTATTAGAGCATCTATCTCCCCCGTTTAGGGTCGAGCTTATTAGAGCATCTATCTCCCCCGTTCGGGGTCGAGCATATTGCATCTCCTTTCTCCCGAGTTCGGGGTCGAGCGGTCGTCGATGTTCGCAAATCAACACATCAGATTTCCTATTTTTCCCCCATTAGGATCAAAGCGTCATTGCTGGCGTCGCACTAGCTTATCAGACCTGCTATCTCCCCCGTTCGAGGTCGAGCGTACTTCATTCCCCCGTTCGGGGTCAAGCGGCCTTCATTCGTCGCAGACCTGCTTAACAGATCTCTCATTTCTCCCGTTCAGAGTCGGGCGCTTCTCACTGGTCACAGATTAGCTTATAAGAGCATCTTATCTCCCCCGTTCAGGGTCGAGCTATCTCTGATGGTCACAAACAAGAGTATCTCCACTAGTTTTGGACCAGAATATCTCAAAGGCTATGCGCCCGGTCGGCTCACTACTTGCGCGTTCATGCGCCTTCGATTCATGGGCTATGCTCTAGTTCAGTCCACGTGTGATGCGCTCGATGGGCTCACGACTTTCGTCTTTGTGCACATTCGATTTTATGGGCTATGCTCCCGCTCGGTTTTCAGACTCCAATCCTGCCCAACGCTGCTTCGCCTCCTACTCGATATTTGTCCAGGCACGCACTTGGCGTGCGTTCAATAGTTTGCCTGGTAGCAGTTCAACCATGTCTTTCGTCGCTCGGTCGACGCTTTGGTAGCCGCCTGATCGTCCATTCTGCTGATCGACATCCTTCCGATCATCCGGTCGACACCTTCGCGGTCGTGCGCTCGACAGTCTCGGGACCGCTCGCTCAGCACTCTCGTAGTCGCCCGACCGGTATCATTCAACCGTCCGTTCGACCACACACTTAAACTACTTGGGTTGAGCGCTCGACATTTTCTAGATGGCGCAATCAACATTTTGCAATCTATTGGTCGACGTCTGCGAGGTCGCGTGCTCGGCATCGCTCGTCCGCTCGGTCTACTCCCGCATGTTACTTGGTCTAGTATCATCTTACTAGCCGCTCGCTTGACGTTGTGTCAATCGCTCAGCATCAGTTCGGTTATCGACTTGGTCCGCTCAGCACGATTACCATCTCATGGGACACCATTACTATAGCGACCACTCGCATGACATTATACGATGGGTTCAGCGATTTGACTCGATTATCATGATCGATTCAGTTTTGGTGACATATTGTCTAGTCAGTCGGACTCGTGCCTCCTTCGACTAGACTTGAAGGGGAGGCTTGTGATGTAGATATAGCTAATGGAAGAAGAGTGATTAGGAGGATGGAAAGGGGCAATTCGGTCTTTTGGCATGTTAAGGGTTTGTTAAAGCGAGCACTGTAGCACAAGGGGAAGGGGGCGCAGTTTAGGTTTTTTCCACCGCCTTCTCCCTCTCACACCCTTCGCCGGTGCCAGACGAAGCTACCGGTGTTGCCCTCCTCTCCTCTACCTCCTCTTCACTCCGACTCCGTCATCAGGAGGAAGGAGACTGGGTTCGTTCCCTTGAGCCACCACCAACACGAAGAGGGTTTCCTCCCTCCTCATCTCATGTTGCCCGTCGGCGCCATCGTCGACCGACACCGCCTCTCTGCTCTTCTCGCCCTTCTCCTCATCCCCGATCCGGGCCACAGTCGGCTGGGGCAAGTGACGTGCCACCTCCTCCTTCCTTACTAGATGTGCGACACCGCTGCCTCCTCCTCCTTTCTCCGGCGCCGACGTCGTTGAGGGGCATCATCGTCATCTCCCGCAGTTGTCACAGCAGCCGTCTCCGGCAACCAGCGCCGTCGTCTCGGGTGACCATTCCCACAGTCGCCTTTGGCAGCCAGCGCCGTCACCTCTGGCAGCCATAACCACAGCCGCCGACAGCTCTTGGCAGCCATCGCCACCCTCCGAGCAGCCATCGTACGAGGGCTCAAGTATCATACTATGTCTATATACCGGCCTGCGAGCCGAGAGTGTATTCGGCCTTCGTGCCGTTATTGTATCCCGGCCTGCGAGCTGATGGAGTGTTCGACCTTCATACTCCTGTGGCGCTCCGGCATGCGAGCCGAGGCTGTAGTCGGATCGTGCGGATCCATTTCGCGTCCGGCTTCGGGACACCGGAGCCAGTAACACACCTGGCGGATTTTTATTTGCTATCCAGAGTCGAGCGACGACTCGATCAGCTCACCCATCCATCCGAGGGCGCCCCCCTGGTGCCAAGGTACGTCATCGTACTCGTTCTCTATTTACTTCATTATTCCACTATTTATTCAACTTGTTTCTTATCCATTATTGGGACTCGCCTCGAGCATCGAGGTACCAGGGATCGGGGTAACCCGATCGTTGGCTACAGGTACTGCTGACTAGAGGACATCTGACAACTTGGTCAACACAGAAAATAGCTCGCCATCCGGGTCACGGAGATGTGGTCAACCTTCTAGACACGTCACACCGGCAGGTCCGTCTTCTCAGCATCCTGACAGGATCAAAAGTCAAATGTAAAAAAAATTGTAAAGAATAATTATGTCCTTATCTTTTTTAATTTATCTTCGCATAAGAAAAGAAAATTATACCTTCATCTATTTTACGAAGCCTTATATAATCATGAACAGGGACAAATCTAAAATTTTAAATTTAGAGGAAAGCGAAGAAAATAATTATTAAACATTGTATTCGAAGGCTGCACAATCAAGATGACAAAATATACATTTTAAATTACTTTATTTTATTTTATTCATATAATTAAGTATTAATCTTTATACATTGTTGTAAGTTACATAAAATTTATTGATTTTAATTAGTAAATCAGTAGTCATGCCTATGTTGATGAAAATATCAATTAGGGCATTGGGTTGTCTAGAATTAGTTAAGATATCAACAAAGGAAAAGAAGTGGACGTAAATTATCAATAAATATAATATGTTTTTTTCTTCTTAAGATTATAAAAAAATATATCAAAAAGATAAGGACATAATTAAATGTTATTTTTTTTAAATACAAAAGGCAAAATGTTACTTAAAACAATGACCTAAAACGACCTCTGCCAATCAAATATTTTCAAATATTATATTTACATTTAAGTACTTTTGAAATATCTATATGAATACCAATATACTCTTCTTCTTCGCATGCTCTTCTTTTTCATATAATCAGGAGACAGACTATGAGGAATGATTGAAATGAATATAATTATTTTTTACTATAACCAATATACCCTTCTTCTTAGCAATCTCTCCTCATCATCAAAGACAACTATGAGGAACGATTGAAATAAACATAATTACCTTTCACTATAACCAATATACCCTTCTTCTTAGCATTCTCTCCTCCTCATCAAAGACAACTAAAGCCCTACCATCATCTGCCAATACTTATTGCGATCAAAGTTCTCCAACTTTATTCTTCCATTTTTTTTCCTTCTAAATTTAATAGAAGTTTAAATTCTAACTTTTAATTAAGTTAAAAGTCTAATAAATCTTTTTTTGTAAATTTTTCTTCAAGATTCGTATTGATAGGAGGTTTTGTTGGATCCCTATTCATAATCCGTCGAAGGGATGGTACTTACTTTGAAAATGACTTGAGTTGATAATCTCAAGTGACTGTTGTCATGACTGAGTAAACCGATCGCCAACTTCATCTGGAGATGCCCAAGTCCGAGTGGAAGAGGGAATTTAATGAATCGTCAATTTGTCAAGTTGTCGAGTCGACGAGCGCTCTGAGTACCGAATCGATGAAACTGATGTGAAGGTTCAAGACAGATGTTGAACAAACCCGAAGCCTGAGTCCATGGTCGGCTTTAGGCATATGCATGTCATTAAGGTCTATGCCTAGGACCCCAATTTTTATTGGGGCCCATTATTTTTAATATATTAAATATTTTTTTTTAAAGAGAATGAAAAAAATAGGGCCTACATAATAAAAGATTGTGCAACCTCATTCTCTAAAAATTGGGATCATTATTTTTAATATATTAAATATATTTTTATGTATATTTTTAAGAGAATGGAAAAGAATCGGACCCACATGATTAAATATTTACATGATTTCAATATATCAAAGCGTCAGATTTCACAAAGATCTCAATAGGGTCACAAAGGGACTTTTTTTTTTAACAAATTAAATTTATTTTTAATTATGAATGTTATTTTATAAAACATAATCTATTTCTCTTTAGTATCTCTCAATCATAGTCTACTCTCGTTACATTTCTCATTTGTTGGTGATGCTTTCTCTTTAATCAATAAGAACATGAATTAAATTTTTTTTTATCTTATCCATACAATGTAAAATAAAAATGTTAGTTTTTTTTCAGTTACCCCTCTTCTTCTTTTCCAATTCCCCCTCTCTGTGCTTCTCTTGCTCATTGTGATTCGAGAAGAGAAACTCCACGTCTCCACCTAACACTAACACGCTGATTCTGTTGGTACTACTATGCTCCTTGCTTGATTAAATTCAAATGTTCATGCAATCATCCATATTGTGTCGAATCAAAATGGAATATTTTATTATTTTTTAGCAATAATGAGTTAGATACTTTTACTATTTCGCTTCATTGATAGACATTAAGTTTAACTTTTATTTAGATATATTTACATTCATAAATTATTCGATTTTCCTTTATCTCAATTCTATCATTTATAATTGTTCTAGTTTAGATAATAAAAAATATTATTTATTTTTTCTTTTACTTAGTGCTTAAAAAGGTTTTCATTTAGTTCTTTATAAATGATAATGACTGGTTTAGTTTCATTGTGATCTTTATTTTCTAAGGATTGTATTCGGTTTTCTCATTTTATACATTATTTATTTTTTGTGCTTCGCCAATGATGATGAATTGAGCATAGGATCATGATTTTTTTTTATATTGTTATCCTATTTCATTGATCTTATTTTCTCAATTTTATTCCTTTTTTAAGGGTTGTTCTCTTCATCCTACATTTAAATAATTAGATATACTTCTATCATTCTTCATTTTTAAACAATTTTAAATATACTTATTTTTAGTTAAGCAAATTGTAAACTTATTATCTATTTAAGGTGTATTATTATATCTAATAATAATACTCTATTTAATACTGTAAAATTATATTTCTCTAAATTAGGTTATCTTGAATATAAAATTTTAATTAATAATTATACATCTAAAAGTGAGAAAATTAAATTGTATAAAAAATATTTTTTAAAATTAATATTTAATTTGTTAAAAAAAATATTTAAACTACATTTTCGATCCAAGTCTAAATGAAAAAAAGATGAGGGATTTTCTTAAAACACCGTCAAAGGCCTAAAAAGAATTTTCCGCGTAGGGCCTCAAATAGGCTTAAGTCGACCCTGCCTGAGTCCGAGTCACGTGAGAAGCATCGTCCAAGGAATAAATACATTGAGTCCTACAACGAGAGAATCTCTTTAAAATAGATTCGTCCCCTCTGACGATACTAAAATGTCATACTTAAACGTCAGTTTTTTAGGATAAAATAGTGGATAAAATAATGAGATCATGACACAACCTAACATAGGTTGAAGTGGCAAACTAAATGTATACCTGAATACTATCATAGATATCTACTAAACACAGAATTGCTCAGTAGAATAAAGGAGAAAAAATGAAAAGGATTACCAAAAAAAAAATAATAATAAGAGAGAGATCTCTTTCCTCTTGATACCTTCTCTCTTATTTTCTTCTACAGAAAAAGTTTGCTCTTTTTATTCCGTGGCTCACAGAATTGTTTATTCTTTTTCTTCCCCTTCTTCATTTTCAAGCTTAAGATGCACTTCTAGGGGTAAACATTTGGTTAATTCAGTTATTTCAATTAATTTAATATTAATTTTATATAAATGCATTTTATTATTATTTTAAATAAATTTAATTAATTCGGTGTTAATTGAAATAACTAATTCGGTTAATTTAGTTTTAATAAAATTTTAATTTGATTCTATTAGTAAATACTAAATCGATTTCTGATTAATTTAATTAATTTATAAATTAAATTAATCGAATGCTCACCTGCGCCTCTCATAAGAATCGTGTATCAACCTAAGCAAGCAAGTGGCACCATGCATGTGCACGTATGCTTAGCATGCAAACGCACGTGCCGTGCATGGAAAGCAACCCATGTGGTGTGCTTGCACGTAACACTTGTATGTTCAATGTTGATGCAACAATGCATGTGGCATGCAAGCCCAATAAAGACAAGCCCATATAACAGAAAGCCCATCCACCAAAAGCCCAATTATTGTGCATGCTCAATTAAAGGCATGATATGTGGTGTGTACTGTATGTGACTTATGCATGCCAGTGTGAGAGAAATGTGACACAAGTATGCTTCCATGCTTCCCCCATGCCTTATCATCTGTAATAATAATTAATAGTCATCCGTAATTTATTTCTTCTGTGTTGACCTAGAGACGGAGTGACGGGGACCTTGGAAGCGAGTGAATTACCTTTTACCACATGAGAGAAATGTGACGCATATTGTTGGTTAATGTCTATGGATACATTGTGCCCGGAGCACCAGTTTGCTAATTGAGTTTGTGTAATATGGGTCTTAGATTTACACTCCCTCTTGCACTATCAATCAGCCGTATTGTTACTCATCCGATGTAGGATTATTTTTCCAATAATCCCCTACATGACTGGAAACAAGTTATGTGATAGGCTTCGGTAGTTAAGTCGTGCATAAGATATGCAGGTGTTACCCTTTGAATCTTTTCTTGTGAAAATCAGTTTGTATATGATAGGTAGTTGACGCGATATTTTTGAACTATTCTGTCGTTTGTGTAAGCATGGATAAATCTCACCCATGACTTTCCCTGATATAGGCCAAGTTTCATGAGTGTGTTCATTCTTAGTAATGAACATGTCTGGTTTTGTGACAAGTGTTAAAAATTATGTCTCTAATTCTTTTCGAAGCGTCCCCCCATTTCTTTCTCACATAGGTGATTTCTAGAGAGTCTTTTACATGACTCTACTATGGTTATTAAAAGCAAGAATGTTTACCCTTCATCTAGTCACTAATTGATCAGGTCTTTTCCGCACAATGATCGTCTTTCAGTGCAATTAGGTTGTCCCTTTGAACCTAGTTCTTGGAATATGTAGTTAGTATAGGTTGGATTTCCTTTGCACCTACAATTGGAATCGACACTTACATCGAGCTCATTCCTTGTGATGAGCTAGCAACTAACTCTTTATTTAACCTTTTGGTTAACAGAACCCCTAGGTTATTCTTTGACTGTATACAGTAAATAGTGATAACTTCCGTTAAGAATAGTTGTCTAATAGTATTGTGTCTACGACTTATATGTCGAGACTTATCATTATACGATGGCTTTGTGTCCGACTAATTGTAGATTGATTATCACAATGTATATAAATTACCGGCATAAGTTTCGACCATCTAGGAACATCTTTTAAGAATTGTCGTAATCATTCAATCTCTTCATCACATTTGTCAATAACTATAAACTCAGATTTCATTGTAGATCTAGTTATTATGGTTTGTTTAGAAGATTTACATGAAATGACTGCACTTTCTAAAGTAATATATATCCACTTATGGAGTTAGAGTCTTTCATGTTTGATAACTAATTTACATCATTGTATCCTTCGATCATAGTAAAATATCTCGTGTAGTGCAGTCCATAAATACGAGTATACCGCAAGTATCTCAGTACTCTTATTATTCCTTTCCAATGCTCAACACTAGGATTACTTGTGTATCTACTAAGCTTGTTTACTGTGTACGCTAAGTCTAGTCGTGTACAACACATTAAATACATCAAACTTCCAATCATCCTAAAGTGCTTTATCTAAGAGATACTCTCATCTTGATTTTTTGATAGATGTTGACTCATATCTATTAGAGTCCATGCCAATTCAATATCACTCTTGTTGAATTTCTCAATAATCTTGTCCACATAATGGAACTGACTAAGACGGAGTTTTTATGTTGTTCTAAGAATTTTAATTCCTAGACTCACATAAACTAGACTCATATTTTTCATATCAAATCTTGAGTTCAACATAACTTTAGTATATTTGATTATCTTATCATTACTAACAATTATAAGGATGCCATCTACATATAGACATAACACGATATAGTCATTTCCTGTAACTTTTATGTAGACGTATTATCACATTCATTGATCTGAAATCTACTTTCTTTCATGCAGTATCAAACTTTTCATGTCATTTACTACAACAAAAATGCTTAAAGGCAACGGATTTTATCCCTTATTTTTGCCCTTCAAAAATTATTGTAATTACATTGTTGTTAAAAGTATACTAAAATGACAACATATTTAAAATCATTGTCTTTGAGCGTCATAGACAATAGTTTTAAACTGTTGTCTTTTAATACCAAAGACAATAGTTTCACAACATGTAAAAATTGCTGTCTTTGAATGTTGTTAATAATAATAAAACATCTTGATTAGAAAATGTTTATACAATAATTAAAAACTGTTGTCTTTAACAAATTTTTTACAATAGTTTATAACCTTTTTCCTTATTCATTTTTTCAATAGTTAAAAACTCAATTCTTTATAAGATAAATATGTTGGGACCTTGACGTCCACTAGATGGGGTGAATAACGTCTCACCCAAATCGTTCACTTCCTATAATATTAGTGCACAGTGGAATACAAAACAAACTAACAAATAGAAAGCTAAACTAAAACAAGAAAATGAAGACAAGCAAACCACAAAGACACGCTTGTTTACGTGGTTCAGAGATAAAACTCCTACTCCATGACTTTCCGTAAGATGGACGATCCCAATCTGTCGGTGGATGATTCCTTGGAGAACTTCCGACTAGCTCGCGTAGCTCCTTGTGGGTGGAGAAACTTTACCACAACTCGCATAAGACCACACTAGATCACTTGAGCACTTGGAGACTCTAATTAGGGTTAACTACCACTAATTTCATCAACTTTGTCCAAGCACCCCGAGCTCTATTAAATAGAGCTCGGGAGGAAAACACCAAGTTATTTTTCCGCCACCAATCGACTGGTAAAAACACCAGTCGACTGAACCTAACTGGAATTCGACCGTTACAGGCCAACGACTCGATACCAATCGACTGATAAAAATATCAGTCGATTGCTCTATATGAGTTGAGCGAACAGGGACATTCTATTTGCTACCAATCGACTGATGAAAATATCAATCAACTGCTACAGTAACTGCTACAGTTACAATACTGCTACATTAATTGCTATAGTGTTGCTGTAGTAAAACCCTAAACCTAAGATTTTAATCTCCGAGTACATTCACTCAACACTCATCCTTGTCTGACCAACCTAAACTTAACCTTCTAGCCTCCTCCATCAGTCTTGCGTCCCTCGGATGCTTCCCCATCTTTCACGCCTTGCCTTGAGGAGTTTCCTTTAGCCTTGTCATTGTTTTCAGGTCTTCCTTTGCCAAGAGGCCACGCCTCCTGGACTTCAACCTTTGCCAAGTCACACTTGGACTTACGTTGCCAAGACTACATACTTGGACTTACATCACCAAGACTCCTCTTAGACTTTTCTCCTTTGCCAAGATCATACTTGGATTTTTCTTGTTGTACCAGTATTATGTACACTCACAATGCATATTAAATACAACGATAAATCTAACTTAAACTTTTTCCCAAATATAAAAACCTAAGGCACCTAGATTGCTCCAACAATCTTCTCATTTTTGATGTTTGGCAAACCGTTTAAGTTAAGGAAATATAAATATAATAAAAATACAAATAAGCATGCATATCTACTCATGCATATTTTGAGTTAGTCTGTTTATGGAGTTCAAGTAAACAAAATAGTTCATCTATCTTTAATTTGAAAAGATTCTTCGAAATCTTGTAAGCATCCATAATTGATGCCCACAGTGCATTTCGAGGAAACGTGTTAAAGGAGTACCTTATCAGGTCGCGGTTCTCCATCTGGTGGCTGATATTGTGAAGCTCGTTGAGGATGTCTTTTATCTTCACGTGGAGTTGACTCACAGTTTCTCCTTCCTGCATTTTTATATTAAATAGTTTATTCAGATAGAGGTCTCTTTTGGTTACCTTCGTGTCGCTAGTTCCCTCGTGCAATTCGATGAGCTTGTCCCACAATTCCTTCGCATTTTCATGTGAGCCGACACGGTTCAATTCTTCTTTCATTAGCCCGCACTAGACGGTGTTGAGAGCCTTGAAATTTATTTGGCCTTTCTTCTTCATCTCCGGATTCCACAATTCCGGGTCCATCAGAATTCCGACATTATCGACCAAAGCCTGTAGCCTCTGGTGATGCTGAACTACTGGTCAAAGTCGGTCTTTAGATAGACCTCCATTTGCTTCTTCCAGTATGAGAAGTCATCGTCGTTGAAGAGGGGAGGATGGAAAGTGTTGTACCCCTCGTTTTGGGTCATTGCTCTTGCACACAATAAAAAAAACAGAGATGGTCCCAAGACTTTTGGTCTTGGATTAGTAGTGTGGGATAAAAATAAAACTATTAAGACTAAATTGGTGTTGCACCAATTCAGATTGATTTGCTACGAGAAAATATTTCCAAAGGGGTAATTATACCAATTTGGATTATGCCGAAAAACTTAAAATCGAAAATAAGAAAATAAAAAATTTTACCCCCTTTGCCTGATTGGTGGTTGCACCAAATTAGAGCAGTACCCGCTCTGATACCAGTTGTTGGATCAAAAAGAACGCTAGAGGGGGGGGGAGTGAATAGCAATCATTAAAAAATCATTTTCTAGTCAAAGTATGCAGTGGAAAATAATAACGAAAACAACGCTAACACACCAAATTTTACTTGGTTCGGAGCCTTCGTCGACTCGTACTCTAAGGCCTGCATGTGAGAGTGCTTTCGTTTGGCAATCCACTAATAGTTCGCAAAAGAGTTACACAATAAGTACAAGAACTATAAAATAAAATTACCGATAATAAGAAAAATAAAAACTGAGTCGTAGGTTGTCGGAGAAGTTTCACACCGTCACAGGAGCATCTTTGGTGCAGCGCGCAAGAAAGCAGTTACAGAGAGAAGTTGTGTCTTTTGCTCCTGGTGAAAGGTTGGTTATATATATAGGCAGTTTCGGGTACCTGGACCGTGATGTCAGTCATCCAATCAATGCACTCCAAGCTGGCGACAAGATTGATTTTGGGTATTCTGGGCGCCGGACCACTCCAAGCGCCCGGATCCCTTCCGGGTGCTCGGACAAACTTTTCCAGCAGTCTTTATTTCCTGCAAAATGGAGTTAGTCTAAGATAATAAAACTTATATTACCTTACAAAATAAGTGTTAGTATAATTATAATCAAGAGTAGTAATTATATTCTGTCTCCTCAAGACCAAAATCTAATTAAGATCTCAACTTAGATTTACTAAATGGATCTAAGTTAGATTGACGCCTACTGTTCCCTCAAACAGGGAATGCATCCTCACCAAGTCACTCTCCTCCAGTGACTTATTTTATCTTACTGCTTTGCCAGACATCCGGTCATCCTGTCGACTTGTCTGGACTTCATGCCAGCTATCCGGTCAGCTCGTTGACCAAGCTAGACTTCGTGCCAGATATCAGGTCAGCCCGTTGACATATCTAGACTTCGTACCAGCTATCCAGTCAGTCCGTCGACCTAGCTGGATTTCTTACCAGATATTTGGTCAGCTCGTCGACCTATCTAGACTTCTCTTGCACACTTAGTTAAATCATTAGATCACATTAAACTTAGCTTAACTAACTTTGTCATTCATCAAAACTCGAGTTAGATCGTTAATGCAACCTGCACCAACACCTTCCATGGAGTATATCTTGGACCTCATCACAGATAAGGCATAGCAAGGTCGGGATCAAATTTCTCAGGTTGGAGGCGCCTTCAAGGACCTTGAAGGCGCCTTACCACTGCCCTTATAAGGGCTTCTCGACCTAAGCTTCGAAAAACAACTAACATACGAGCTTCTGCACGTCCAAACGACTTTTCGACTGCTCCGGCTTTTTGTTGCAACTCTGTTATGACTCTGCTACACTTGACTATCACCGAGAAGCTGACCAAACATTGTGCTTGAGTCGACAAACTTCAGACATTGTTTGGTAACTAAAGTTTTGTATAACATTTAATTTCTGCAAACGGGAAGTGTAGCGTGTTTCACTTCTCCGATCTTTTTGTATTCGATCTCCTCTTCCAGTTGTTTCGAAGAGAAATTTAGTGGATTACTCGTTGATAAGTTCGCGGGACCTGGGTCTTGTAGTAGGAGTCGTTGAAGGCTCCGAACTAAGTAAAAACCACTTGCGTTCGTGTCTTTTACTCGCTTTTCACTTCCATTTTTTCGGTGCATCTTTGCTTTGATTTCAAATCCAAAAAAAAAATTAATTAAGTTTTTGACAACTACGTGATTCACCCCCTCTCTCACGTGCAATACGATCCAACAAGTGGTATCAACACAAGGTTCTGCTCTGAATTGGTGTAACCACTAATCAAGCCTGGGGGAAATTACTTTATTTTCTTTTTGAATTTCAATTTTTCATACTTTATTTGAATTAGTAAATTTTTCCTCTTCAAATAACTTTTTGTTGTTCAATTTTTACTTGAAGTTGGTGCAACATCATTCGAGTCGCCAATATTTTTTTACTTTAAGCACTACTAATCCAAGATCAAGTCTTGGTATCTCTCTTTAGTTTTCTTTTTCAGGAAATAAATGGCCCAACTTAGGGATTTGGCACCGCTCGCCCTCCTCTTTTCAACGGAAATGACTTTCTGTACTGAAAGAAAAGAATGGAGGTTTATCTGAAGATAGACATAGAAAAATGGTTCAGGGTCCCGTGCACCTGTAGACGAAGTAACAAAAGTACCGCTCAATTATGAAATATGAAGTTCAAAAGATAAAAAGAAAGCTCAAACTGACTCCAAAGCTTTGAACACCATCCAGTGCGGACTCACAAAGGAAGAACTGAACCGAGTCAGCCCGCATGAGAACACAAAGGAGCTTTGGGACAAACTCATCAAGCTACATGATGAAACTCTTGATTCAAAGGTAACAAAAGACGATCTACGCCTTAATTCTTTATTTAATATTAAAATGTAGGACAGTGAGACCGCAAACCAACTCCACACTTGAATCAAGGACATCTTCAACGGACTCCACCTAATCACACCATATCAAAAATCGGGACATAATAAGGTACACACTTAGCTCATTTCCTCGAAACACACTATGTACATCAATATAGATGCCAATAAGGTGTCAAGGAACCTCTCTAAGTTAAAATTAGATGAATTATTTTGCGAGCTTGAATTACATGAACATACTAACAGTCCAAAGGTTGAGAAAGGAATTGCTTTCCTTGTAGGTACCTTAAAGGGAACTAAACTCGAAGCAGAAATTGAATCCGAATCAGAATTAGATCAGATGAAGAAGAACAACTGGTAAACATGGTAAGGAAAATGTTCACTAGACGCAAGAAAAACCTCACCAAACGCAATATGAAAAAGATGTCCAAGTCGACATCCAACAACCTAAAGGCAAACATCACATGTTATGGCTGCAACAAAAAAGGGCATTTCAAGCATGAGTGCCCAAATGAAGACCAAACAAAAAAATGTAGAAGAAAGCACTAAAGGCGACTTGAGACGATTCTTCTTCAGACAGATCGAAAGCTGACGAACCAAAGCAAGCAAGATACCTCGCACTGATGTCAACCGGAGGAGAAACGGATCAAGACAACGAGTTCAAAAATGAGTTGAGCCACGAATCTTCATCCGGGTCAGACCGACCTGAGGTAAACTCTTTTATTAGTGTAAATTCATTCAAAATAATTGTCTATTTGAATAAAAGACTAGTTAAAATCGAGGAACATGCTAAACAACTCCTAAAGGAAAACAACATCCTTAAGGAATGACAGAACATGAACTCGGTGACCAATCAAGTTAAGGACAAAGATTTAATTCAAGTTGCAGAACTTGAGGAAGAAAAATCTATCCTAAAAAGTCAAGTCAATGAACTCAAAGTATAGTTTGAAAAGTTTACCTCGAGAACCAAGTACCTAAACATGATGCTTGGATCTCAAAGAGCAGTGTACAACAAATCCTGAGTCGGATATAAACCTAACATAAAATACAAATCATTTTTTACATTAACTCAAACTTCAAAATCTACTAAAGTTTAGGTCCTGAAATTGTGCTTAACCACGCAGATAGGACTCAATCAATACTATATACCAAAAGATAAAATTCACTACATAAATCAAATTAAATCAAATCACTCTTCCTTAATTTTAAAAATTAAACCTTCAAAAATAAATGCAAACCAAAAGAATAAAATCAATAAACCTAAGTTAAATAAATACAATCTAAATACAAGTTATACCTAAGTATACTACAACTATAAAATAAATCGACACAAACCCAAAACTTAAACCCAAATGTTCAATAATTCAGGGGGAGACTCCAAATTAGTTGGCACTTTCAAAAATAATAATTCACCTAGCTAGGTAAATTAGGATTAGAATAAGTAGGAATAAAATTTTAACTTGATAAATGGTACTAGTAAAGTTTTGGATGATAGTAGGTTAGGAAAACTTTGTCTATGCATATCTAGGAAGATATGGCTTCGACCTGATGCATTTGGCTTAGTGGAACTAACTAAAGCTACCCCTTATGAATCCTAACTGGTTAGACCAAAGTTTTGTATTAAGTTCAGTGTATATGACTATTTGAAAAATTTTAAAGGCATGGTTACTCTAATGATGTCCAAGTGACTCACCACAGCTTAGAAGTTTATCCAAAAAATATATATTTGTTGAACTCAAAGCTAAATTTGAATCTAACACAAATTAAACCAAATCCTGAAATTCAACTTAACTCATTTCACAAAATCTTGAGATTCCTTAATTGAAAATATAGATCGGGTGAGATGACTAAAGATTTAAAATTAAAACTTAAATTAAAGTTAAAAACTAAAACTAAAATTTTGAATTAAACTTAAAATTAAATTTAAAACTTAAATTAAAATTCAAACTTAAAATTAACTTTAAAAAATTATTTACACTACCGAAGGCGCCTCCAAGACAATCGGAGGCGCCCTCAGAAGGGCGGGCAAAAGTCCCACCCTAATCGACCGAAGGCACCTTCAGTTAGTTGAAGGTACCTTCCTTTGCTTATGGAAGACACCTTCCATCAGGCTAAAGGCGCCTTCAATGCTATTTTTTCCAACGAGGAAAGAGTTGCTCTGTTCGCAAGTTTAGTCATGGCAAGACACCTTTCGCCATCAGATTCTCAGCATTTCTCCATCTTTCCACCCATCATTCCAGCTCCGGCAGTTAGTCTCGGAAGGATTCAGCACTCTTTAGGGAGAGATGACCATCGGATTCTCCTCACTCCGGGAGGAGATGACCACCCGACTTCAACAGATTCTTCGAGCTTTGCGAGTTCCTGAGCAGTTCCCACCCCTTCCAACTGATGAGGACCAGACTTGATCATATTAGTACACTATTATACGTTGACTGGATCTATATAGTTGTCCACTTTTTATCATATTATTTAGATAATCTAGGACTATGTTTCATAGGCTAGGCCTGCTATTTTAAAAATATTTTTCAAATAATTTACAACTTTTAGGGAAATTTTTTTTACTTATATTTTCCAAAAATTCCCATTTCCTTAGATTTTCAAGATTATTTTAGCCTTAATCTAGATCAAATTCATAGAAAGCATGATCCAATGGATCCAGGACTTGAGCATCTCATAAACACACTAGGACTCCTTTGATTGTGTATTCAGAAATCTAGAACAGCGTGAGATGCATAGGTAGATTGCCAAGACTTAAGATACTTATATCAGTGCATTAACACCAGTCTGGACGTGAAATACCAAATATTACAGTGATCAGGTTAATTAATCTATTTTTAGTCAAACACTAACTGGATGCACTTACCTAACTTAACTAACCAAGTGAATACTATTATCTTCTGGTAGTTAGTTAGTAACTAACAGTTAGACATTTAAGGAAGATTTTCTAGATGAATATTTTTAAATATATACCAGGTCTAGGGGGAGGTAATTTGGAACCAACTTTTAAAACCTTACTTAAAACAACTCAAAACAAAAAAAAAGGTATCCATGTTGAAAATTTTTTTAAGAGATGTTTTTGAGTATCTTATTTATATCTCACAAATTAATGTTTGTTTTGTGAAAAATGTTTTAATGTTTTGATAATTGTGTTTGTAAAACATTTCTCTAAGTTAAAAACATTTCTCTTAGCTTTAACATTTTGAAAATATTTCTAAATTCCTAACATTTTGAAAATAGCTTTCAAGTTCATGTTAAACATGCTTAAAACTTGTCATTTTGAAAAATATTATTGCTTACCAAAACAAATTTTATTTTTGAGAAAATTATGCTATATCTTTACAATAAATATTTTTTTGAAAAATAATTTATAAACTATTAGAATTTGTTTTTTGTAAAATCTAACTTTGTAAAATTTAGCTTTGAAAATATCTTGAAAGCTATTTTAAAAATTATTTTTGCAAAAAGTTAGTTTTATAAATTTTTTTTGCAAATGAAATTAGTTACAATTAATCCTCCCTCAAATAAACCTGAAACTTTTATAATTATTTTGTCAAAATTTTATTACTTTCCATGCTTATTTTGTTACGTGTTTCATACTCTGATTCACTTATTTGCACATTATTTTGATGAATGTCAAAGAGGGAGAATTAGGGGGTGAAGTTATAAAAATAAGGAAAATCAGAAATTTTAAACCTAAAAATGATATAACATAACCTAACTATCTTATATGTTTTATCTTTTTGGTTTTGCATATTTTTTCTTAACTTTAACCCAAGTTGTCATTACATCAAAAAGGGAGAGATTATTGGTGCAACTTGCACTAACGATCTAACTCATGTTTTGATGAATGACAAGTGAGTTAAGTTAGGTGTTATCTTGATCTAACGCATTTACTGAGTGCGCAGGTTTCAGGATGTTTGATTCTCGATTGACAGTCGGGATGTTCAACTCCTGACTAGAAGAAAGTCTAGCCGGGATGTTTGATTCTCGATTGACAGCCAGAATGTTTGATTCCCAATGGGAGAAGACCGGATGCGCGATTCCAGTAGATCGAGATGTGTGATTCCCGATTGAATAAGACCGGATGTGCGATTCCGATAGATCGGGATGTACGATTCTTGAAGTTTGGATGTATGATTCCGGAGGTAACTTTACACCTGGTAAGTAGAGGTAAGTCACTGGAGAGAGTGACCAAGTGAGGACATGTCCCCGTTCGAAGGTGTTGGAACCCCAATGTTGTTTTGATGTGATCAACAAGTTAAGTTAGATCTTGTGGTATTTTAACCTTGTGTCTAAGTGTGCAGGAGCTTAGGAGCACAGGGGGTCGAGCAAAAGATGTAGCTAGCGAGAAGGACGACATGGGAGAGAGCCGACGGGCTTGGTGCATCCAAGGGACAAGGTGCTGCGGAAGAGTACGCAGGTCAACGAGAAGGAGGCGCGGGCGTTTCAGAGGGACGAGAAGCCGGAGCGAAAGGTTGCTCGAGAAGGCCGGAAGTTGGGTTTGGTTGAGCCCTATTCTGGATGGTCAAGATCACCCAAGCAAGCGGAGCCGGAGCGGAAGACCTGGACCAAGGTGAGTTGAACCGGAGAAGAGGGCCCAGATTGAAAAAGTCAACATTGTTGTCTTTCTTGGTGCGGGCGCCCGGAAACCTTCCGGGCGCCTGGACCTGGATTTCATCCAAATCACGGTCAAACGTGATCTATGCGAAAGGGATAAAGTTTTATCCCCTTCCCAAGCGCCTGGAACCCTCATCCCGGCCAAAGCTATAAATACAGCCTTGGTCTAGAAGCTATTCATTCATTCAAGCAATTAGCAAACCAACACTTGTGCGCTTCCATTCTTAGTTTAGCTTCTATTTTTTGTACGTCATTGCTGTAAGAGGCTTCTCCGCCTGAAGGACATACTAGTGTGGTTCATTCCTTGGATTAACAACCTCCCCCGTTGTAACCAAGTAAAAATTCTTGTGTCTCTACCTTTTTAGTTCTTTCTTTAATTAATGCAAGTGTTCATTTGAAAGTCCGAGAAGGGTAGTTTTGTTTTTTATTTGTGCAGGCTATCCAACCCCCCCTTCTAGCTGACCAACGTATTCCAACAGAAGGGACAATAGGCGTCAATTCGATTTAGGTCCATTTTGAAAACCTAAATTGAGACCTTTGACTAAATCCTGGTATCGGGGAGACATGATCTAATTACTACTCTTTACTATGATTATGCTAACTCTATTTTTGTAGGGTGCACCTTGCATTATTGGACTAACATATTTTGCAAGGAAAAAGGAGCACAAAGGCCTCGGGTGAATAGTGCCCGAGGCACCTTCCAAGTGGAGGAGGGCGCCTTCAATGAACAGTAGGAAGGCGCCTTCAGTGCTATTGAAGGCGCCTTCCACTGGATAGATCTTGGACCTTGTCATAGATAAGACACAACAAAGTTGAGATCAGATTTCTCAGGTTGGATGTACCTTCAAGGTCCTTGAAGGCGCCTTCCACAACCCTTATAAGGGCTTCTCTCGAAAAACAACTGACATACGAGCTTTTGCGCGTTCAAATGACTTTCCACCTGCTCTGGCTTTCTGCTGCTGCTCTGTTATGACTCTGCTATGCCCGACTATCGCCTAGAAGCTGACCAAACACCGATCTTAAGTCGACAAACATCAGACATTGTTTGGTAACTAAAGTTTTGTATAGCATTTAATTTCTACAAACGGGAAGTGTAGCGTGTTACACTTCTCTAATCTTTTATACTCAATCTCCTCTTCTATTCCTTTCAGAAGAGACAATTAGTGGATTACCCGTTGATAGGTCTGTGGGACCCGGGTCTTGGAGTAGAAGTCGCCGAAGGCTCAGAACCAAGTAAAAACCGCTTGCGTTCGTGTCTTTTACTTGCTTTTCACTTTCATTTTTTCCGCTACGTCTTTGCTTTGATTTCAAATTTAAAAAAAAATTAAGTTTTTGAAAACCATGTGATTCACCCCCTATCACATGCTATAGAGTGGTGAGGAGTGGTGAGTGAGGAGAGTTAAGAGGGAAGATCACAACAGAGGGAGCCATGCTATAGAGTATGGGGACTGTATGTGGGAGAGATTATATGAGATGATGGTGATGTATGAGAGGGGAGACCATAGTGGAGGGAGTCATATAGTAGAGTATGAGGACTATATGTGGTAGAGATTATATGATATAATGATGATGTACAGGAGAATAGATCCACTTTGGAATGATCTATCTAGTCCGCAGTAAATGGCTAGCTTAGTAAAGACACGTCAAATCCATTTATGGCTGAGATTTGCCAAAAACCCCAAGAGGGTGAATCGACCCACTATAAAGGTCTATCTAGTCCGTCGCAAACGACTTGCGGTAAGGACATCACAAATCTGTCTATTGCTGACACTTTGTCAAAAAAGCCTATGAAGGTGAATAGGTTCACCAGAAAGGCTTATCTAGTCCGTAATAAATAGCTTGCGATAATGACACATCAAATCCGTTGACAATTGATCACTAGCTAATAGTGACTTCGTGCGACTTGGAGGTGACAATTGGTGATCCTAGGCTCATGACACGAGAAGAGTTTGATAGATACAACTTGGAGACATCAGTGGCTTGTGGACATAGGATAGAGTTTCTAGCTAGGAGGTGGTTGAAGGATACATGCTAGGTTTCAATAGTGATGATGATACATGCATTGCAAGGACAAAGATGGGACACATGATGATGTGTGGTGTTGATTAATACCTTATCTCCGACATCTTGTATGGGGGATGAGTTGGTAACTAGCACATGTTAGAGAGAGATGATAGCCAAGTAAGCACATGTATGTTATCATGGTTTTCGTTCTAGATTTGATAGCTCGTCAGACATGACATAAGGGGCTCTATGATTGCTTTTGTATGGTTGTATAGATTTTGATGACATATATTTATCTTTTCAATAAAAAAATCATACAAAAGTTTTTAGATTGATGTAATTCGGGTTCTAAATGTACACTCCCTCCTGTACTTTATACTTGTCTTAATGTCACAACTTCTAGGGTGTGTTTGGTTCAAGATTATGGGGAATAAAACATAACCAAATGTTATTTGATTCAATCTAGGTAATGCAACAAAAACTTGTTTGTTTAAAGGTTTTAATGAATAACGTAGTTTAATATTTTACTATATTAAACATAGTTATAAAACCAACCATATTTTTTATTTTTCACATTTTTCTTTATTTTTATGTTTTTTTATTTTTTTTCTTTTTTTAAAGTTTTTTTAAATTTTTTTTACTTTTTTTACAATTTGTAATTTTTTTTATATTTTTTCTATATTTTATTTTTGTAATGTTTTTCTATTTTTTTATTTTTATATATATTTTTTATTTTTTTACATTTTTTAATTATTTTTTATGTTTTTAAAATTTTTAAAAGTTTTTTATGTTTTTTTATTTTTTATGTTTTTAATTTTTTTTTCATTTTTAATTATTTTTAAATTTTTTAATGGTTTTTCTATTTTTTAAAAAATTTTAAGAATTTTTTATTTTTTTCTTTACATTTTCCTCTTTTATCACATTTTTCTCTTATTCGAGAGTATTTTGGGTAAACAAATTTCATTAACCTCGGAATCAAGAAAAACTTTAATTTTTCGAGGTTTTTCGATTCCGGGTTGCATGTCTCATTGATTACCTAAATCAAATAGGATTTTCATTGATAATCTTAGATAGATAACTTAGGTTATTGAGAATAATCTCCAACCAAACACACCCCTAATGTGGAACTAATAACTCACAAAGTCATATTTTTCATTCATATTTTTCTAACAAAATAATCATCTTCCAACATCTCAATTTCTCCCATTATAATCATCCTCCAACATCTTATTTTCTCAAATTTCATGAATAGCAAAAGTCCTGGGCACTGACCGTAAGGTGCTGTAAGAATAATGTAAGAATAATTATCTTTTACTATAATGAAAGATGAAATTGACCCTGAAATGATTTTTGTTACAATAAAAGATAAAAGGCCTTGAAACGAGCAGCATGATTTAATTTAGAACATGCAAAGATAATAATGATCGCTTCAAAGTTCTTAGAGCCGGATTTAACATTTTGACAATCAAAATCGTTCTTCAAAATTTATTCATTTTAAGAAATAAAACTCTAAGAAATCATCGAGCTAGGTGAATTAGCAAAGCCGAGAGAACTAAGGAGACATCTGAATACTCGCTCTTGAACTGCCCCAAATCGATAACGCTGCTACCGGACTTCTCCGAATATTTGGCAACAAACGCCACCGAATTGGCTCCGGGGAACAAGTTAGCGATGATCGACTCCTTGATGAACTTGAGATCCTTGACTGTATCGGTGAAAATACGGTAGGCGGCCTCGGCCCGCAGCTTAGTGTTGGCGTCGGTGGCGTTCTCGAGCAGCTTCTTTGCGTACGATTGGATCTTGACGGCTTTCTCGTTGGAGATGTCGACCGCGATCAGCGCCACATCACGGGCGTCCTTGACGGTCTTGCTGCGGGGGTCAGGGCCGATTATGTTGAGGCAGGGAATGTTCGCGTAGGAGTCGCCAATTGAATCGCATATGTCTTCAAATACGGACGAAGAGACGGCCGGCGAGAAGGAGAGGAGTTGGAGAAGGAAGAACGCAAGGAACAGGAACGCCTTCATCGTCCCTTTAATTATTATTCTGAAATAATAAACGGGACGACCTTTTGCCGCATGAAACAATGATTATAAAGAGGCTGAATTTTAATTTTTTAGGACGTTAAATATTGATTTAGAAAATATCCTATTTTATTTTCAACGTATGGAAAGATTGTGAGAATTAAGTGATCTGCATTATTTTTTACCATTTATCAATATCGATATATATGGGAGGAAACTAAATGTTAAAATAGATGAGTATTCTCATAAATTAGAAAATATTGATTTTAATTTTTAGATGATTAAATTGTTAAAGAAGAGGAAAAGGAAATTAACAAATGTAAAATTCCGCATGCCACTAATAAATTCTGGATTTACAAGTAATTTAATAAAAGAAACTTTTAATTATTATTATTTTTTTAACATTCTATATTTAAAATAAATTATGAATTGGCAAGTAATAATTAGTAAGAGTTATTATTTTTATTTTCTGTAGTCAGCATTAATGATAATCTAAGGATTCTCTAAGTTAAATAGGGGAAAAGAATAACACTTTCCATTATAAGTACTTAACGGAACGTAACCTTATTTGGAGAGTTATTTATTATTTGTGAATTCATTTAAAGGAAGAAAATAATTGGATGATGATTTTTTAAATATGGAAAGACACCATTATATTAAACAAAGAAAATAATCGAAAACTTCTATATAAAAGACATTAGTTTTTATTTTTAAGTAAAAAAAATCTGAAATAATAATTAAATAGTTAATGTAGTTGCTTAATATGCATGGCAGTGTCATTATTTTCCCAAAAGTATTATTAAGATTAGTTTAAATTTGCGTGAAAAAATTATTGCGATCAAGATTAATTTTAAAAATAATGTATATACATTGAAAGAGAAGAAAAAAAAAATTGAAACCAGCGTTGACCTTGGGGTGAATTTCAGCAGGTGCAAAATGTAATTGATGCGTTAAATTTTATCATGACAATTCTTATCTAGGATTACATTCTCCTTCTCATCGTTATTCTGATCAAAATAGAAATACATATATAATTAATTAAGGCAGCTACTGAGGATTGAGGAGCTCCATGAACCTCCGTGCGAGGAGAATGAGGTGTGCCAAGTTAGCTTTGTCTCCGTCCTTGATCCCTCCGTCGCATTCGACAGGCACCCACATCGCCTGATCCAATAATTCTCTCCCAACCCCCGGTTGGCCGCCCTCCAGAAACTTGCGGGCGTAATCCAGCAGAGGGAAATTGTTCTGGTAGAGGAGCAGGCAGCCGTCCAGCGAGTTCTTGGCGGCGGCGTCGAGGGACGGTTCGCGGCGTTTCTGGGCGTAACTGGAGCTGATAGCGTTGGCGCTGGCCACGGAAAGGTCGAGGGAGATGAGGGCGAGGCCGTGGAAGTCGGCGGTCGCGCTGCGGGGGTCGTCTCCAAGCGCCTTGAGGCAGAAGTCAGGGTAGACAAATTTGGCGCAAGCGTCCTTCAGCGAGTTGGAGACTGCGGCAGAGGAGTGATCGGGGGCGGCGGAGAGGACGAAGAGGAGGAGGAGAGGAAGGGAGGTGTAAAGCGTCATGGTAATTCAGGTGCGGAGTTTGGACACGGGGATTAATTGCTCGCTGAGGATGATGAGTAAACCTAATTGACGAGGTGGACTCTATATATTGTAAGACTAATGGAAAATATGTATAATTAATTCACACCATAAATTTTAATATTTCCATTTAAATTTTTGACTTAACCCTAAATCTGAAACCCTAAAAAGAAATTATGCTTATGGGTTGCCCATGAACAACTAGTGTTAATTTTTTAAAAAAATTAAAATTTTTTATTTGGATTTAGAATTTAGGTTAAAGGAAGTGAATTTTGTTTTTTTTTTAAATTAATACTAACGGTTAATTGCCTAGATGGGTTTAGGCTAAAGTAAGTGAATTTTTTATTTTTTTATTTTTAAAAATAATACTATATGTTTATGGTTATCCATAGAAGTCTAAGCAGATCATAGTGGACCAGATACTTAACCAGATGCTAGGTATGCGATGTGAAGTAGTTCACGTCTAATGTTGACTAGATGTTAAACATGAGACGTGAAGACCCAATTGGTCAAGGTTAATCGGATATTAGGCAACGAGAATTCTTAGAAGGTCACGAATGATTGGATGTTGGGCAGAGAAAGTTCCAGTAGGTTGAGATTAATCGGATATCAGAAAAGATGCGAATTCAGCCTTGAAAAGGCTGAAATTAGAGTTAGCAATCGATTGGTGGGGATCATGAAATCAATTGGCAAACCCTAAATCCAAAATTCGTGATTTGATGCTTGAGCAATCAATTGGAAGCTTATTTCGGATAGACATAATACTCTCGAATTGATTAGTGCAATCGATTGGCAATAATCAATTGATTGCTAACGGTTAATTGCCTAGATGGGTTTAGGCTAAAGTAAGTGAATTTTTTATTTTTTTATTTTTAAAAATAATACTATATGTTTATGGTTATCCATAGAAGTCTAAGCAGATCATAGTGGACCAGACACTTAACCAGATGCTAGGTATGCGACGTGAAGTAGTTCACGTCTAAGGTTGACTAGATGTTAAACATGAGACATGAAGACCCAATTGATCAAGGTTAATCGGATATTAGGTAACAAGAAGTCTTAGAAGGTCACAGATGATTGGATGTTGGGCAGAGGAAGTTCTAATAGGTTGAGATTAATCGGATATCAGATATGATGTGAATTTAGCTTTGAAAAGGCTGAAATTAGAGTTAGCAATCGATTGGTGGGCATCACGAAATCAATTGGCAAACCTTAAATCCAAAATTCATAATTTGATGCTTGAGCAATCAATTGGAAGCTTATTTCGGATAGACATAATACTCTCGAATTGATTAGTGCAATCGATTGGCAATAATCAATTGATTGCTACAATCAATTGCTTAATTGTAGCCAGCAAATAGAAGGTTCGAAATTGATTGGCTTGATTGATGGGAAGCAACCAATCGATTAGTAAGTTTCACCAATCGATTGATAAAGTAAAAAAATAGCAGTTCTATGGGTTTAAACGGTTGGCTCTAATGTGTCAATCAATTGATGAATCTACCAATTGATTGGTAGGTGGAAAAAAGTCTGAATGCAACTCTATAAAAAGAGAGGTTCATGAAGATTTGAAGGAGCCGATTCTTGGAAGTTTAAGGATGAATTGTAGCTACATTTCCAAACTAGCAAGAGTTGTTCCGAAGTTACCAACAACGATCAAAGCGAAGTTCTCATTTTATAAAGTTGTTTCACTTTCATTTGTAAATTGTATTTGTTTTCGTTATTGTATTGTTGTGAACTTATTGTAAAAGGCTTCTTCGCCTCCAAAAGATATCCCAAAAGGAGAAGTTCATAGTGGATGGAGATCAACTAAAAGTACATCTTATATTAGTCGTTTCAAGGAGGCATATACTAAGTAAAATCTTGAAGTTGTATATGTGGAATCAGTTTGAATGAAGATTTCTGTTGCACATTCAAACAACGAGTACAGGATCGAAACGAAGTAATCTGAGCTATTCACCTTCTAGCTCACATAGTCTTAACAAATATAAATTATATTAATTAATCAATTTTTTATTTTAGATCAGAATAATAAGAACGTTTTTAATTATTAATGAAAAGGCCTATTTTTCATTTTCTTTTTTAACAATTAAATTAATTTCAATTAGCATTAACCTCCGCAAAATTTCTTATCAGTTATGTACCTTTATTTTTTTCACATTAAATATAAATTATATTTTTTTATTAAAACAAGGGAAAAATATCTTTAACTTTGTATTTTCTATCAAGTAGTATTTTACCTCCTGTATTTTAAAAATAATACTAACCCCCCTTTAACTAAAGTCAAATGTGAAAAAATTTGTAAAAGATAATTATGTCCTTATCTTTTTGATATTTTTTACTAATATTAAAAGGGAAAAATATATATTAAACTGATGTGGAAAATAATTACATATGTCTTCGGGGTTCTTTTTAATTATTGATTAGTTGGATCGATAATGTATACAGAGAGAAATATATATATATATATATATATATATATATATAAATAAAAAAATATAGAAGCATCCAGTGATCCTTCGTCACTCGCTTGGATCTGTGGTTAATGCCAGTGCATCCGCCCTCGGTGTCCTGCAAAGCAAAGCTTTATTAGGATTTAGAGTTTAGGCTAAAGGAAGTGAGTTTTGTTTAATACTAACTGCTAATTGCCTATATGGGTTTAGGTTGAAATAAGTGATTTTTTTTTAAAAAAATAATACTAGATGTTCATGGTTATCTATAGAAGTCTAAGTATGTCACAGTGAACCAGACACTTAACCTGATACTAAGCATGGGACGTGAAGCAGGTTAAGATTGACTAAATATTAGGTATGAGACATGAAGACCTAATTGGTCAAGATTAATCAGACATTAGGTAATGAGAAATCCCAGAAGGCCACGGATGAGTGGATGTTGGATAGAGGAAGTTCTAGTAGGTTGAAGTCAACCGGATATCAAACAAGATGTGAATTCAACTTTGAAAAGATTAAAATTAGGAATAGCAATCGATTGGAGGATATCACGAAATTGATTGACAAATCCTAAACCCAAAATTTGGATTTGGCTACTTGAGCAATTGATTGGTAGCTTATTTTGGATAGACAAAACGCTGTTAAATCGATTGGCAACAATCAATTGATTATTGTAATCAATTGCTCAACTATGGCCAGCAAACAGAAGGTTCAAAATTGATTAGCTTGATCGACTGGAAGTAATCAATCGATTGGTGAAGTAAAAAAATAACTATTCTACAAGTTTAAACGGCTAGATCCAACATGTCAATCAATTGATAAACTCTATCAATCGATTGGTAGGTGGAAATCAGTCCAAACACAACCCTATAAAAAGATAGTTTCGTGAAGATTTGAAGGAACCGATTCTCGGAGGTTTGAGGATAAAGTGTTGCTGTATTTCCAAACTAACAAGAGACATTCGGACGCTACCAACAACTATCAAAGTGAATTTCTTATCTTAAAATTGTTTTTCTTTCATTTGTAAGTTGTATTTGTTTTAGTTGTATTATTGTGAACTTGTTGTAAGAGACTTCTTCGCCTCTGGAAAATATCCAAAAGGAGAAGTTCATAGTAGAGAGAGATTACTAGGAGTAGGTATTGAATTAGTCATCTCAAAAAGACATATATCAAGTAAAATCTTAGAGTTGTACATGTGAAATCAAGTTTGAATCAAGGTTTCCATTGTGTATTCAAACAACGAGCACAATATCAAAACGAAGCAATCTGAACTATTCAGCCCTAGCTTGCAAGGGTCCTAGTATATATAAATTATATAAATTAATTAATTTTTTATTTTAGATAAGAATAAAAAGACGTTTTTAATTATTAATGAAAAGGCGTATTTTTTTCATTCTGTTTTTCAACAATTAAATTAATTTCAATTAGCATTAGCCTCAAAATTTCTTATCAGTTATGCACCTTTATATTTTTTTTCTCATTAAATATCAATTATATTTTTTATTAGAACAATGACCTAAAAAGGACATCTTCCAATCAAATAATTTCAAACATTAGATTTACATTTAAGTACTTTTGAAATAAGACCTCTATCTATATGAATACCAATATACTCGTTTTAGGTATAACCGAGTGATTATCGTATGATATAATTATCATATAATAGATTTATAGAATTGAGTAAGGGTTGAATCTTGGTAAAAATCGAGTAATTATTTTACCATATGATGACTAATTTTAATTTTTCTAATTTACTTTCTTTTAATGGTATGAAACAGTCATAGGGGAGTCGCTACGATGACAGATTTCACATTTTACAGAATAAATATCGGCCGTCAAGATAAAGATTTCACCTTTTATAAAATGAATAGCTACAGCCATCAAGATAACAGATTTCACCTTTTATAAAATTAATACCGATATACTCATCTTCTTTACATAATCTGGATGAACGATGAAAAACATTTAATGTGACCGTAATTACCTCTCCTCCTCATTGGAAAGACAACTAAAGTCCCACACCCATCAGCCAATACTTATTGGCACCAAATCCTCCAACTTTAAATTTAATAGAAGTACTTCTATTAATTTGTTGTTGGACAATCTATTACTAGAGATATTGAAAAAAATTATAAAATTTAAATTATCATAAATCAATTATAACTTATCTGTTAAGATAACATGAGCGGATAAACTCAAGTTTCCGACGGTCCGATTTACAGAGTTGATGCGGTGCGTAGTAGAATTGATCGGGAGTCGATCTTCTAATTGTGAAGAAAATTCGCTAACTAAGATACCGATGCCTCAATGCAGTTTCCTTGAAACAGATTCGTCCCACCTCTGGCTGTACTTCGAGGTTCTCTCGGGTTGTTTGTTTTTCAGGATACAATGGTAAAACTGTTGGAACCCCAAGGTTGTTTTGGTGTGATCAACAAGTTAAGTTAGGTCCTGCGTTGTTTCTAACCTTGTGTCTAAGTGTGCAGGAGCTTAGGAGCACAGGTACTCGAGCGGAAGACGCAGCTAGCGAGAAGGACGGCCTGTGATGCGTCAGGGGCAGTCTTGGAAGAGTACCGTGAGGAGAGAAGTGCGGTGGTTCGAATCTGGCCGAGCGGAAGATTGCTCGGGGGAACAAGAGACGCAGCTTAGCGCAAGGTCGGCAGGGTGCGGCCAGGGACGAAGTCTCATGGATGTCTGTTGGTGGGCGAGAAGGGACACAGCGGTTCGAGGGGCCGGAGGAAGCACGCCGAGGCCGGAAGATGGGTTCGGTGAGCCTATTCGGATGTCGAGATCACCCAAGCAGCGGGTGAGCCGGACCGACTGAGCCGAAGAAGAAGAAACCCGGACCAAAAGTCAGCGGGTTGACTTTTGGCTGGCGCGGGCTTGTCCGGCGCGGGGCTGTCCGGGCCTTGGGCTGTCCGGGCGCAGTGACTTTTCACGGGATCGAGCTTGACTCGATCCAACCGCTGGGGATAATTTATCCCCAGGCGCCGAACCCTTCAGGGCATTCACCAAGCTATAAATATAGCCTTGGTCCGAGCTTTTCAACAATCACGATCATTCTATTTCCAAACACTTGTATGCTTTAGTTGTAGGTAAGCTTCATTTTCGTGCCTAACGTAAGAGGCTTCTCTTTGAAGGAGTTTTGAGCTTAATCTTTCTTGGATTAACAACCACCGGTTGTAACCAAGTAAACATCCGTGCCTCGTCTTTTCTTTTATGCTTCTATTTATCCTTAATTCATTTTACAAGTGTTAGCTTAATCGTTCGAGAAGGGATGCTTTTAATTGAGGTTATTTACCAACCTTCTAGCCATTACGGTCCTACAAGTGGTATCAGAGCCGAGACGCCTCGGAAGGACTAACTCAGTCTGATCACAACAAAACAATGGCCTGTGACTACCACCCGCATTCGAGAGCTTGGAAGCAACAAAGACGATGTTCTTAACATGGTATTTCTCTAATAAACAGTTTTATGAAGCACCGAAGACACGAACGGAGAGAAAATCGGCATACGCCTGCGGAACGAGAAGCAACGTGAAGAGTCCATGGCAAATGCTCGGGTAGATATTCTAAGGCAATACCAACTAAAGATTTCGACAGAGTCGAGAGTACAAAAGCGCAGAACTTTGGGAAAAGTTCTTAATGCTCTATGAAGAACGGTTAGTCGTCTCCTCGACAGTAGTCATGAGGAAAAGAATCCGCGGAAGAAATTACCAAGACAATTGCAGTGAAGTACATCCCGAGATCGATGAAGGGAGAATCTTGGAAGAAATTAATTCAATAGGGGAGAACCTACGCAAAAGGTAAGTATGGTCTCCATCTTCTAATCAATTGGTTAAACCAATTAAAGTTGCTAAAGATTTTTTCGAATTAGAAATTGATTCATCAAAAGAGATTTTCGATTCAGAAAAACTTTTGTATAACAAATCTTGCAAACTAGATTCTTGCGAATTAAGTACTTTATCAAAAGATTTATTTCCAAATATGTTATTGAAAGAATTTTTCGGATTAAGAAATCGACTGTTAAAAGATTTTTGCAAGTTAGAATTTTTGTCGTCAAATTCTTGCAAATCACAAAATAGTCTTTCAAACGAATTTTGCACCTTTCCGAAAGAACTTCTTATATTGTCAAAAAATTTTATCAAGTTAAAATTTATGCTATTCAAATATTTTTGTGAAGTAAAAAATTCAAAAAA